>NC_083367.1:31113560-31416590 GCF_030254825.1 Meriones unguiculatus | reverse complement strand
CTTAACTTGAGAATACCACCACATGAGGTCTTTCCTGAAAAACAACCATTTATGGAAAGGACACAGTAGCTATTGTAAAGGGGGGGGGCAGGTCAGACAATATCTGGAGCTGGTGACTGGAGGTAGCAGTCTCAGCTACTGGTTCTGGTTTTGTATCCATGCAAAATCCCTGTGTGGAGTAAGAGACGTGCGGAGTTGGGCATCAAGGGTCCAGAAAGGTCACTGAGGCCAGGTAAAGTGTTACAATGCTGGGTTCTCTGCAGAGAAACTCCAGGAAGCCAGTGCCTGAAATTATTAAGGTGAAATCCAAGTTGCAGTGGAGATCACAATGTGGGGGTGATGCCAGGAACGTGGGATATCTATCAACTAAAGCTGTAGACACAGAGTAGAGCTAGACCAAGAGAGAAGTTATATATGCTGCAGGTCACAGAACTAGGGAGATGCCCAGGTCCATTGATGCCAATATGATGCCCTCAAGGGCCACAGGTGCCAGACATCCAAATATGCTCCAGAGTAATTTCTCTCACTTTGTTATAGTACCTATACAGTTTTGTTTTTACACTGGATGCCTAACTCTCTTCTAAAGTTGAAAAGACCTATTTGGTCTTTCAGGAAATATGTGAAGAAGTTTCAAGATAATTTTACTCATTATTCATGGAAGATTTTCTCAGCATATTGATCTCTGCCAGTTTTCCCTGCAAGCTTAATACCAGAATATGAATGATATTTGATTATCACCCCTCCACTCCTGAAAAAATGGGGCAACCAAGAACTAAGTTACAAGGAAGAACCAAAGTATTGTTGGTTCTAAATTCAGATATCGCTATTATAACTCTTCCTGTTAGAATGTAGCTTTAAATGCACATGAATTTCTAATGCAGACAGCAAGTTTATCAACTGGGTCTATCTTTTAAATCCTGGGGAATTTCTTCATTCAGTGTAGTGATTGCTGCCTGATCTCAGGGTAGGTGTGGGCATATAGGGAAGACAAGAGGCATAGAAAAGTAGACCACAGTGGCAAGACCTTAAAGGTCTTCTACCTGCTTGCTCAACTTGAATGGGAAGGTGCTTTCTCCAGCTAGACCCCAGCCAAATTATCAGTTTCCTCTCTATGTGTGTCATTGCTGTATGAACTGAATTCAGATAAAAACAAAAATTTCATATTATTTACCACCACCTCCCACTGTAGCAATACTTGGTAGTTAGAACATTAATAACAGTCAATCCTGTACATTGTTAATGAATTTACATTTTATTTAATAAATTAAGCCTCTCCATTGAGATCAACAATGTAAAAAGTATAAGCTGATATTGAAGTAAGACAAAGTAAACTGAAATATAACACAGTAAATAATGGCATAAAATAAGTTAAGAATAAATTTTAATCTCTATTGCACCATCTGGGAATCTTTGAATATCAATGTGATAGTCACCGTTCATTGTCAACTTGAATAAATCTTGAGAGATCTGGAAGACGGGTTTGGGGGCATCTCACTAGGGCTTATCTCCGTTGTTTTCAGTGAGATGAGAAAGCCAGCCCACAATGGATAGCACCATTCTCTGGTTGAGATCTTAGACTGTGTAAGTGGAGAAAAAGTATTCATTTTCTCTTTGTCCTGATTATCAACGGGATGCTTCAGGTTACTGTTAATTTGAGTCCCCTGCCATGATAAATAAATCCTCTTTCTCATAGCAACAGACAATATGTAGCTGTCTTTTGAAAATTAGTAGAGATGGATAATAAAGTAGGATTTATAGTATTCTTCTGTTTTCTTCCAAACTTGTATCTATGATAGTGAAAATTGTTGTCAGGAATAATTTTATTCACACAGAAATATATTAACATATAAAATACCCAATGGAATCATCACCAGTATAACATTTGATAATAATGCCATAATGGAAATAATAAATTAAAGTCAAGACACATTTATTATCAAACAGAGCCACAACAATATGTTATAGACGAAATGCATTGCTGACAAATATACCTCCACAAAGTCAGCAATGTGTTTGCTCAGTTTAGTGTCCTCAGCAACCAGATCAGTTTGGGGTTTCCATTAGTATTTTTCTATAAAGCACATTATGTTACCAACTCTTTGTGTGTGTGTGTGTGTGTGTGTGTGTGTGTGTGTGTGTGTATCTATATATAAACTAATATATATGTTATATATTTATGTATTAGTGTTTGTAATGTTTAATCCAGGGAAGCTTCTGAAACATCATGTCAGTTGTTTCCCCAAATCCTTGTCTCTTGATGTGTAGACAGAATAAATTTGGCTGTTTAAGTTCTGCCTGAACTTGAAGCTACACTGTACCAAATTAGAAAGTTAAAACTAAAGGTAGAGGATGGGACTGGGAGGGGAGAAGGGAGGGGCTTATGGGGGATACAAAGTGAATAAAGTGTAATTAATAAAATAAAATAAATTTAAAAAGACTAAAGGTAGTAAACGCATTTAGAAAAATAATACACACTAACTTAGAAAAGATTTAAAAACGTAAGGTGAAAATTGCACCCCTTCCTATCGCTTGTTTTGACAGTATGGACCTGCAGCTCTTAAATATACGATAATTAACCTAGAAAATTTGACCTGAAATGAAAAAAAATCATACCCAAGTGTGGTTGCTTGAACAAATTAGCAAATTCTGCAAGCTCCTTAGAAAGTGTAGCGTACATCCTCATGGACTAAACTTTTCTACCTCTAGGAGCCCGATCGGCCTTAAATCCAGCTACAGGTTTAGGGGTGAGTATTGGAGGGTCCAGAAAAATGTCAGTATTATCTTGTCTGGCATTCATTTGGGGAATTTACTGCTGGTGTGGCGGACAGAGAGAGATTAATTTCCTCAGGAAGTGGGGACATAGGATACATCTTCTGCCAAGAGTGGAGAGACTACCTCCTCAGATGAGACAACCCTCTGAGAATCTCAGGGTTCAAAGTCAACATGCTCAGTAGGATCCTCCCACACACCTCCATCCCAAATCACTGTATCCTGTTCCTTTCCAATCAGTGCTCTTACCTGAACTGCTGACACCCTCTGGGGATGTGATTTCAATTTTCATCGTAACTGAGACAATCTAATAATGAGGGATTCTGGTTGATTTTCTGCAACTGAAGCCCTCTGGCTGCTGGAGAGAAGATTCTAGTCCAGGGCCAACTTAGAGATCTTTAGACTATCTATGCATGTCTGGTCAGTTGATTCACTGAGTTCATTTTTTGTTCCTTTGCCATTGTATCCTGAGACACTAGAACTTGCTTAATTTTATCGCTAAGTTCATTTTTTTCTGTTGTCAATTTATCCAGAAATGCTAGAAGCAACAGGAAACCAGATAGCATCATTATTTACTTTATTTTTCTACAAACTGTAAAAAAAAAATTATGTGCAGAAATCACTAAATGCTTTATTCCATGCAGCAAGCTTCTCAAATATTTCTATCTATGGATTTGGGATGATTTCTATTCTACCAGGGGAGTTTTCAGTAACTGCAGGTGGAGGCGAATTGCTAAGCCCGCTCCAGCTATGTAACAAGTTCATCCTTACAATTCTGTTTCCCCAGAACCACTTCTGATACCACAATCTGTATTAGTCAGGGTTCTCTAGAGCAGTGAGGTTCTCAACCTCTGTTTTGCTGCTTTAACTGTATTAAGCCTTTAATACAGTTCCTCATGTTGTGGTGACCCCAACCATAAAATTATTTTGTTGTTAATTCATAACTATAATTTTGCTTCTGTTATGACTTGTAATATAAATATTTCATGTGCAAAATATCTGACATGTGACCCCTTAAACGGGCTGTATATATATATATGTCTATATCCCTGTGTGTGTTTGTATTTGCGTGTGTATGTGTGTGTTTGTGTGTGTGTGTGTGTGTGTGTGTGTGTGTATGTATGTATGTGTGTGAGTTTATGTGATTTGTGATTTATTAGAGTGGCTTATAGGCTGTGGTCCAGATAGTCCAAAAGAGCCTACTTACCAATGGAAAATACAAGAAAGAATTCAGTCTTCTGTCCATGAGGCTGGATGTCTCGACTTATCTTTAGTATGGATCAGAATCCTGAAGATGTAGGATCTAACATCAGTGAAGGAATGCACATGGCAGTGAGACTGATGGAAAGCAGGCAAAGAATGAAAGCTTCTTAGTCCTTGTTCTTTCTGTAGGGTTCCAACAGATTTATGGACCAGATTTAATGTGGATCTTCTGGCCTCTAAAGATCAAGATTTAGGGTGTAACTTCCCTTCTCAAGTGATTCAGTTAAGAAAAAGCTTCACTGATGTGCCCATTGGGTTTTAGTTGATTGACAACCAAGAACAGCCATGACGGTTAGTGTGGCTTTTACTGTAGCTGCACAACTCCAGTCTCCACTCTGTTACCACCGTGTTCCCCTCTACAGCTGACTCTGTCAAAATGTCCTTCTTTATAAGCTATCAGATGCAGCAGATTAGCACCTAGCCTAATGGCCTAACATACATAAGTCACTCATTTACATACCCAAAGACGAAATCCAAATAAGGCCATGTCCATAAGGACCTGAACGTGAAGACTTCAGAGTACCTTCTAGGGGACGTAGTTCTACCTATGACCATTTCTGAATCCAATGCTTCGTCAAATTATCTTGTCTTGTAGAATTATTCTTTCAGATTAGAATCTGTGATGACATTTCCAAAATACTCATGTTTGTGGTTCTTCGTTGCGTTCATTATTTTGTCAGCTTCTATCAATTCTGTCTTTATGGTATGGACTTCATACTCAGGACCAACTATTGTAATAATTTCTTAAAGGCCTGATCATCTGCTATGTTCAATTTTTTTCCAATGAAAACTTTGCTTATCTGCATCCTGGTCAAAAATTCTTAGTACCCACCCATTGCCTAGAGAAGAAAGCTATTTCCAGGCAGCAGAATGAGATCTCTTCGTAAAAAACAAAATATTACCTATGTTTTCCCACATTTTATTTTCATTTGTATCTGAGAACCTATTATTTTCCAAGTCCACTTCGCAATTAACTTAATTTTGAAAGAATTTTTGTGTTTAACAAAGTTTAAGGAAAAAAGAAATCTGGTTCTTTCGTGATATTATTCTAAATGCAGAAGTATCAGAACAGCTAAATGTATAAGTTTGTGCTGCTGGAGACTGCTTTTAATAAAGACTATTATTGATACCATTTTTTAAAGGCAAGTCTGTCATATAGTGACCAAACATTAAAATCCTTTTTTCAATTTTTTTTTTTTTTTTTTTTTTACTCTCAAATGAGACCTTTTGCTGAATACCTATATTCTGTGTATACTGGGGCTATGAGAATGGGTCTTCTGCTTTTCTCTCCGTCTTTCTTTTTTTAAAAAAAAAAAACAAATGTCAATCCAATGTGCAACATAAATAGGTTCTACTTCAGTTTGAAAAAATACAAGCATTTAAAATTTAAAAAAAAATATTAGGTGCTAAGTTATATTTTTATTTTTTAAGTTTTCCATATCAACATCTTAGGTCATCCTGTGGATTTTCCAAATTCACTCAATAATACATTTTCACATCATTAACAAGTAATGAAACCAATGGCAGAAAAGTTTCCCCATAAACATAGACACAACTTGATTCCCACGCTACTTGACTGTGGATCACAGAACCACTTGGTGACTTAGTTTTCATTATGATCCCTTCCCTCACACAAAGCTGTAAACGTTTTTAGGATAGGACATTGCTCCTCTACCCCAACACGCATTCTTATTTTTGGTAAGCATTTCATAGACAATTACTGATTTTGACATTAAGATTGTTTTTCAAGAAAATGTTAGTGGGGGATTAAACAGGTGTTATTGAAATTAAAGTTTGAGTGGCCATATGGACTACCACAACTAGTTTAAAATGACATGCTTGAATCGTGGTAAGCTGCAATAAAGTAGAAATTTAAAGATAAAATTTTTAAAAATCATAGCTAATGGCTAGCTCTTTGCTTGTTAAACATTTACTTTTCCTAGTGAATGCCTATTGTGTTAACTAATAATATGATATGTGTAACTCTCAATTGTTGGTGGACAAGCTCAGAATTTGTGTATATGTGTATATAATGTAAAAATATATGCACATGTCCATATGTGTACATGTGGGTTATATACAAAAGCAAGAAAGAAAAGTTGAGGCTTTTTTAAGAAAAATAGATATATGTATCATCTTTACAAACTCAATGCACTTGTTATGCAGTAATCTGAAATATATGCAAATAAAATTTATAAAGAATCAAATCAGATCAAAGTTGCTTTAGTAGATAGTTCTGCAGTTTTCAAGGAAATGAACTCATGAGATTTACATTCTTTTTGTTACCTCATACAGAAAAAAACTATACAAACATTTATTGTTATTTTTAATTTTTTCACATAGAAAATGGTCCAAATTCACAAATAAAATGAAAATAAGCATGTGATGATTCCTTTGTAATGAGGCAAGCCAAGCTCTCAACAAACAGTAGGGACATATCCTAGGAGAAATAATACAGTATAGAACTGCAGAGATATTATCAAAACTGAAAATGAGCTGGGTGTGGTGGTGCACACCTTTAATCCCAACAGAGGCAGGCCAGCCTAAGTTTTCTCTCTCTCTCTCTCTCTCTCTCTCTCTCTCTCTCTATATATATATATATATATATATTAAGTTTTTTTCATTTACTCTTTCTCATATATATATATATGAAGATATATATTAAATATATATGAAGTTTGTATAGAGAGAGAAATTTAGCAACCATGAAAATCTGAGGATTAAACCCCACCTTATAGTAAAGAAAGATCATACAGTACCCAACTTGACAAAGGAAAGAGATCTACAACACACATTTCAGCAACTTTTAGTTCTATACATGAATAGGAAAAAAGTTTATCTATACATGTTATTGTGATGTTTAGACTCTGTTGTCATATTGGCAGGATTTAGAACACCAGGAAGCTGGCATTTATTTTCATTGGAAAACATTTTCTGCCTCTCTTTTTTTACAAAGACTCACATTTGGAGACTCTTGGTGGGGTTTTCCTGAACTACATGTCAAAATTTCTGGTTAGCCCTTCCCACCAATTTTGGTTGACATTTATGCAAATGTTTCACTGTGAAGTATGTGCTCTACAAAGTGCCTGGTATCTCTGCTCATCTGGATGGCCTTTATAAGTTATTTGTGCTTTCTTTCTCTGCTGTTTCATCTGCATTCAGTTTCATTCCGATCTTTAAGGGAGAACTGTTACCTAATATTCAGAGCCCACTGCAAAGCAAAAACATAGGGCTTCTTCTTCAAAGATTGTTAATATTGTTAAGACAACAGTGGTACCTCATGTCCAAGTACAGGTCCCTTCTGAGCATGAGTCCCATGAGATTACAAACCAAGAAGCCAGGCTGCCCTGCAAGGGTGAAAAGAATTCACTGCTATTACAACATTTGGCAAGAATCGAATAGCTTCCAACCTAAGTACAGCCTAAAATTCTGAAGTCATTGACCAACGGTTCTTCCTCTCACTAGTATATACCCCCAACCTAATTACCCTGGAAGCTGGAGTGTCACTCTTTAGCTGATTCTAACACAATGAACCATAAATGTTTCTGGATCCAGAGCTGAGGTTGCCCAAATAATTCCATGTGCTCTTCTACTCTAAGACTTCTGACTTTTGTTGACTTTGAAACAATATTTATGAAAGAGCTTACCATGGCTGTTGGCATAGAAAAGATACCCATTATGACACTTTCATTAAAATTCCACCAGAACTACACACATCACGTTAGAAGATCTAAGTCAACCTCATGATCTTACAGAGGAACAAGCAGAGCTGGACACTCACATTAAGTTGTTGAAGATCCCAGAGAGCTGCTGATGGACCTCCCAACAAATCATCTTATTTAATTACTCAAGTTGCAACATTTTTAGAACTCTGTCCGTCTTTCATGTGAGGCTCGCAGGTTTCTCATCTTATTGTAAACTCTTTATTTTCTTTTATATTATCACTAGACTTAGACGCAGGAAGAAGCAAACACCATACTGCACAGTTAGTAACTGAGCAATACATTTTGCTAAGGAGTGGCAGAGAAACATGAAGATTAGGAAAGAACTCATGGTTTTCAGAAATGCAATCCAAACATGAAAAGCAGAACAATGAACAATCCAGCAAGGTTAAATATAACTGCATGGCAGGTATTCTTCGGAGGAGTTAAAGGGGACCTTTGGTGGTTGTCTTAGGCTTACTATTGTAATAAAACAGCATGACCAAAAGCAACTTGGGGAAGAAAGGGTCTATTTCAGCTCTCATCATACTCTGTCACTGAGGGAAGTCTGAGCAGATGCTCAAAGCAGGAACCTGGAGGAGGTGACTGCTGCTTCCTAGCTCTCTCCCATCGCTTGCTCAGCCTGCTTTCTTGGTCAGTCACTTGGCATGGGTGGCACAGCCCACAGTGAGCTGGCCCCTCTCATGCCACTTATTCATCAAGAAAAATGCTCCACAGACCTTGCCCACAGGCAATCTGATCAAGGCACGGTCTCAACCTATGTCCTCCTCCCAGAAACCTCATAACTATCAAGTTAACAAAACACCAACCAGGACCATATGAGAGAACAGAGGACGTGGTGCTAACTAGACAAGAGCTATGGGTTACCGAAAATGGGAAGGGCATATTAAGTATGTGATGAGGTGGCAAGGAGTTGACGATGCCAGCACATGAGAACTAACATTTTTCCCTTGACAGTAAAACTATGTGGGACTCCATAAGCTTGAAAGTACTTAAAAAGCAGGTAGATTGGTGAAGCTTTGAAAACACTCCAAATCACTTTTTATGAAAGTTGGGATTTCAAAACATTCAAAGAAAAGGCTTCTATAACACATGCTTCTAATGTTCCCATCACCCAAGAAATTGCTGCTGCCTTCCCTTCTCAGTGGAGGGCAGCCAGATACATTACATTTGTGAGAATAGATGAAAGCAGTGTAAGGACATCTTCACAACTATCTCTTGTCAAAAATTCTAAAATCGTTAGAACTGTGTGGAAATATATAAGGAACGGCAACTAAGAGGTTCCCTCTTGAGAAAAAAAAAGTCTCATTTTCACCCGTAACCCACAGTTATAACAGGAGCACACCGATTGTGTGAGCCTAACAGCATGATAGATTTTTCAGTTTTAGTCATCTACACCCATCAGCTAAGGATGGCATCCTCTCTTCCAGGATCTTTCAATGCTGGTTGGTTAGAAAGAGATTATAATGTGCCATTTGCCATGGTTAAAAATAAACGCTAGGGACTTAGAACTTAGTATTGAGCATGAAGAATGTATGAGGTAATAAATTCTTCTTCAGAATAATTATTAGCAACAAATTAAATAGGGCTTATGGTTCAGTCTAAAAGGGATAATGAATGTAAGGCAAATGTTCTCTACTTGAAGCGAATCCTGTGCAAGAATGCAGTTTCATATATATGTCCATTTATATCCTATTGTATGCAGCTAATTAGCATCAAACTTTGAATATATAAAAGATAACCAAACAATGCGGAACAAGCACAGTTTAAATAACTTGCTTGCTGTTTGACAAAATGTCTGCAATTTTTTAAGTTTTTATTAAATAAGCAATCTAATCTTAGATTTAAAAAAATACAGAATAATAAAAATTGCTTCTAAGAGAAGATAAATTTAATTTTTTAATGTTCCTTTTTCTTATTCCAAAAAGCAAAATTGTAACATTGCCTTTTAAATGTGATGTTTTTCTCATTAAACACAAAAACCTTATGGAAAGTATAGCGTTGAGGCAGCTTCTCTCATTGGATTGGAGCTGACTAATTTTACTATTTAGGCTAGCTGGCCAGTCAACTCCAGGATTTCTCCTGTCTCCCTAGCCCTGAGTACAAGCTCATGCCATGACACCAGGCTTTTCTATGTGGGTTCTGAAGGTTGAACTTAGAGCCTCATACTTTACCAAATGAGCTATCACCCTATTTCAGGAAAAGTCTCCTTTTTTGACAGTTTCATAAATACATGCAATGTATTACAATTATATTCCCTTTGAACACCTAAGAATCTCTTAATCTATTGCAAACTCTCTTTGGAACATAAAATTGAACACACTCGCTATTGATATTGACATAAGAACTGAAAGATGTATTATGAGGGAAGATGATTTATAACATAGAAACATTATTCACATTAGAGTTACTGCATTTCTTTATAATGACCAATGAATTTATTCTCCAATGAAATTTAACCCAACACTGTGAGTTTTTTAAAGCACTACTCCATCTTCAAATTTCTTTGGTACACTCTCTTAATTTTTGTCGTTACAAGTTTCGTACGACTCAAAACACTTTTGAACACACTTACGCAGACCTATTTGTGCCTTTCCAAGAAAGCTTCTCTCCAAGCAGTGGCATTCAAGGTCTGCACAGGCAGAATTTCACATAGATGGCTCAGAAGTGTGATGTGTATATGGGGACATGCTACCCTTCATGCCTAATTAGGAAGTTACTTTCAGTGGCAGAGTATGGACTACACATGTGTGTCTGCACCAATTAATTTGCGACTAGCAGCTCTTGTATGCTGCGAGTATAGGTGGTGTCAGCCTGGGTTGAACAGGCTGTTTTCAGCCCAGAACACCTCTGGGGTCTTGAGATGGTGGTAGAAGGTATGTACACAGCGGCTTGGGTTGAAAGGATGGAAACAAAGGCAGAGGCACCATGAGTATCTTGACAATGATTTGAGCATGCCGCATTTTCAGCTAGGTTTCAAGGGAAATTAAAGAATAATCAGCTTAGAAAGAAAAGACACCTGTGCCAGCAGAATTTTTTAAGCAACATGTCTCAGGGTTCAAAGGGAGCCTGGGTCTTCCTGCTGCCATGTATGCCGGACAGGAAAATCTCGGGAAGGCAGTCAATGCATTCTTGCACTGGGAAGGTGGAAAGGAGATGAATGGGCTGTGTGTGAGCAAAGCAAGGGATGATGGATGTGCCTTGGGAGCTTAGACGTACCCCTTAGAGCTTTGAGTAATCCGAGACAGGAGGCTTAGAGCGACAGTTTGTGGTGGGTGCTTCCACGTGCAGAGTCTATCACTTTTCTTCTAGTGAGGACTTCTAATGAGGCATTCACTGACATGTAAAATAACCAAATGACAGTTGTCCTGTTTTCCTTTCCATTGTCTCCTCAAACAAATGCATATTCCTTGCTAAGTGTCCAGTGTTGTTTGAGGCCTGAGCAACACACCAGAGAACAACACTAAGACTCAGGAAGTTAATGGAAAAGATAGATGATGTGCTGCGTTACCTGTATACTGCTGTGACTGAATAACTGACAAGAAGCAACTGAAGGGCATCTGGGTTGTTTCCAGGTTCTGGCTATTACAAATAGAGCCGTTACAAACATGGTTGAGCAAATGTCCTTGTGTTCTTAAGCAAATTTTGGGTATATGCCTAGATGTGGTATAGCTGGGTCTTGAGGAAGCGCTATTCCTAATTGTCTGAGAAAGCACCAGATTGACTTCCAAAGTGGTTATACCAGTTTACCAGTTTACATTCCCACCAGCAATGTAGGAGGGTTCCCCTTTCTCCATAACCTCTCCAGCATGTATTGTCATTTGAGTTTTTGGTTTTAGCCATTTTGATGGGTATAAGGTGAAATCTCAGGATTGTTTTGATTTGCATCTCCCTGATGGCTAAGGATGTTGAACATTTCTTTAAGTGTTTCTCTGCCATTCTATATTCATCTACGGAGGAATGTATACAGAAATTGTGGTACTTTTACACAATGGAATACTACTCAGCAATCAAAAATGAGGAAATCATGAAATTTGCAGGCAAATGGTGGGATCTAGAAAAGATCATTCTGAGTGAGGTATCCCAGAAGGAGAAAGACACAAATGGTATATACTCACTTATGTAGACCTATAAGATATGATAAACATAATGAAATCTATACACCTAAAGAAGATAAACAAAAAAGAGGACCTGGGGTAAGATGATCAATCCTCACTTAGAAAGACAAATGGGATGTACATTGGACATAGGAGAAAACAGGACAATAGCCTACCGCAGAGGGCCTCTGAAAGACTCTACCTAGCAGTGTATCAAAGCAGATACTAAGACTCATAACCAAACCTTCAGCAGCGTGCAGGGAATCATATGAAAGAAGGGGGAGTTAGTATGATGTGGAAAGGATAGGAGTTCCACAAGGACCAAATATATCCTGGCACAGGGGTCTTTTATGAGACTGATACTCCACCAAGGACCATGTATGGATATAACCTAGAACCTCTGCTCAGATGTAGCCTGTGGTGGCTTAGTAACCAATTGGTTTCCCATAGTAAGGGGAACAGGGACTATTTCTGACAAGAACTCAATGGCAGGCTCTTTGTCCTCTCCATCCCCCAAGGGAGGAGCAGTTCTGCTAGGTCACAGAGGAGGCCTTTGCAGCCAGGCCTAAAGATACCTGATAAAACAGGGTCATATGAAAGGGGAGGAGGTCCTTCCTAATCAGTGGACTTGGAAAAGGGCAGGGAGGAGATGAGGGAGGGAGGGTGGGATTGGGAGGGAATGAGGGAGCACGATACAGCTGGGATACAGAGTTAATAAAATGTAACTAATAATAAAAATTTTAAAAATTTAAAAAAGAAGCAACTGAAGGGAGGAAGCAGTTAGCTTGGATTACAGTTGGCACACAGTCCATTATGTGAATGAATGAATGGTGCTAGGAGCTTGGTGGCTGTGCTCATTGGCTCTGCTGTTAGGAGCAGAGAAATGACAGGAAGTGGGATCAGGTCATTAAAATCAAGGCCTTTCCCAACACTCATTTCCTCTGCCTCCCAAAGCTTCCAGAACCTTCCAAAAAAGGGTCTCTGGCTGGGGACCAAATAGCTACAGAGGATATTTCATATTCAAACCAACAGACACAGTCAGAGAGAGAGAGAGAGAGATGCACAGTAACATGCTGTGAAGCAAAATTGGTAAGTACAAACTGAAAAAGAAAAATGGTGGGAGGTTTATGCACTTGCGAAGGGCAGAGACAACACTTTAGATAGAATGTCTTAGTGGGGGTTCTCTAAATGCACTGATCCATGCTGACATTGATGGAAAGAAAAGCAAGTAGAAAGTTCTAGGGTGTTCATTATCTGACCATTGTAAAAAAGCTATAATACAACCAGGGTCTGCAAGAAGACTGTTTGAGAAAGATCACAGCAAAGTAGGTACATTCAATGAAAAGATTAATGGAAGGATGAAAGCTCTGAAATAGACTTGTGTTTGATATAATTATATAATAGGAATATGTTCAAAGATTTTAGGTCATTGTATAAAAATTGATGATAGCCGGTCAGAAATGAAATTCCACAGAGTGACCAGTTTAGTAGCTATTAAAACAATTTAACCGAAAGAAACAAAACCATGACAACAAAAAAATTCAAGTTGGGTCAAAGCAATAGAACAACGGAAATGGTAAATTTAAAAGTTTAGTTTCTTGACCTGTCTTTATGTTCTCCAAAAGCACACAAAAGAAAGAGAGAAAGCAAGAGCTACTTGTAATGAAGAGTAATTGACTACTGATCTTAGTTACTAAGGTGGACACAATGTAAGGAGGACTTTGAAGAAAAGCATTATTTTTCTGTTGAACATTCTTAAGCTAAATGTCTCCCATATGACCAAGCAGGGATACTGAGTAGGCTGGTGGATATACTAATCTGAGCTTGGGAGGTAAACATTAGAGATTAGAGCTTGAGCCTCATCAGTACTTAGGTGTTGCTCAGAATCATGACATTTAAAAAATACTATTTGGGTTTTTCAGTTAATATTCACTTGCAATAAATATAGAAAGTAGCAGATTTCTCTTCTTGGATTTTTATGGGAACAATGACTCAGAGTACCAACACAAATGCCAAATGCCTCACAGCCTGTTGTTAAACCACCTTTCAGCCTGAGGCTGCTCAGAGTCAGAGCCTCCCCTGGCCTCTCATTAGGAAAGCAGGTGAGAGTAGAATGCAGGAGCGGAGCTTCCTCAGAACCTGAGAGAAAGGCCACTGAACTTGGCCACCATTGCCTATTGTGATCTTGATTCTGTATTGTAACCTTATGCTTCAGTTTGTGAAGGCAACTGCATTACAATCTGTTTTACTAATCCATCAGCCTATTCTATTTATGTGCCTTTTGGTCTTTCATTATTATTATTATTATCATTATTATTATTATTACCCTAATTCACATGTGTTTTAACATGTTGGCCACTTTGCTTTTCCTTAGAATACAAATCATAAATATAACACCTTGTAACAGAGCAGGGTGAGTCAACTAGTAGGAAATTTTAACTTTACCAGTAGCCAAGTGAAATTCATTCACCCGTGCAATCAAGCAAGCAAGCCAATAGCACGAGAATGGAGTGTTAATACTCGAAATGGTCAGTGTCAATTTGGGGGTGTTATTCTCATCAGTTTTTCCCTCTCATATACCAAGTCACACTAAGTCATACCAAGTCTGGATCAGTGTGGGAATCACTCTGATTTTGTCTTTTAGGTCATATGATGGTTAATGATATGTTTCAATTTGATTGGGTTAGAGAATATCCAAAGAGCTAGTAGGAACATTCTATTTCTGGATACATCAATAAGAATATCTCTTGAGGGCTGGAGAGATGGCTCAGTGGTAAGGAGTACTGTCTGCTCTTCCAAAGGACCCGGGTTCAATTCCCAGCACCCGCATGGCAGCTCACAACTGTCTGTAACTTCACAGATCTGACATCTTTACACTAATGTATATAAAATAAAAGTAAATAAATCATTAAAAAAATAATATCTCTTGAACATGTTAACATGCATAGTAGTGAACTAAGAAGCAAAATTAGGAAATAAATTAGAGGTGGCACAAGATGGCAGCGCCAGGAGAACACTGAGTCTGAGGAGCAGGACAACATTTTCTGTACAGCGACCAAGAGACTGAACTCTGGGCCCTAAAACAACAGCGATCATGAAAGGAAACCCTCACGGTGTGGGAATCAGTCAGGTCCACTCTCAGGTCACCCAACCAGAACCCAGAAGAGATCGCGGGTCTCCCAGGCACTAGGTCACCAGACCAGAGCCACACGCCTGCGTGTCCTGATCACCTTCCCAGGCTGAACAATGGGCACAAAAACACCAGAGACTGGGAGTCCCTGTCGCGAGAAAAACCTGACTTGGGTCACCAGTCTTTCCCTGGAAAAAGTCTCCTAGACCAGCGGGTACGAGCTGCCATCACTGAACTGGGTCCAAGCCACAGGCACAGGCAGTTGCTGCACGCCAGCTTTCTGAAACAGAGGACTCATATTCAGTATATATAAAGAACTAAAGAAGCTGAAAAGCAGCAAATCAAGTAATCCAATTAAAAAATGGGGAACAGAGCTAAACAGAGAACTCTCTGTACAGGAATATCGAATGGCAGAGAAACACTTAAAGAAATGCTCAACATCATTAGCCATTAGGGAAATGCAAAATCAAAACGACCCTGAGATTTCACCTTACTCCCATCAGAATGGCCAAGATGAAAAACTCAAGTGACAACACATGCTGGAGAGGTTGTGGAGAAAGGGGAGTCCTCCTCCACTGCTGGTGGGAATGTAAACTTGTACAACAACTCTGGAAATCAATCTGGTGCTTTCTCAGACAACTAGGAATAGCGCTTCCTCAAGATCCAGCCATACCACTCCTAGCATATAGCCAAAAGAGGCTCAAGTACACAATAAGGACATTTGCTCAATCATGTTTGTAGCAGCTTTATTTGTAATAGCCAGAAGCTGGAAACAGCCCAAATGCCCCTCAACTGAAGAATGGATGCAGAAATTGTGGTACATCTACACAATGGAGTATTACTCTGCAATGAAAAATAAGGAAATCATGAAATTTGCAGGTAAATGGTGGGACCTGGAAAGGATCATCCTGAGTGAGCTGTCCCAGAAGCAGAAAGACACACACAGTATATACTCACTCATATAGACATATAACACAGGATAAACCCACTAAAATCTGTACATCTAAAGAAACTAATCAAGAAAGAGGACCCTGACTAAAACAGTCAATCCCCATCCTGAAAGGCAAAGAGGATGGACATCAGAAGAAGAAGAAAACAGGAAACAACCTAGGAACCTGCCACATAGGGCCTCTGAAAGCCTCTGCCCTACAGACTATCAAAGCAGATGCTGAGACTTATGGCCAACTGTTGGGCAGAGTGCATGGAATCTTATGTAAGAAGTGGGAAATAGTAAGAGCTGGAGAGGACAGGAACCACACAAGAAGAGCAATAGAACCAGAAAATTTGAACACAGAGAACTTCCCAGAGACTCATACTCTAACCAAGGACTATTCATGGAGATAACCTAGAACCCCTGCACAGATGTAGCACATGACAGTTCAATGTCCAAGTGGGTTACATAGTAATGGGAAGAGGGACTGCCTCTGACATAATCTCATTGGCCTGCTCTTTGATCACCTCCCCCTGAGCGGGGACCAGCCTTACCAGGCCACAGAAGATGACAATGCAGCCACTCCTGAGGTGATGTGATAGACTAAGATAAGAAGGAAGGTGAAGAGGACCTCCCCTATCAGAGGACTTGGGGAGGGGCACGCGTGAAGAAAGGGGAAGGAAGGTGGGATCGGGAGGGGAGGAGGGAGGGGTTTAAGGGGGGAATACAAAGTGAATAAAGTATAATTAATAAAAAAATTAAAAATTAAAAATTAAATTAAAAAAAGAAGCAAAATTAGAGCATGTTAAGGAAACATGGCATCAGCCAGTATACTGAAGACCCAGGCAGAACAAAAAGGCCAAGAACAGGTGCTTGCTTCTAAAGCAATGGTTCTCAACCTACGGGTTGTGACCCTTCTGGGGGTCAGATGACTTTTTCACAGGGGTCACATGTCAGATATTTTGCATATCAGATATTTACATTATAACTTATAACAGTAGAAAAATTACAGTCATGAAGTAGCAAGGAAACAGCTTTGTGTTTGGGGGATCATCGCATCAAGAGGAACTGTATCAAAGGGTCGCAGCATTAGGAAGGTTGAGAACCACCGTTCTAAAACCACACCATTCATCTTCTCCTGCCTGCAGATGACAGATACCCTGATTCTCGGGCTTTTTGGTGCTAGAGCGTTAGTCAGAATGGCCAGCTGCTCTGGTCCCAACTGTAGTTCTTTTCACTCAGTGATAAATATCATCACTGGCTTTTCTTCATTTTCCATCTTTCACTATCCATGCAGATAATTTCTTTTTCTCCATAATCATGTCAGGCAATTCCTATAAAAAAATACTCATTGTTTCCATGGAGAACTCGTTATAACGTAGTATACAAGCATGCTATCTTGACTTGGCTCCTGACATGAGCATACTAGGTCATTTCCAAAACAGCCTCTGTCTAGCAAGTTACACTTCAAGGGGCCTGGCTAGTACTTTTCCACTTCTTGCCATCACCTAAGGCAATATCTCCGCCCTGGGCTTGTGTGCATCCTGCAGTTCTGCTGTCTGGATAATAGCAAATTTTTCAAAGCATAGGACTACTCCTCCATTAAAAAGACGATGAGTTTTTGTAACATGAGCGGACTTTTCCCAGTGTTACAATACACACTTACACTCCTAACTCTCAGGAGGGAGAGACCGAAAATGGGTCCACAGAGAGCATGGACTACATAGAGAAAACGTGCCTGAAAAAGCACACATACATACATATATTAAATGTATTTGTATATGTGTGTGTGTGTGTGTGTGTATCATTTATATGAAACACAAAAAATATAATCCCTTAGAAACTCAGAAACACTGTTCTGACACCTCAAAGGACAGCAACCACATGATTTATTTTCACTGCTTTATACTCAGTACCTCACACTATTCTCCTACATTATTGATAACTGATAAATGGACACCATTGACATCATAGAGTCAGAGCCTGGTAGTTCAAAGTAGGACTTGGGTGTCAGATCACCTGGGATGATGGGAGCTTTGCCCTTCACTAGCTATGTGACCTCAGCATGATACCTAACAGGCCAATAAATCAATGTGTTAGTCTGTAAGAGCAAATAGGGCTTTGCCTCGGAAGATTTTTGTGAGGTTCAATAAGCCATTGCACAGATAAAAGGATAAAGGGAGGCCTCAATATGTTTTAGATATTAATGAATTATTTAATAATTCAGAGTCTTCTGTGTATGGCGGACTAAATCCACAGTCTCTCCATTATCCTCCCATTAAAGCTGGCATACAGGAGCAGGTCCTGGCAGCTATTTTGATTCTATTTTCCCTTTTTTTTTTTTTTCCTGCTCCTGTGAATTCTGTGACCTAGAGAGGCGGTGTTGAAATGAGAGGAGTTGAATTAGACGTATTGTGAAGTTCATGCCCCCAACTCCCCAAGCGGCCTATTGTCTGTCTTCTGTAGAATTTTACTTTCTATTCAGGTTTCCAGGCTCTCGAGATATCCGTTTTGCCAGAGGAAACCAGAATCAAAAGATGCACTGGAGTGTTTTATAATTAGATTATCTAAGTCACTTAGGGGAAAGATTACATGCAACTCTTTAGGTTATTTATTCTACTAATATCTACTTCCTATTTCATCCAAATGACCTTAAACTTATGATGTCACAAATCCCGTTACTATGTCAAAAAATAACAATTAATGGGTCAACATCCATTTATTTTTCTATCTTCCCTTACACATTGTGGTTGGAGAAAGATCATGCATTTGTCCCCATGCAGTAACCATTAGATAGTTCCAGATTACCATGTAAAACTTATTTCCCAGTCACTTTGAGAGCAAGAAGCATTACATCTATTTTGTGTGTGTGTGAGTATGTGTGTGCATTGGGTCATATGGGTCCCCAGCAATTGAATAAGTGAACTTGCAAATCCCTCCTAGTAGTTACCAAGAGTCATGACTGTCAAAATACAGTTTTTAGCAGCAATAGTTTCCAGCACATCTTCCCATCAGCACTTTTCTATGTTCACTGAAGAGACAGATGCTGTCCACTTAGGAGCACAAAACCAAAGACTTGCCAAGAAACACCCTAATGATGGAAAAGTTCAGGCAGCCGAGATGGCATCTTTCACTATGTACCACCGCTGCTTTCCAGTAAAAAGGCAAGTGTCTCGCACAATTAACAGCAACCCCATCAGCCCATAAAATGCTCAGCTTGAGGGTCAGACATTTCCAATTTGCTGGAGAGCTTCCGACTTTTGTTTTCAATTTAATCTTCTTTGCAAGATAAATTTGCACAATGTAGTATATCGTAAAAAAAAGGTTTAATTACTGCAAAATGATATAGCCGTTTCCCAAAGGAAGAAATCTATTTAAAACTAGATCAAAATGGGGCAGTGAACAGCAGAATATGTAAATATTTTCACATATTTAAAGTTAAAGACCACTTCACAAAAAGGCTTTTAAAATGAATGCACCAGAGGACGTGGACAAACAGAGGCTTACACCTGGTGGGATTTTCATGCTCATAATTCACTGCCTAACAAGGCAGAATCTATGAAATGTAAATTTCTTTTTTATTAATTCATTTATTTAGTTAATTTTCATCCCAAATGGAACTTCCCCTTCCTCCTCTTCTCCCAGTCCCTTCCTCTCCTCTCCCCTTCCCCTTTGATTCCCCTTCCTTTCTCATCGGAGAAGGGGAAACCTATGGATATCAAGCCACCTTGACATATCAAACTGTAGTAGGACTGGGTGCGTCTTCTTCTATTAAGGCTAGACAAGGCCATTAGTCAGGGGAAAGGGGTCCAAAGGCAAACAGTACAGTCAGAGACAGCCCCTGATCTTACTGTTAGAGATCCCACATGAGAACCAAGCTGTTACATATGTGTAGAGTGCTTAGGTCTGTCTATGGATGCTCTCTGGTTGGTGGTTCGGTCTCTGAGGCTCTGTGGGCCCAGGTTAGTTGATTCTGCAGGTTTTCTTCTTGTGTCTTTGACCTCTCTGGTCTTTCAGTCCTTCTTCTTCCACTTCCATAAGATTCCCTGAGCTCTGCCAAATATTTGGCTCTGTGTGTCTGCATTTGTTTTCATCAGCTACTGGGTGGGGCCGCTCAGAAGACAGTTATGCTAGCCTCCTGTCTGCAAGCATAAGAGACTATTATTAATAATGTCAGGGGTGGGCTCTGTCTCATGCATGGGACTCAAGTTGGGCCAGTCATTGCTTGGCTACTCCATCATCTTCTGTTCCCTCTTTATTCCTGACCGACTTAGAGACAAGACAAATTGTGGGTCAGTGGTTTTGTGGCTGAGTTGGGTATCTTTATTCCTCCATCGAAATTCTTGCCTAGTTACAGGGGGTGACCATTTCATGTTCCATATCTCCTTTTGCTAAAAGTTCACTCTCACAGGTTCCTGGAATTTTCCATTATCCTAGATTTCTACCTTGTCCTAGAGATAATCTCCACCTCCACTGATTTCAGTTCTCTCTCCTGCCAACTTCCCCACACTTGATCCCTCCTGTTCCCATTCCCAACCTCTCTCCCACCCAATTCCCTCCATCCATCCACCTGAGATGTCTGTCTTATTTCCCATTCTCAGTGAGATTCAAGCATCTTCCTTTGGGCCCTACTTGTTACCTAGCTACATTGGATTTGTGAATTGTAGTATGATTATATTGTACTGTATGAGTAATCTTCATTTCTAAGTGAGTACATACCTTGTGTGTCTTGCTGGGTCTGGGTCATTTCACTCAGGATGATATTTTCTAGGTCCATTCATTTGCCTGCAAATTTCATGATGTCCTTGTTTTTAATAGCTGAGTAGAATGCCATTATATAAATGCACCACATTATCTTAATCTGTTTTTCAGTTGAGGGACATCTAGGTTGTTTCCAGTTTCTGACTATTACAAATAAAGATACTATGAACGTAGTTGAGCAAGTTTCCTTGTTGTACGGTAGAGCATCTTTTGGGTATATGCCCAGGAGTGGTATGTCTGGGTCTTGCGGTAGAACAATTCCCAGTTTTCTAAGAAACCACCAGATTATTTTCCCACGTAGCTGTACAAGTTTGCACTCCAACCAGCAATGGAGGAGTGTCCCCCTTGCTCCACATCCTCACCAGCCTGAGCTGTTATTTGAGTTTTTAGCCATTTTGGTGAGCGTAAGATGGAATCTCAGAATCATTTTGATTTGTATTTTTCTGATGACAAAGGATGTTGAACATTTCTTTAAATGCTTCTAGGCCATTAAAGATTGCTTTATCAAGAATTCTCTGTTCAGCTCTGTACTCCATTTTTAATAGGGTCATTTAGTTTGTTGGCGTTTAATTTCTTGGGTTCTTTATATATTTTGGATATTAGCCCTCTGTCAGATATAGGGTTGGTGAAAACATTTTTTCTATTCTGTAGGCTGCCAATTTGTCCTTTTGACAGTGTCCTTTGCCTTACAGAAGCTTTTCAGTTTCATGAGGTCTCATTTATTGATTGTTGATCTTAGTACCTGTGCTGTTGGTGTTTTGTTCAGGAAGTTGTCTCCTGTGCCAATGCATTCAAGGCTATTCCCCACTTTCTCTATCAAATTTATTGTATACAGTTTTGTGTTTGATCCACTTGGGTTAAGTTTTGTGCAGGGCGATAGAGATGGATCTATTTGCATTCTTCTATATGCAGACATCCAGTTAGACCAGCAACACTTATTGAAAATGCTTTCTTTGTTCCATTGCACAGTTTTGGCTTTTTGTCAAAAAGCCATAGTTGTGTGGGTCTCTTTCTGAGTTTTATAAATATCATATAAAAATGAATTTAATATTTGAGATATGTAGATATTTTCAGATATTGCAAATATCTCCAGATTTGTATATTTTAAACCATGAATACACAATAACTTTTGAATAAACAGTTTTTTTCAAAAAGATTAAATAAAAAATATGAAAAAATTAAATGCTTAACCTAGTATGTAGTTGCTTCATTGACTATTATTTTTATAATAATTCCCTGACATATTCATCTCAGAAGAATCACAAAGACTAAAATAAAGAGAAATTCACAGCCCAGAGAATTGTACATGGTATCATCATTTCTCAATTATATTTCTTTGTATTCTTTGCCTAGATTCCAAACATCAAATTTTTAATGTATAGATCTGTGAAAATGTATTTTTCTAGTATATTGCCCATTTTAATAATAATGATAATCAATAATAATAGCAATACTAAAAATAATAAATTGGTTTAGTTGTTCATTAATAGTTTTGAGAATAGGAAATAAATACAAGGCTTTGAACATGCTAGGCTAACACACTGACAATGAGCTATACCCCAGCCCTGCTCGTTAATCCTGAAAGACCTATGACTTAAACAAAGAATTTTAATAATTAATAACTGAGTTTCAATAGTAAGACTCAAGCAGCCAGAGATATGCACAGTTCCAGGCATTAAAGAGAATGATAGGCAGAGGGAAAGACATGCGGTAACTGGCCTGTCAATGATTTGTAGTCACCTCTTCTCAGAGTACTTTACCAGGTAAATTACAAAACTCTCTGCTGTCATTCAATTGGAGAAAACCCAAACTTAAAAAAAAAATATTTCTAAAGAAAATTAATGTGATGCAAAACAACTAGGTCTGGGTATGATATGCCTGCCTTTCTTTTTTTTTTTTTCATTTTTTTATTTTATTATTATTTTTTTTATCAGTTACATTTTATTAACTCTGTATCCCAGCCGTGTCCCGATCCCTCATTCCCTCCCAGTCCCTCCCTCCCTCCCTCATCTCCACTGTGCCCCTTTCCAAGTCCACTGATAGGGGGGACCTCCTCCCCATTCATCTGATCCTGTTTTATCAGGTATCTTCAGGACTGGCTGCAAAGACATTCAACCAAGGACCATGTATGGATATAACCTAGAACCTCCACTCAGATGTAGCCTGTGGTAGCTCAGTAACCAATTGGTTTCCCAAAGTGAGGGGAATAAGGACTATTTCTAACAGGAACTCAATGACTGGCTCTTTGGTCTCCCCACCCCCGAAGGGAGGAGCAGTCCTGATATGCCTGCCTTTCAACAGCAATGTCCCTTAGAGCTCTGCAATAGAGGACATATTAGTAAACCTGTAACAGACATTAGGAAATGATCTAAAGTGTTTAGTGATGACGCTGAAATGCCATAAAAGTAAAAGTATCCTAATATAATATGAGGTTGAGGGGAATGAAAATTAGTCTCCTTGATATTTGAAGAATATTTATAAATGCTTTAAGAAAGAATGGTATAATCAAAAACAGAGAAAGAATTGTGACTCAGTAGTTAAGAGTGTATACTGTTCTTAAAGAAGAGCCAGGTTAAGTTCCAGAACACACATTAGGTCTTTCAAATTTCCTGTCACTGCACTTGCAGGGCATTTTATTTCATGCACATGGTGCACACAGACTCATGGAGGCACTCACATACATTTAAAACACTAAATGTGTAACATAAGAAAAGAGAGCAAGGGAGAACGAATGGACTTGATTAAGGTACAAAATTTTTATTTAACTTTTATCCATAACCAAAATCATATACAATTCTCGAATTAAGCTAATAACACAATATTAGTTTTTATTTTAAAATAATGTAGAGATATTTAAGACATCAGAGAAATTTCTGACAAACAAAATGTATGTCAAACTGTCTATGGAATAAGATCCTGGTTTTGTTGGGGGGAAGGGTAATAAGTTACCAGGAATGCTCATTTTTACATTGTAGGATTGGGCATAACTTTAGCTTTTTAAAAAAACTTTCTTTCAAAACATGAAAGCCCCTTGACCAAGAAAAGCTTCTGTTAAAAATACTTCTATCTATTATTTCAAGGCCCAGAAACATTAAAAAAAAAAAAAAAAAAAAAAAGACTTGGCTGTACTGTGAATAAACTAAGTGGCCTGGGGTCTTCATCTCATTGCATCTCAGCTGGTTTTTCCATGAAATAAAATTTTAGAACCAGATTATCTCCCAGGGTCACTTTAACTTCTGCAATTATGTGGCTCCTAATACATTTTCGACAAGACTGCACCTAAAGGAAACAAAGACTGGAATATTAGTAAGAAGACTGATGGTATTTTCATTAGGCCTGCCAGACAACTTTGGCCGAAATAAGCCACTAGTTACGACCTCTGTCAATGCTACTGTGTCTGCAACAATGTTTTCAAAACTATTTGAAGATGATTTTAGATGGTTATTTCTCATAGACCTGTACATAAAGGTGCCTGAGAAGCTACAAAAACCAGAGCTGGAGCCACGACATTTCTTGGCCCCTAAGTGCCCTTATTCTTTTGTTCCCCTCTGTTATACTATCCTGGGTGGCCCTCTTCTCTTGCTAGAATCTCATTAAGTATGTCTTGCCTTTCATTGAGCCATTTTCAAAATGAACTCCTCAGAAAACACTCTTTTATGGTTTTGTAGATTCTTCCAGCAGTAACTTTGCAGCCATAATTAAGAAATATATTAAGCCTTCTGCCAATTAACTTAACTGATGTGAAAACCTGACTGTCCAAAGAGCCATGGATTTCCCCAGCTGTGCCTTGTCAGAGAACAGCTTGTTGTAGAGAGGGGCAATGCAAATGCCAGAGCGTTAGAAGTGCCAGAAAAATTAGCCCAAGCCCCAGATGAGCTCAGCCAGTGAGTGCTGCTACAACTGCTCAGAATTATTTTAAAATCTTTAAGTGATGGGCTGAAGAGTTACAATGTCTTCCATTGTGCTTGCTATTTTTGTTTTGTTTTGTTTTGTTTTGTTTTGTTTTGTTTTGTTTTTCCTAATGACAGTTTCTCCAAAGATCAGGGCCAACAAGACAAATGAAGAAGGGGGCTTATAGGCAGAAGACATTCACTTCTTCAGGAACATCTCCTTGTCTTTTATACAGGTTTCATGACACAAAATCTTCAGGCCAAAGCAAAGGCTGACACAGGAATGCATGGACATTGCTTCTTCCTTCCTTACATTTTCCCCCAGCTTGTTCTTGGCACCTACTGTAAATTATCCCAGTGCTTCTCAAGCTAACTTCAGTTTTCCTTATCACCCAGTTCCTCACAATAGGTTTTTTAAAAGATAAAATATAGTGAAAATACACTACTATTAAAATAAAGAGAAGAAAAATAGGCCCAAGTTTTTAATAATTGGTTCAACAAGCAAAGTCACTGTAAACTGAGTAGCATAGTTTCCTATTATTGTTTAACTCTGAGCCTCAAGACACGTATTCTTGCAGACAAATAAATCTGGATTCCTTTAGCCCAAGTTCAAGGACATGGATGCTTTCTCACTCTTGGAAGCTGCAACCATCATCAATATTTGGGCCATCCTATAGAATAGCATGTGTTCTCTCCAGTTTCCCATGACAATAAACACAGAGACACAGTTTAAAAAGTAATGATACTGGGGGGTGCTGTCTGGACCCAGGTGTTTCCAGCTGTTATTCAAAAATTGAAGAAGTGTGCAGAGATTGCAAAGTAGTAAGGAACTATTCCGAAGCAAAACTGTAGTACAGATGAGACATACTGTGAGGAGACAGAGGACTCTGACTTAGCAGACTCAAGAACATCAGGTATATCTTGGGGCTTCAGGAGGAAGAGGAAGAAGTTGCCGAGGAATGAGTTTTAGTGGTTTTCTGTTTTGATTGACAGGCTTGGGTTAGGTAAGGTTTTCATTACTATACACAATGTATCTGATTTTAATAATACGTGCATTCAATTATGCATAAGTATAAGATGGTACATGGAGGTTTTTTTTTTTCTAAAATGTCACTCAGAGGACACACTTTTCTTTATTGAGCATATGCTCAAACAAATATTGTCTCAAGCTATATTGGCCTCTTGCTTCCTATACTAGGAAGTGGCCTAGAATAATTTGAATGGAAACTGATTATAAAGATTTCTAGTAACATATTCTCTTGTTCGGAGCAAGCCGGATGGAGATGGTTTCTCAGGCTACCAAAGGCACTATTACAAAGGAATATGTATATACCTCCATCAAAAATACTGAGTTGCTAAATTTCCATTATGCTTGCCTAACTCAATGTCCATGTCAGTTGCTTGTCAGAAACAAACAAGATAGAACCCAAAACAGTCTCGAGACGTTCCAGGTGTTCAAAGCACTTAGACCGTCCTTGTTCAGGGACCGAGTTCTGTTTCGCCATGTCCACACCAGCTTGCTCACACTGCCTGTAACTCCAGTTACACTGGATCCAATGCGTCTGGCCCCCTCGGGCTTGAGCATGCATGTGAACAAACCCACACACTGCCACACACATATACACATGATTGAAAATAAAATAAATCATTAAAAAACGAGAGAGAAAGACATAGTTCAGGACGCCTGCTGCAAGATGCCTTCCAGACATCACAGGATGTTGCCCCTGGGATTAGCTGAACAACATGGTTGGAAAGACAAGACCTGAATGATGAATGGCGACATCATGTGACATGCCAACGTGAGTGGGAAATTTGTCATAGGCAATAAATGGCTTCTGAGAAAGGCCGAATCATTTTTCTCCAGGGATGAGCTTTCTGGTAGATTATCCATTCCCAAGTGGTCAGTCCTAAATGCATGTAAATGTGAGCAATGCTAAATGAACTCAGAATGTGTGGTGTGTGTGTGTGTGTGTGTGTGTGTGTGTGTGTGCATGTGTGTATAACACAATAACTAAAGAAGACTAAGTCATGATTTGAGAAGGTATGGTGGGGAGACATGGGAGAGAAGTCAGAGATTTAGGGTTGGAAATGATGGAAATATAATAGCCTTGTATAAAATTACTAGAAGTTATTTTAAAATTAAATTAAAAATACAAAACAGGACATAAATTTCAAAACAAGGCTTTGGCTTAGCCTCACATTTTCTACTGTTTCAAACTCATAAAAATCACTGGGGTCCTGCAGTTTCTGTGTTTCTCTATTTTTATCCCTTTAGATTTATTGGGGATCTTAATTTCTTTTTTTGAATCATTAATTACTTCCACAATCTCTAATTTTGGCATTTTTTTCAAAAGAAAGTTAATTGTACAAATGTATCAGATTTTTTTAAACGAATACATGCCTCACAACTTCTGCAAATTAGAACCCGAACAGATGCTTACTAAATGGAAGATTTCAGTGTTCCATTCTTACCCTGTAGCCAAGGGAAGCCCCTAAAGGTTTGGATCATTGATCTCTTTACTACCTGCACCCAAGCGAAGCCTTCTGTCCTAGGCAGAACTGGTATGCAGCGTGATTGACAGTTCTCAAAAAGACACTGTGATTTGGGGCAGAGCTAGTCCTTCTGCATATTCAGCAGCTCCCTCTTAAAAGGCTAAATGCTCGCTCACACAGGAGAGTTTCAGGAGCCTGACAAAACACAGGAGCATTTGCAGATTTGATAGCGTCCAAGCAACCAGTATTTGTACATTGTTCTAACCCAAAGGAAAAGCGATCTTTCTGGTATCTTTATGACGTGATGTAGCTCTTCAACCTGGAACAAGAGAAACAGCCAAGGAAGTCAGGCTCCCACATACACACAAAAGCTACAAACAGGTTACCAGCTTTCTTGAGGTCTAATAGGTCAAAGGGTAGGTCTAGATCCTGGAGGAAGACTTAACTTTATGGTTTAAACTAGCAAGGAGTTTTTATTTTAAAGACATATGTCCCAAAAGAGTAACTATATCTATTTTATATATAATATACTTGTTATCTGTTTATATGTCACACATTATATATTTTACATGTTTAAGTCTTCAAAAGTAAATGTACCAATAAAATGAAAACTTGGGGCCTGGAATCATAGTGAACCTATGTGTTTAGATTTTGGCCAAGCAGAGAAGAATGGCAAAGCCATGCTGGTCAGTGAGAATCTAGATTCATGTTTTTGTGGGGAACAATGAAAGGCAGAGGGAATTAATTAATGAATCTACTTAGCACCTGCCAACTCATTGGGTCTATCAACAAACAAAATGAATTCCCACTCTCCTTCCCTCCCTTCTACCCCCTCCCCTCTTTCTCCCTTCCTCTCTCCCTGGCTTTCTCCCTACCTCCTTCCCTCTGTCTCTCTCCTCTCTCTCTCTTTGTCTGTCTGTCTCTCTCCTCCTTCCCCTCCACCCGTGTGTGTATATGCCTGTGTGTGTGTGTGTGTGTGTGTGCGCGCGCGCATCCCCCAGACCCCATATCCATGGGAGATCTGATTCCCATTTTAAAAAACCTATGTGTAAAGGAAATGGGCTAAAGCAAATCGTATAAACACATGCAGAACTATCATTTACAGAAAATGTATGGTTTTATTCTTTCATTTGTACCTTCCACTTAGAAGGCAATGGAAGTCACAGTCCTCCATGTTCTCCTTACAAAGAAGAGAAAGCTGAGACATTGCTGTCAGGAGAGCGTGACAATCAACCCCGGGCATTCCCAGAAATAACTCAAAGTCTTAATGTCTCATGTCTCTTCCTTTTCATTAACTCTCTAATCCTTGATTCTACAATTCCCTCATACACATTATAAGCATTGAGACGTGGGAAGTGAGTTATTTTTTCCTTTTTCCCCAAGGCACCTTCTTTTCTCCTTCCTTCCTTTCTCTTTTCTTCTTTACTTTCTTTCTCTCCCTTATGCAATGCTGAATATAATCAAACTTTCTGGTAAATGTGTGTGTGTGTGTGTGTGTGTGCGTACGCGTGTGCGCGCTTTCACGCATGTATGTGTGCTTATGTATTTTAGTGTGGAAGTTTATAACAACCAGCTAGGAAGGATAACCACCCCAACAGCTTGACAATTTTTAGCTTCTATATAATGAGGCCTAAGCAGTGTGTGACAGGAGTCCCAGCTCAACAGAGCCCATATACATATTCTTACCTACTTGCAAGACAGGCTAAGAAAGAATATATATCTAAGCACACTTACCCTGAACATAGGAGCAGACCCTGTTATATGAAATAAGCGGATCCTAACTGTACAGTGCATTTGTGAAATTACCTTGCAAAATTAATTCTGGCGTGCTGGATGTTGGTCAGGTGCATCAAAGACCACTCGCCAACAAGATGTAAAGGAAAATACAACTGTTTGATTACTTCTTTATTTCTTTACCTCTTGACTCTTGATGCTCATTTGTATGCATCATTTTAAAATAGTTTTCAGCAAAGTTTCAATTGAAGAGGTCAAGTGAGGTTAAGTCACATTTTATCGGTGAAAAATTCTGTCTTGTCATTTCTTAGTTAATTAAGCTGGATATCTCCTAGAGATCTTTCTTATATGAAATTGGAACCTGGCTTCATGTTAGTGATTGTACCAAAATGGGTTTCAAAATGTAAAAGTCTCTAATCCTCTTTTAGAAGGGCAAGGGCTTCATGTCACTTTGTCTGTAGAACAAAAATCTCTTTCTGAATGAAGGATACAGTTTCGCTAAACTGAACACTCTGATTATAAATCAGCCAGTACAATAACAGTATTGCAGACAAAACCTCATACAGTGATCTCTTTAACACAACATTGTATCCAGCAAGATGAAAATCCTAACACAGTTGTGACTTCTGTCATTCTAGCTTTTCAGGCATGCCGTTTGCTCTAAGATTTCTTCTCATATACCACTTACCAGTTCAGCTTGGAAGAAAGTGGTTTATTGTATGATCAGGATTCATATAGATGAACCACAATGGTCATAAAGCAATGAATAGATCTACATCATGAGTCAAGATGCTTACAGATTACAGGCTGCCCAAAGAAAGCAGCAGAAAGTAATTATATGGCCATAATGGAGTAAAAGAATGAGGCACACAGCTGATCTAAACGAACAAGGGGTCTCAGAAGAATACCATTTCAGAGAAGTTTAAAATACTTATTGTTGCCTTCCAGGTGTAATTGAGGTTAAGGGCATGAATTAAACAAACAAACAAAAAAATCAGAACCTCTATCAGTGCACACTTTCTGTTTGTGATTTATTTCATAATATTGTCCCAAAGGAAGTTTTAGAAACCTTTCTGTTTGGTTCATTCAAACTTCAAAACAAGGAAATACATGTTTTAAAAATAGGCTATAAAAGAAAAATCTCCCACCAGTCCTCAAGTGGTGAATTACATAGTATAATCTGATCTTTCTCTGCTCTGATTTCCATGACTTTATTGCAGTAGGTTCCTCAAGGGCTTAATTTTTCACACTATGGGTTTGATCTCTCCTATGACACACCTGTACCAGAGGGATGGTCTAGTAAACCCATTATGTATTTATGTACAGTTGTGTTGTGCAGTTACTGAGATGTTTGCTGAGAACACAGATACGTGAAGTAATTTGCAGTGACCACAATCAGTTTTTTATGTTTATAAGTGCAGTTAATTTAAACTCAATATAGTAAACAAAGTTCTGCAGAATGCCATCAGCAAATAGAACTCATTGGCAGAGTGAATTGCTCGTCTCATTTGATTTCTCATCACAGCCTTCAATTCATTAAATTAGAATTTATTGAGAATCTCATTTCCTGGTCACCAAGTAAATTGGGGTAAAATATGAACATGTTAAAGAATAATTTTCTGTATTCCTTGGAATGCATGCCAGATAAAGCCCCTTTTTTTGTCTGTTTCACACTCTGGTATCTAACTCACTGTCTGGCATTTTACTAAAATAAAAAAGTAAGTGTCTATACCCAAGACTACCAAGTTTGTTAGCTATTCTCATGAACTCATTTGTCTTTCTTTCACTGTCCTGTACTTTATGATTGACTGGATCCCAGCTTTCATTTTTCCCAAGTTTCCAAGAGGTGTGAGCCCTATAAAAGACTCAGATTGCGCATTTTGCAATTTATTCATCCAAACATGATCAGAAATGGAGACAACTCCATACATTTATGAAATTAGAATTCATCTGTGACAAGAGGAGAAAGATACGACAGTGATAAGAGTTCTGAACTGGGTACAGAGCTAAACAGAGAATTCTCACTATAGGAATACAGAATGGCAGAGAAACACTTAAAGAAATTCTCAATGTCCTTAGCCATCAAAGAAATGCAAATCAAAACGACCCTGAGTTTTCACCTGACATACACCAGAATGCCTAAGATCAAAAACTCAAGTGACAACACATGCTGGAGAGGTTGTAGAGAAAGGGGAACCCTCCTCCATTGCTGGTGGGAATGCAAACTTGTACAACCACTTTGGAAATCAATCTGGCTCTTTCTCAGACAATGAGAAATAGTGCTTCCTCAAGATCCAGCTATACCACTCCTAGGCATATATCTAAAAGATGCTCAAGTATACAACAAGGACATTTGCTCAACTATGTTTGTAACAGCTTTATTCATAATAGCCAGAACCTGGAAACAACCCAGATTTCCCTCAGTTGAGGAATGGATACAGAAATTGTGGTACTTTTACACAATGGAATACTACTCAGCAATTAAAAATGAGGAAATAATGAAATTTGCAGGGAAATGATGGGACTTAGAAACTATCATCCTGAGTGAGGTATCCCAAAAGCAGAAAGACACACATGGTATGTACTCACTTATATAGACCTATAAGATAGGATAAATATAATGAAATCTATCCACCTAAAGAAGATAAACAAGAAAGAGGACCCAGGGTACAATGATCAATCTTCACTTAGAAAGACAAATGGGATGGAACATTGGATGTAGGAGCAAACAAGTAACAGGACAGGAGCCTACCGCAGAGGGCCCCTGAAAGACTCTACCTAGCCATGTATCAAGGCAGATATTAAGACTCATAACCAAACCTCCAGCAGAGTGCAGGAAATAAAAAAGGGGGGGTTAATACAACCTGGAGAATACAGGAGCTTGACAATGACCAAATATATCTGGGCAGAGGGGTCTTTTATGAGACTGTTTCTCCAAACAAAAACCATGTATGGATGCAACCTAGAACCCCTGCTCAGATGTAGCCCTTGGTAGCTCGGTATCCAAGTGGGTACCCTAATAAGGGGAACAGGTATTGTTTCTGACATGAACTTGATGGCAAGCTCTTTGACCTCCCCTCCCCTAGGGAGAAGCAGCCTTGCTAGGCCACAGAGGAGGACTTTGCAGCCAGTCCTGAAGACACCTGATAAACCAGTATCAGATAGAAGGAGAGGAGGTTCTCCCTTATCAGTGGACTTGGAAAAGGGAAGAGAGGAGATGAGGGTGGGAGGTTGGGGTTGGGAGGGAAAGAGGGAGTGGGATACAGCAAGGATACAAAGTTAACAAACTGTAACTAATATTAAAAAAATAAAAATTTTTAAAAAAAGGTGTTCTGAACTACAGATAGAGGGGGAGCTACAAGAGTGATAAGAGTTCTGAACTATGGATAGATTCATTCTGTATAAATAAGCATGCTTTTCCAGGAAACTTTCCCAAAGCAGCAAAGCATGACAGAGTGCCGTCTCTACAAGGTGATTGTTGCTGTAGAGGAGGGCATCTAGGGGCACACATGTTTCTGTCAGGTTGTACAGGAAGGAGCTTCTCTAGTGAAAAGTGACTATTTATCTTCAGAATGTAAAATTTGACAACACAGTAAATTAAACAGATGCAAACACCCTTAAAGCACTTGATCTCAAATTTCATTGTTATTTGGAAGTCAGTGTCAGTGAGGTTAAGAAGGAAATGTCTCATACTTCAACATGAGCACCAATATCATTTTAATGAATCCTTAACAAACAAAATATTGTGGCTCTGTGAGATACCTTGTTAAAGAACAACAAAGTAGTATAAATAGAATAATTATGACTGCCTCCTCCTTGAATTCTCTTCTGTGGGCAATACAGTTGAGTAAATTAAATTGGTAAAATAGCATTAGGACCATGTTCTGAAATTTCACTTATTGCACTTCCACTTGATACAAGCCCAATACAATGCTCCTGGCTTAAATGTGTGGCAAAAAAATGTTTAAGTTTCTATTCTAACATGCCGTGGACAAAATATTTTTAAGCCACCAATTCAGATCAAGCTTTGGGAAGTGGTTTAAATCCATGGGGTTTGTTTCTGGTCTGTTCTTCCATCTCTCAGAAATACATCATTTTTCACTTCCTTCATATTTTTGTTCACATTTTATTTTATCAATGGACACTGTCCTTCCCAACCAATTCAATATCACACCATACATGCACATGCATACACACAGGCAAGCACACACACACACATACACACAAGCACACACACATACATGTGCACAAGTGTTCACACAGGCATACACACACATGCAAACACACACGCAAATAGTGCACCACAGTAAAATTATTCATAATGCGGTTAGTAATTACGCTGGTTTAGTAAAATGACATTAGTAGGTTTTCCTCTAAGATTCATGACATCACTAGACATATGTACTTGGCTAACTTTCTAATACCAGACATTATTTCCCTTCGGTTTGGTGGGAAATAAAATTAGAGTACAATTGTTTAGTTATAATATATACATGTCATTATTAGGGGGTGCCGAGCTGGTTGTTATTGTGGTTTATAAGCATCATAGCTGGTTAGGAGTGCTGTTTACAAGGACCATGTATGGATGCAACCTAGAACCTCTGCTCAGATGTAGCCCTTGGTAGCTCAGTATCCACGTGGGTACCCTAATAAGGGGAACAGGTACTGTTTCTGACATGAACTCAATGGCAGGCTCTTTGACCTCCCTTCCCCCCGCTCCTCCCTTGGGGGGAAGAGCAGCCCTGCTAGGCCACAGAGGAGGACTTTGCAGCCAGTCCTGAAGATACCTGATGAACCAGTATCAGATGTAAGGGGAGGAGGTTCTCCCCTATCAGTGGACTTGGAAAGGGGCAGGGAGGAGATGAGGGTGGGAGGATGGGATTGGGAGGGAAAGAGGGAGCTGGATACAGCAGGGATACAAAGTTAACAAACTGTAACTAATATTAAAAAGAATAAAAATTAAAAAAAAGAGTGCTGTTTACTTCCTTCCCTTGGAGGTTTTCAAGTACCATGAAAGACAGTCCTCAGGGAAGAGGCTTTCAGGTCAAGCCAGCTCATATCCTCTAGACCCTGTATCCTAAGTTCGTGGTGTTCTCAGCAATAGTGTCTTGCCTTCAACATCTGGGAGGCAACAAAGGACAACAGTGCTTGGACTACCCTGACCAGCAACTTAAAAGGGGTTCTCTAGTGCCTGACACTGGGGTCTTTGTTAGGAAGTCTGTATCTCTTAGGGAGAACATTATCAGTCCACATGGGAAAACTTTATTTAAACTACATAGATGATAGATAGATAGATAGATAGATAGATAGATAGATAGATAGATAGATACGTAGATAGATACATAGATAGAGGGAAGAGAGAGATAAATTATATTTGAATTAATTTGATTCCTTATGACTATTCTAGATATCCATAGTAGTATTTTACTCTTCCTCTGTCTATTCCTTCTGTATTCACCACCTTCCTCTTACTCAATTAAAGTCCCACCCACTCTACTTTTCCAATTTCCCTCTTCAAGTCATGTATTCTAAAAACTATCCCCTAGGTGGTATAGCTACTTTGGTAGGTTTTGGAACCTTTGGGTCATAAGGCCTAGCTAGAAAAACTGGATCACGACACATGGATTCTGTGCTCATAACCACCTCTGGTTCCAGGCTACTCTCTTTCTCTTCCTGGTCCAGCCACCAAGCAAGGCACTCTACCATACATTCTTAACACAACAGAGCCACCCTGCCTTGCTCTGATGGGCTGAAATACCTCCAAAACCACAAACCAAAGGAAAACTTCCAATTTTTGTTACTTTTGTTGATTATTTATCACACAAATGGAAGAGTGACTATGATTTAACAAAAAAAAAAAAAAAAGATTGTTACCAAGAAGCAAGGTCCTTGGTGTGATAAACCTGTCCCCATTTTTAAGTTTGAAATTAAGTGGAGAAAGGAATTTGCAAAGGTTGGAGGTGCAGGTTTGGAAAGCTCTAGAATAAACAGAGTTTAAGGAGCCATTCTAGAGAATTTTGTAAGAGCAAAATCTTGATAGAACTGCAAGAAATAAACTCATGATTTTTCAGATGGGAGTGAGAAACCTACCTAGAATAGGGATGGGAACTATTTCTCTTATATTCTGGCATAGAATTTGTTTACTGCCTGCCGATGTTCTAAATTTTGGGGAAAGGCTGAATCCAAGAGCAATCAGGTGTTTTAATTCACATACAAACTCTTAAGGCAGATCTACAATATGGGCTTCTTTTCCATTTAATAAAATCTCGGAAGGCCCTGCTTCTCAATGAGGTCATATCTTGACAACCTGGGACTTGATGTGTGAACATAAAAATTTAAGGAGAGGCACCATAACCCTGAGGTTACAGTAGCGCCACACATGCATCTCTCTAACTGTATTTAAGACTTGCTCAACACGAGAGCTTTGCTTCATACTATAAATCTACTCAGTGCTAGTAAAGTTATGGGTCTTAGAGGAGATCTACAACTTTCACTTTACTAAACCAACACAAACCTGAACAACAATCTGTTCAATTTGTACAAACATTTTTCCTTATACTGGAAGATATAGTCCTCTCCCCTCATCAAAGCAATTTCTTTTTGCAACACAGAGACCAATACAGAAAACCACAACCAATCAAAATTCAAGGTTGTGAAGCCCAGTCCCAGTGGACACATCTACAAAACACTACAGCACCTAATTCTCAGGGAACATTGTGAAAGAGTCGGGAGAATGTTAAGAGCCAGATGTTCAGAGAGTTTGTGTCTCCTAGTAATGTCAGACCCCATGAGGTTCATCAAATGACTACCTAGACATAAGCTGAATAAGGACAAAAATAGACATGCTAACATGAATGAGGAGGCATGCAAAGCCCCACGCCAACACAAAGAACTACAGGTATCTGTGGAATTTTGAAAGTGGGAGAAATAGTCTTCCCTAGGGACAAGCACACCAGTTTTCTATCCAATACCAAATGGTCGGCCCTGAAAACATACATACAAGTAATATTATGAAAACTGAACAGGTTATATTTAGAAATGCATATGTATATACCTATATACATGTGGTAACAATAATAAAAAAAAATAGCCATGGATTTGATGGAAGAGTGGAAAGGGGTATTTGAGAGGCTTTGGAGGGAAGAAAGAGAAGGGAGAAATTATGCAGTTATATTATCATCTCAAAAGTAAAAGAAAAAAAATTTCAGGAAGGGGAATACAATTCACTTCACAACCAAGCTCGTGGGAGAGAAAAATATGATCATAAGAATACATTGCACAAACTACATTGTGATATATATAGTCAGTTCTAAATGCTAGATTTTGATAATTACAGTGCTTTTAGGCTTGCGTTGGCTAGATATTTGAGTGTTGCTTAGTGTGTTAAAGAAAAAAAGTTATAAATAAGATCATAGGAGAGTATGATTTGATTTGAAAGGATAGGAATTTGCAGTATTAAGGTAAAAAAAATAATGATTTCACCTGTCCTTAATTGTGTTGAAATAAAAGAATTATTAGAAAAAAAGTGGTTAGAGTATTCACTACTGAAGAGTGGTTATTTAAAATAGAGGCAGGCATGCCCCATAGGTACGAAGTTCAGAGGGATTTACTTAAAGACTGGATACAGTTTATTCTAAGGCTTGGTATTCAAATTTTATTGTCAACAAAAGACAAACAGGAAAGTAGTTCTCTTAGTTCCATACCTTATGGATGCTGTTTATTTTCTGAAACACTGATGAGCCTAGAAGGTATTTGTGAATGAAATAAAAAAGACATGAGGCAAATCATGAGATCTCTCATGTGAAGATAACAACAACAACAAAAATCAAACCAATGGGCCCAAAGAATAAATTCATGGTTTCTAGGACTGGAGTTGTGGAAAGGGTTGGGGGAGATGGAGCAAAAGGATACAAAAATTTTGGTCTTAAAAAGAAAAGTTAAAAGTTAAGGAACTCTATTGTAACATAATGATTCTACTTAACCAAAGCATAGTTAGTGTATATGTGGGAGTCACAAAGAGAGATTTTTAAACGTTATCAACACACACACACACACACACACACACACACACACACACACCAGTGAAGTAAAAGATATAGTAGGTTAATTCTGCAATTCCAGAAAGCATCTTAAAACATCACATGATGCCATTTATATATATCATACAATTTTAATTATCAATTAATGGAGATTGAGTGTAAGAAGATGGGTGACTCTTTTCTCTGCTATTAAGTTTATTTTGCTAGTATTTTGCTGAGGACTTTGGTGTCTATGTTCACTAATGATGCTGAGTCATAGAGTTCTTTTTTGCATTTTTTCTGGATTAGATACCAGGCCTCCTAAAGTCATATTAGAAACATATCTTTTTCACTTTCTAGAAGGATTGGTATAAATTTTTGTTTGAGTTTTCAATAGAACTCAGCTATAGAACGCTGCTGCTCTGGGCATTTCTTAACAAGAGACTCTTCAGTAGTAATCAATCTATCCTTCCTGTCTATTGACCTGCTTTGATTTGGTTCAGTATTGATACGTTGTTTGTTGCTAATGATTCATACATTTGTTTCTTGTGTTTAAGAGTCTGTTATGCATAATGTCCTCATTATTCTTTTTTTTAAGATGTATTTATTTCTTATTTATACAGTATTCTGCCTGCATGTATGTCTACAAACCAGAAGAGGACACTAGATGTCACTATAGATGGTTGTGAGCCACCATGTGGTTGCTGGGAATCGAACTCAGGACCACTAGAAGAGCAGGCGGTGATCTTAACCTCTGAGCCATATCTCTAGTCTCCCTGTGATTCTTTATTGCTCTTCTTTCATGCCCCCTTTTCTTAGTGGATTCTCTCTCTGTTTTTAATCTACCCGAAGGTTTGTCATTTTGTATTTATCTAGTCAAAAATAAGAAACAAAACAAAACAAAAACAAACACCTTTCAGTTGTGTGCATTTTTTTTATATTGCTTTTCCTGTCTTTTTCTGTTTTAATCATTGTTACTTACTTCCACTGAAGTATGGTATTTCCTCCTAAATAAATAAATGAATAATAAACACGGACAGCAAAACAGGCAAATAATTTTGATAGGCTATTAGAGATATTATTTAAAACTGAAAAACTATAATGTGCATCACTAATTCAAACTGCAAAGGCTATGAAACCTTATGTTACCTCTTATTACATTTACAAATTTCACCAATAATAATGGCTTGTGACTTTCTAAATAACTTGATGACAGTAATACTGCAGAATCAGTTTTCTAAGCTTAATGAGTTGGTTAAGCTTAGCTTCAGACACTCAGAAACCTTCTTCTAAGAAGCAGCCCAACTGCTATAAAAGACAAAGGAAGGTAGGTGATAAAAATGGTAAGAAAACAAATAAATAAACTATTCTTTAGAAGTCTGCATACTACATCCTGGCTTGGGCAGCTGCCTCGTGCTATTACTCATCCTTGCTCCCACAAACCTCTTTTAGGCTTTTGCTCTGACTACTAAGCCATCTATTTCTGTATTTATCATAGTGCTTTGGAGTCAATACCTCTGAGCATTCCCAGACAGCTTCTTATCACTTGAAAGATGGATTATTTTATTTAAATTACCCAGGAGTCCAAACAGGCAGGAGGAAAACAGAATGAAAGAAGTAAAGCATTACGAAGTAAAATTTTTATCAACTAAATATTACTGCAAAAAAAGAAAACACATTTTTTTTCTCTTGATTTCCATTGCTTTAAGGTAAAATTCGGTCCATTGAATGAACTTATCAGCAGGGTGCCTACATATTTGCAACGTTTTGGCCTGTCCTGTATTCAAGTTAGTTAGGAATACAACCTAAATGTATTATCACTTAACCAACCTTCAGATCATATTTGTTAGTGCAAATGAAATGCCGGAGCTGCTCAGAAATTTCTACATTAAGTGCAGACTCAGATCATAATTATTTTCATAAATGTTTGGATCTCAATGAAACGTGTAACATTCTTTTCAAATGCCCTGTGCATAGGAAAATGCAAACGCCGCATGTTGCATTGGGAAAACTTACTCCTCATCATTTCAGAGAGAAATGATAGAGTCCTAGTGAACATCTTGCTGAAATTCCAATGCCTTTATCATATAAAACCCCTTGCTTTTCCATCAAAATGCAAAGCATTCCTTAGTGATTTCCGTGCATTTACAGACAGACTCGACATTCAAGAGGGAAGCATGTGTTTTCTCTTTCTTGGCTCCTCTCAATGCCTGGTTTTATCAAGCTCCTGCATGGTGCTTCTGTCCTGAAAGACGCCTGTGTGACTTGGAAGCCATTCATAGAGTTACACTGGATCCTCTTATGTCCCGCCAATTAAATTATCTTCTCCAGCTTTTATTCCTGCCAAAGAGGTTCAGACTGAGATAAAGCTACACTCCTCTTAAGCTGGCTTTGAAATTGTGTGGAAGACCTTATGGAGACCAGAAGCATGAAAAAGCATAAATGCCTCTTCTCTAGCCTTTCCAGGATATAAGTGAATTTCTCTGTAGTTGCCTCCCGTGGTAAACCACCATGCTGACTTTCGAAACTGGAGAATCCTCTTTAATCTCATGAAATTAATTTATAGCACTCCTCAAAACACGGCAACTGTGAGATTCCACTGTAACTGTGCCCACTGCAGTAGAGTTCAGAGAAGTTGACCAGTGGTCCTAAAATTGTACTATTAAGGACCAGTAGGAGCAATAATTTACTGCTAGCACCCTTGAGACCTTACATTTTTGTAAGCTATCGATATTTTTGCCGCTTTTGTGCTTCACATCCTAGCTCCCTCAGCTGTTCCTTTTCCTATCAAATTGTTTTGTTTGATACAAGTAAGAAAATGGTATTTATTTTAAAGAAACAGAAAAAAAACAATAATTGAGCTTTTAGTTGATTTTAATTTTTACTGAACCTGTTATTTTCATAAAATATGTTCTGATGATGGTTTCCCCTCCCTCTTCTCCCGAATTGGCCCCACCTCCACACACTTCTGCCTCCATGCCATCTTTCTATCTCTTACAAAAACAAACAGGCAAATTAAAAGGCCTACCAAGGATAAAACAAAGCAAATCAACACACAAAAACATCCAAGAAAGACACTAAAAAAGAATACAAACACACACACACACTCACCAATAAAAATTCAAAATCAGAAACTATAATATATAAGAAAAGACCAGTAAGGTTTTTTTTTTAAATGCCCCAAATAATTAACATGAGAAAAAAATATCTCCAAAACGTCATTGAGTTAATTTTGTGTTAGCCATCCACTGCTGGGCATGGAGCCTGCCTGAAGTATAGATTGTATATCCAGTGAGACTCCATTGAAGAAACTTTTTTCCTTTGTGTGGTTTTTAACTGGAAATAACTTCTTTGTTAGGAATGAGAGCGGGTATTATATTTCCCATGTCAGCACCAGCACCCCACCTGTGAAGGCTCTGTGCATTTTGCCACACTCCCTATGAGTTCATATGTGAAGTGGACACCGTTGGAGATCAAAGGATTTGTAGCTGGGTTGGTGTTTGCCGTTCTCCTTTGGAAGCATGCGTGGTAATTCCTACCACGCATGTGGAGCGCTGGTCCACAGCGGTGAGGGGTCTAGGTAGACACTAACTGTACTTCTCTGTGTTTACCGAGTTGAGTATGCGTCATCTTCAACAATCGTGACTTACTGTCTGTTTGTGGAGAGCCTTGGAAATAGCCTGGCCTTTTTAAGGGGTTCCCATTGGGTCGCTTTGGCTAACAGCTCAATACGTGTTTCCCATTCCTGTCACCGGAAGCTTCATTTGCTGGTGAGATATGTCCAGTTGGGTTTCATTTAAATCTCCTTCATACATGTATATATTTTAGGAAGCTTCTACTGCATTGGGTTTTCATATGATTCCTCAAATGCTGTCCTTCCTTTTACTTCCTCCCCTGCATTCCTTTCACCTCCCCATTCATTCTGCCCACCCCTGTCCCCACTCTAGTCTATCTATAACTACCTATTCTATTTCAACTTCCCTGGAAGATCCATCCCCCTTCCCTATTACTTTATACTTTACCTTTTTGGTTATATGCATTGAAGACTCAACAGCTAAAATCAACATGTATCTGAATACATATTACATTTGTCTTTCTGGATCTGGGATACCTCACTTGAAGTTGTTTTTTTTTTTTTTTTTTTTTTTCTGGTTTCATCTATTTACCTGAGAAATTGATGATTTCATTTTTTAACATTTTCACTGTGAAAATGTACCATTTTTTTATCCATTCATCCATTGATGGGCATCTACATTTTTTCCACTTTCTGGCTATCAGGAATAGAGCAACAGTGATCATGGTTTAGCACATCTCTCTGTAACAGGATGAGAAATCTTTTGGATATGTGCACAACAGTGGTATAGCTAGATCTTACTACCAATTTCCTGATGAACCACCACTCTTACTTCCATAGAGGCTGTACAAGTTTTCAGTGGATGAGTGTTTCTCTTTTTTCAATTAAATTTTTATTTTTTATATTAGTTACAACATATTCACTTTGTATCCCAGCTGTAGCTCCTCCCTCATTCCCTCCCAATCCTACCCTCCCTCCCTCATCTCCTCCCTGCCCCTCCCTAAGTCCACTGACAGGGGAGGTCCTCCTCCCCTTCCATCTGACCCTAGCTTATCAGGTCTCTTCAGGACTGGCTGCAATGTCCTTCTCTGTGGCCTAGCAAGGCTCCTCTTCCCTCGGGGGGGAAGGGAGGTTGTCAAAAAGACAGCCATTGAGTTCATGTGAGGACAGGGGCTCCACAAGGACCAAATATAGCTGGGCACAGGGGTCTTTTCTAAGGTTGTTTCTCCAACAAAGGACCATGTATGGATATAACCCAGAACCCCTGCTCAGATGTAGCCCTTGGCAGCTTAGTATCCAAGTGCTCCTTTTACATCCTTTCCTGCATGAGCTGTCACTTGTTTTGTTAACTAACCTTGGCCAGTCTGACTGGTGTAAGATGGAATCTCAACATCAATTTGATTTGCGCTTCACTGTTGACTGAGGATGTTGCCACTTTTCAAGTACCACTCAGAGATGTGTTTCCTCTCTTGAGAATTCTCTGTCTAGATCTGTTTACGGTTTTTTTAGTTGTGTTGTCCGTTTTCTTGATACCCAGTTTTTTAGTTCATCATATATTTTGGAGATTAGCCTTCTATCAGATGTTTAGTTGATTAAAGTCCTTTCTCATCCTGGAGCCTGCTGCTTTGTTCAAATGATGGTGCTCTTTGCCAGATGGAAGATTTTCACTTTCATGAGGTCTCATTTATTAATTGTTGGTCTTAGTTCCTGTGCTATTGGTGTTATGCTCAATCTGTCTTTTATTGTGTCAATGAGTTTAAACTATTCTCTGCTGTCTTTTCTATCAGATTCAGTATATCTGGTTTTATGTTGAGATCTTTGATCCATTTGGAGTTGAGTTTTGTTCAGGATTAGTATGGATCTGTTTCAATTATTCTACATAAGGCCATCCAGTTTGGCCAGCACTATTTCTTGATAATGCTGTCTTCTTTTTTCCAATATGTAATCCGGCCTCTTTATCAAAACCAGGTGTCCATAGGTATGAGCCTTCAATTTGGTTTTATTGATCAATGTGTCTAGTTTTGTGCCAATATCATGCTGTTTTTATTTCTGTAGCTTTGTAGTACAATTTGAAATCAGTGGCCATGACTCCTTCAGCAGTTCTTTTATTATTCAGGGTACTTTTGGCCATCCTATTGTTTTTAGGATTTCCATATGTATCTGGAAATTGTCCTTTCAATTTCTGTGAAGAATTGTGTTGGAATTTTGATGGGGATTGTACTGAATCCATCAATTGCTTTTGGTAGGATAACCAGTTTTGTTATACCATTATATTGATCTAGGAGCAAAGGAGAGAGATATTTCCATTTTCTGATATCTTTCTCAACTTTTTTCTTCAATGTCTTAAAGTTTTTATCATACAAGTCTTATGCTTGCTTGGTTAGAATTACAACAAAGTATTTTATGAGTCTATTATGACAGGTATTATTTTTCTTGATTTCTTTATCAATCCATTTGTCATTTATACATGGAAAGCCTAATGTTCTTTATGTTAATTTTGAATCTTGTCACTGTGCTGAAAGAGTTTATCCCCTGTTGGAGTTTCCTGGTGGAATTCTTAGGGTCACTATGATTACAACCACATCATTTGCAATTACAGATACTTTGATTTATCTCTGTACATTTTGTATCTCCTGGATCTCCTTCAGGTGTTGTGTTGTTCTAATTATGACTTCTAGTGTTATATTGAGAGCATGGGCAACTTTGACTTTTTCCTGATTTTACTGGAAATGATTTTAGTTTCTCTCCATTTAGGTTGAGGTTAGCTATGGGCTTGCTATAATTGCTTCTATTGTATTGAAGTATGTTCTTTGTATCATTAATTGTATCTTTCAATTACTTTTATAATGAAAGGGTTTTGGATTTTGTCAAAGGTCTTTTTTTTTTTCATCTAATCAAATGATTACGTGGGGGTTTTTCTTTTTCAGTGTTTACATGGGGATTTACATTTATCAATTTTTGTATGTTGAACCATATCACCACCTCATGGGTGAAGCCTACTCGATTGTGATGGATGTCTTTTTGTTTTTGTTTTTATGTGATCTTGGTTTGCAAATATATATTGAGAATTATTTTATCTATGTTCATAAGAAAATTTAGTCTTTAAGTCTCTTTTGTCTGTCTGTCTGTTTGTTTGTTTTTCGAGACAGAGGTTTTGCTGTGTAGCCTTGTTGTCCTGAACTCACTTTGTAGACCAGGCTGGCCTCAAATTCACAGAGATCCATGTACCTCTACCTTCTTCAGTGCTGGGATTACAGGCATGCATCACCTCGCCCAGCTCTTGTTAAATCTTTATATAGTTTAGTTACTATGGTCTCATAAAAAGAATTGGGCAGTGTTCCTTTTATTTCTATTTTGTGGAATAATTTGAGGGGGATTAGGACTTAATTCTTCATTGAAAGTCTGGTAGAATTCAAAACTAAAACTATCTGGCCCTTGGCTTTTTAACTGGTGTTATTATTGCTGTTGGTTTGGTTTGGAATCTTTTAATTACTGCTTCTGTTTCACTGCTGGTTATAGGTCAATTTAAATTGATTATCTCTTTGTGTTAACTTTAGTAGATGGCATATATCAAGAAAATTATGCATTTTCTTTGGATTTTGTAAAGGTTTTAAAGTCTGTCCTTAAGATTATCTGGATTTTGCCGTATCTGTTGTTATGTCCATCTTTCCTCTCTAATTTTGTTAATTAGAATATTCTCTCTCTACCTTTTAGCTAATTTGGCTAAGGATTTGTGAATGTTATTGATTTTCTCAAAGAACCAAATCCTTGTTATATTCTTAGTATTTGGGGGGTTTGTTGGTTTGTTTTATTGATTTCGTTTATTTCTTGCCATCTACTCCTTTTGGATATCATTTCTTCCTTTTGCTCTAGAGATTTCAGATATGCTGTTACTTACTAACATGAGAGAGATCTGTATGACTTTTTTATGCGGGCACTTACTGCTAGAACTTCTCTCTTAGAGCCACCTTCATTGTGTCTCATAAGTTCTGATATGTTGTATTTTTATTTTCGTTCAATTCTAAAAAGTTTTTAATTTCTCTTTTTAATTGTGTCTTGACCCATTTTTCGTTCTGTAGTGAGTTGTTCAGTTTCCATGGGTTTGTAAGCTCTCTGCTGTTGATATACAACTTTAATCTGTGGTGTTCTAATAGGAAGTGGGTCTTATTTGCATTTTCTTATCCAAGTAGATAGTCAATTTGGGGAAAAGTTCCATGAGCCATGCTAGACCTAGCCTCTCTACATACTTAGCAGATGTGCAGCTTGTTCTTCTTGTGGGGATCCTAACAATGGGAGGAGGGACCGTCTCTGACTCTGTCTCCTGCCTCTGAGTCCCTTTCAGCTGGGTTGCCCTGTCTGGCCTCAATTGGAGAGGATGTGATTAGTTCTCCTGCAACTTGATGTGCCAGGGCTGGTTGGGTCCCATGGGGAGGGAGCTTCCCATCTCTGAGAAAGAGGGAAGAATGGAGGGAGGGGGTATGAAGGTGGGGCTGGGAGAGGGGTTTCAATCAGTATTTAAAGTGAATAAATAAACTTAATGAAAAAATGATTCAACGAGCTACTAAGAAGAAGGTATAGTCTTTTGTGTGTGAGTGGAATATTCTGTAACTATCTGCTAAGTCTCTATGATGTCCCTTAATGCTAGCATTTCTCTGTTGAACATTTGTCTGGATGAGCTTCCTATTTGTGGTATTGAAGTCATCCACTATCACTGTGTGATGGTCAGTGTGTGATTTTAGCTGGACTAGTGTTTCTTTTATAAACCTGAGTGCCCTTGTATTTGATGTATGGTTGTTAAGAATTGCGATATTGTCTTGGGGAATAATTCTTTTGATACATGTACAGTATCTTTCTGTTTCTTTTCAAATTAGCTTTGGTTTGAAGTCTATTTTGTCAGATATTAAAATGGCTACACAGAATTACTTCTTGGGTCCATTTTCTTTGAATATTTTTCAACTTGTCTACCCTTAGGTGATACATGTCATTGATGTTAAGGTATGTTTCAGGATGAAACAGAAGGGTGGATCTTGTTTTTTTTTTTTTTTTTTAATTCGGTCTGTTAGTCTGTGTCTTTTTCTTGGAGAATGGAGCACATTGACATTGAATGAGCATTGACCTTTATCAATGAGCAGTGTTTGCTGATTCCCATTATTTTGCGGTGGTGTGGGGTCACCCCCTTTTGATTTTTCTTGTCTGAGATTAATTATTCCTTGTGTTATCTTGGATGTGGTTAACTTCTTCAGGTTAAAGTGTCTCTTCCAGCACCTTCTGTAGAACTGGATTTTGAGATAGATACTGTTTAAATGTGGTTTTATTGTGGAATGTTTTTCTTTCTGCATCTATTGTGATTGAAAGTTTTACTGGATAGAGTAGTCTGGCCTGGCATGTGTGGTCTCTTGAGTTTGTGGAACGTCTGTCCAGGCCCTTCTGGCTTTTAAAATCTCCACTGAAAAGTCAGGTGTTATTCTACTATAACTATATTTACGTGATATTTTGTCGTTTTCCCTTGCAGCTTTTAATATTCTTTTGTTGTTGCTGTTGTTGTTCTGTACATTTAGCATTTTGATTATTATGTGTTACATGTAATTTCTGTTCTGGTCCAGTTTATTTGGTCTTCTGTATGTTTCTTGTACCTTAATACAAATTTCCTTTTTTAAGTTAGGGAAATTTTCTTCTATGATTTTATTGAAAATACTTCCTGCACCATTGACCTGCATTTCTTCTCTTTCCTTTATTCCTATTATTCACAGACTGGTCTGTTCATAGTGTCCCATTTCTGAAAGTTTTGTACCTGGATGTTTTTATATTTAACATCTTCTTCAGCCAAGATATCCATTTCTCCTATCTGGTTTTCAATTCTTTATATTTCTGAGCTCTATTAAAGACAGTTCTTGATTGTGTTTTTACACTGACATCCGGGGCTTCTGGGTTTGGACTTACTGTAATTCTAGGTGCTAATTAATATCTGGTTTTGTGAGAAGTTATTGAGGGGCCAGTATTTGTTCATTGGTTTCTGTTGAGCTCTCTGATTCTTAGGAGAGTGTGGTGGCTCTATGTTACTTGGGAGGGAATGCTTCTGAGATCCTGCCAGATGTGACCACTGGGGAAACTGGATAAAATGTTTGGGAGATGACACTACAGAATGAAGATTGTCTAAGAGGGTTGGAGGGAGAGGGGCCCACAGGAAGAAGGAAAGCTGGTTGTACCATGAGTATCTAACATAGACAACTAATCGGGGCACAGGGGAAGGAGAAGTCGTACCGGTTGGGCTAATACAGAGCTAAGAATAAGAATAGTGGTGAGAAGCTCAGCTACTTGATTCCCTGGCTGGCCATAGTGGGTAAGGTGGGTTTCCAGGGAGCACCTCCAGTAGTAATTATCTGAGACAAATAATGGGATGGTAGAGAGGGAGGCAGTAAGAAAAGAATGTGTTTGTTCCGCTGGGAATGGTGAAAAGACTGGGAGGAGGTGGAATTGGAGAGCATCTAACAGGACAGGATCCTACCACCACGGAGGGCCTCTGAAAGACTCTACCTAGCAGTTTATCAAAGCAGATACTAAGACTCATAACCAAACCTTCGGCAGAGTACAGGGAATCATATGAAAAAGGGGGAGTTAGTAAGACCTGGAGAGGACAGGAGCTCCACAAGGACCAAATATATCAGGGCACAGAGGTCTTTCATGAGACTGTTTCTCCAACCAAGGACCATGTATGGATATAACCTAGAACCCCTGCCTGGATATAGCTCATGGCCACTCAGCATCTAAGCGGGTTCTCTAGTAAGGGGAACAGGGACTGTTTCTGACATGAACTCAATGGCAAGATCTTTGACACCCCTTACCTCCGAGGGAGGAGCAGCCTTTCCAGGCCACACAGGAAGACATGGAAGCCAGTCCTGAAGAGACCTGATAAGCTAGGGTCAGATGGAAGGGGAGGAGGACCTCTTCTATCAGTGGACTTGGAAAGGGGCAGGGAGGAGATGAGGGAGGGAAGGTGGGGTTAGGAGGGAATGAGAAAGGGGGCTATGGCTGGGATACAAAGTAAATAACCTGTGATTAATACAAAAATAAAAAATAAAATTAACAAAAAAGATCACCTACCAGATTTCCTGTTAGTGTCATCATCAGATTTCCAGGGAGTACTTGCTCCATGTGCTTTCTTGGTGTGATCAAGCTCTTCAGATTGCAGTTTTTCTTCTAGTTCCTTCTATAGAATTGGCTTTGTGTACAGATACTTCTTAAATTTGTTTTTATTATAGAATGTCTTTTTGTTTTTTCCATCAATTGCGATTGATAGTTTTACTAGGTATAGTAGTTTGGGCTGGTTCTGCGATCCCTTAGAGTTTGTAGAACATCTGGCCAGATTCTTCTGGATTCTACAGTCTCCATCGAGGCATTGTGTATTCTTCTGTTGGGTCTAACATTTTAATATTTTGTTTTTGTTTGTTCTGTATATTTAATGTTTTGGTTATTCTGTGCCATGTAAAATTTATTTTGTAGTTCATCTACCTTGCCTTCTGTATGCTTTTTGTACTGGTACCTCCTTCTTTAAGTTAAGTAAATTTATTTTTCTAATTTTATTGAAAATATTTTCTGTGTCTTTGACCAAAGTTTCTTCTCTTTCCTCTATTTCTATTACCCATAGATTTGGTGTTTTCAAAGTGCCTCAGATTTCTGGGTATTTTGTCCCTGGATGTTTGTTTGTTTGTTTGATTGATTTAACATTTTCTTTTACTGTGGTGTCCATTTCTTCTACCTTGCATTCAACACCTGAAATCCTCTCTTCCATGTCTTCTTCTCTGTTAGTGAGGCTTACCTCTGGGTTTTTATTTGACTTCCTAAATTTTTCATTTCCAGTTTTTTTCTTAGTGTGGGTTTCATTGAGTTATTCAATTTCTACTTTTATGGTCTTGAACTGCTTTTATTATTTCATTCCACTGCCTGTGTTTTCACAGACTTCACTGAGGTTTTTATTCATACCCTCTTTAAGGTTCTTGAACATATTCATACTTGCTATTTTGAAGTCCTTGTCTTGTGTTTCTATTATATTACATTTCTCAGGGTCAGGATAATAGGATTATTTGGTCTGATGAGGATGCATTGTCCTTCCTGTTATGGACTGTGTTTTTACACTGGTTTCTAGGCATCTGGGGTTGAAGTGATCTTAGGTATTGATATCTGGCCTTATCTTTGTTGGAATTCATTCCTTAGTTTCTGCTGCACTCCCTGTATGGTAGGAAAGAGTGATGGATATGAGGTGCCTGGTATGGTGGTGGTGGCAGAAGGAAAAACAGATGGGCTAGCAGAAAGCACTTTGAGAGGTTTCAGGAAAGAGCTAAGGGGATCCTGTTCGGCCTAGATGGAGCTACAGTTGTTATTGGAAGAAGGAATCCTGCGAGTAGGTCGCGATAATGCAGTGAACTTTCTGGAATGACAGGGATGACAGGGCTAGGGGAACCCTGGGTCTGAACCAAGAGTTAAAGTCTCCTGCAAATGGAGATGAAGTGGGAGGAGGAACACCCGTAAGAAGGTGGTTACTGGCTGAGATGGGAATGGAGAGATCATAACGGAGAACAAGAGGGATAGCGGGATTCGTCTGCCAGGTGTGGCTACTGAGGATCCTGAGCAGAAAATGTTTCTATGTACAGGCAGCTGGCACAAAAGGGTGAGGGAAGAGAGGAAAACTGAGTCCACTGCAAGCTTTGGCTGAGTCTCCAGGTAATGTGGGGAGGGAAGGAGGGAAGAGGGAGGGAGGAAATGCCCATGTGAGCGGTCTGCCACAGGGCTGTGGAGGAGACTGGAGAGACTGAAGTGTTAGACTGGAAGGAAAGTGGAAATCACCTACCAGAGTCCAGGGCAGGTGTGGCCACTGGAGACTCCGGGTAGAAAGCTTTCTGTATTGGCACCTCGTGGCACCAGCTTGACGCAAGGGCCAGCTGCTTACTCGAGCGTCAGACGTACTTTACAGGACAGCACTTGTTTAAAGAGCCACTTAGGACTGCTGAGAATGACTGGTGAGTTTTGTATTGTGCCTCCAAATAAGAGGAGAGGGACCTATAACTGCCTTGGAGGTGTGGGCCTAAGGAGATGTGGTGACAATGGGTGCAAGGTCTTTCTGACAGATCGTTCTCTACTGAAACTAACCTGTCAGGCACTTGCCACTCCCAGCTTTCTCTCCGCTGCCCACTAGCAACTCTGACACCGTGCAGTCAGAAAGCCTGTATTATTACCTTCCATTTCTGCAGAGACTATCTTTCTAACCCTCAGTGTGCTAAGAGGTTCTGCAAGAGGCTCCACAACTAGAGAAGACATTACCCAGACTGCTGTGTTTGAAAAAGTGTATGTGGCCTTGCATCGGCCACTTCAAGTCTCTCAGCTTAATGAGTTCTGAGAGGGTAGAATATTGACATGAGAAAAACAGAGTCTTGATGATATGGCTTTCAGAAAGCACTGGTCAAGATTTCTCAATCCAAGGAATCATTTTAGCTGATCAACAGAATATTTAAAAATTTGAGGCCATGAATTAGAAAATAGGTGGCTCGGGAAACTGTATTCCTGAGTGTTTTTCTAAGATGTCTTTTTTATGTGGAATATGAGACGCCCCTTATATTTCATATGTCTCAAGCTGTGCCTGATATCAAATTCCTGTGGTACTTCATTAATAATGGAGAAAGAGAATAAAAACAAGGAAGCGAGAACCATTTTCTGTTTTCAGACAATATTGTGGCAAAATACATAAAGTGGGTTTTGCTTTTCAGTTCTAGCTCCAACAATAATCTCAAGGAAAGAAGGCAGCCGATTGCATGCCTGCTTTCCTAGGACCGATGATCTGCTTTAAAGTTTTAGAGAATTCAGGTTTCAACTTTAAGTATCTGAGTAGGACGATTTAAACCACCAGGGGTCCAATGGGGCTTCACATTCCAGTGCTAGGGACCTAACCTGGGGCTTGGGCATGCTAGGCAAGGGTTCTACCAATGAGTCACATTATCAGCCTTCACATTGTTACGTTGTTGTTTGATTAGGGTTTTGTTGTTGTTGTTGTTTTTTGTTTTTGCTTTGTTTTGTTTTGTTTTTTGACAGAGTTTCACTATGTAGCCCAGGTTCTCCTTCAACTCCCAATCTTCCTGCTTCCACCTCAAGGGTGCTGAGATTGCTGGTGGTTCTCCACAGCTGGCTTCAAATAACATCTATATGATTGTCCTCTACTATAGGTCTAATATCCACTTATAAGTGAGTACATACATCTTTCTGGGTCTGGGTTACTTCACTTAGGATGCTCTTTTCTACTTCCATCCATTTGCCTGCAAATTTCATGATTTCGTTGTTTTTAATAGCTGAGTAGTTTTCCATTGTGTAAATGTACCACAGTTTCTGAATCCATTCTTTGCTTGAGAGACATCTAGGTTGTTTCCAGTTTCTGGCTATTAGGAATAAAGCTGCTATGAACATGGATGAACAAATGTCCTTGATTGTGGAGCATCTTTTGGATATATGCCCAGGAGTGATACAGTTGGGTGTTGAGGTAGAACTATTTTCAATTTTTTCTATGTAATTTATTTATTACAATTTATTCACTTTGAATCCCCACTGCAACGCCCTCCCTCATCTCCTCCCAGTCCCACCAACCCTCACTCTTCTCTTCCTATGCCCTTTCCTTAGTCTTCTGATTGGGGAGGACCTCCTCCCCTTCTATCTGATCCTAGCCTATCAGGTCTCATCAAGCCTGGCTGCATTATCTTCCTCTGTGGCCTGGCAAGGCTGCAGCCCCCAGGGGGAGGTGATCAAAGAGCCAGCCACTGAGACCATGTCAGAGACAACCCCTGTACCCTTTACTAGGGAACCTACTTGGAAATTGAGCAGCCAGTGGGTTTCCTCTGAACAGAGGGTGTAGGTTCTCTCCATGCATTGTCTTTGGTTTGAGTATGGGTCTCTGCAGGCCCCCCTGAGCCGAGGTTTTTTGGCTTTGTTGGTCTCCTTTTGGAGTTCCTGTCCACTCCAGGTCTTTGTATCTCTCTCTTCTTCCATAAGGTGGCTGGCACTCTGCCCAAAGTTTGGCTATAAATCTCATTATCTCCTTCAATACCCTGGTGGGTGGAGTTTTTCAAAAACCGCATGGTACTGCCATAGAAACAGACTGGTGGATCAATGGAATTGAATAGAAGACCCAGAAATAAACCCACACACTTTTGGACACCTGATTTTTGACAAAGAAGCCAAAACAATACAATGAAAAAAAGACAGCGTCTTCAACAAATGGTGCTTGTCTAACTGGATGTCTACATGTAAAAAAATGCAATAGACCCATATTTGTCACCCTGCACAAAGTTAAAGTCCAAGTGGATCAAAGACCTCAATATAAAACCAACACACTAAATCTGTTAGAAGAAAAGGTGGAGAAGACCCTTGACCTCATTGGCACAGGAGAGAACTTCCTGAGCAGAACACCAACAGCACAGGCTCTAAAATCAACAATCAATAAGTGGGACCTCATGAATCTGAAAAGCTTCTGTAAAGCAAAGGACACTGTCATCAGAACAAAATGCCAGCCTAAAGACTGGGAAAAGATCTTTACCAACCCTACATCTGGCAGAGGACTAATATCCAGAATATATAAAGAACTAACGAAGTTAAACACCAACAGACCAAGTAATCCATTTTAAAAAATGGAGTACATAGCTAAACAGAGAATTCTCAATAGAGGAATATTGAATGGCAGAGAAACACTTAAAGAAATGCTCAGCGTCCAATTTTCCAAGAAAGTGCCACATTGATTTCCAGAGAGGTTTTACAAACTTGCACTCCCACCAGCATGTATTGTCACTTGAGTTTTTGATCTTAGCTATTCTGACTGGTCTAAGATGGAATCGTAGAGTTGTTTTGATTTGCATTTCTCTGATGGCTAATACACTGAGCATTTTTAAATTACTGGGTTTTTTTTTTAATAATTACTATTGTTTCCATAGCTTTTGTCTATTGCTTGCTTTTATATCTTCTGATTTCAGCATTTACAACACATGATAATTTTCTGTTTTGTATTTCTTTGTATATATTTGGTATTAATAGAGAACATATAATTGATATGCATGCTTCTGTTATCATTATATAAATATTAATATTTTTTCACATTTTCTTTTTGTGACATCCTCTATTTCCTATCTACCTCCAAACCATTAATATCTAGTAAGATAGCTTGACACTGAAACATTACTAAATCCCTTGCTTTTCATTCCTTTCTCTCTGCATTTCAATTTTATTACATATGTGTATATGAATAATTATAACTGCAAGTGAAAAGAGCCTTTGAGATATTTTTTGCAGTGCTAATAATCTTACTCAATAAATATTTGATTTTAAAGGTTATATTGGAGGCTCTGAAGTTTCTATTTGTGTCTAATTATAAATATCTCCCTAGAGTTTTCCATGTCTGGTTATTTTTTTTAGTCTCTTTTTAATTTAATTTTACAGAGAACTTCATACATGAGTGATCCCTTTATATCATTCCAACCCCTCCCTCTCTTCTCCAACTCCTCCCACAACCTATTCTCTTTCCCAAATTCATGTTCTTTTCTTATTATTATTGCATAAGAATCATTTTATAAAGGGTCTTAACATGCTATTAGTAGTTACTTTTTAGATTTTCAAACTGAGAGATCTCCAACTGTGCTTTTTTTTTTCTTGCTGGTATTGTTTCTTTTCTCATATTTTCTGGTTTATTCCTGTGCCCACTATGTAGCAGATAAATAAATACTACATTGTGGGACCTTAGGGTTTCAGTAATTTTCCCTAAGGATTGTTGAGTTCCTTTCTACCAGGAAATGAAATAACAGGCAAGCAGACTTAATTGTATGTGATCTGTTTCATGCTTTTGATAGTTTGGGACTATTTTCTCCAATAGACTAACCCCACCCCTCAAAACAAAACAAAACAAAACAAAAACAATCAGTCCTAGAACATTGCAGAGAATTTACAAGCTGAGCCCCTTAGCTGGTCAACCAGGGCTTGAACTCACAAATATTCTTACTAGTGTAGCTGTTGCTTCTCTTTGGCTCTTGTAGACTTCCTTTTATCATCTTTCTATCTGAACATTTTGGAGTCTCATACACATATGTATATATCAGGGGTCACCCAAGACTCCTGAATTTGGAAGAATTTCACAAAGAAATTTTGGTAATCCCAGTTTTTGTTTGTTTGGCTTTGGTTTGGTTTTGGTTTGAAGTTCTTTTGGTTGGTTGGTTGGTTGGTTGGTTGGTTGGTTGGTTGGTTGGTTAGTTGGTTGGTTGCATTTGGCACTTCCAACTCTCTTTTGGGTCTGAGCCCATCCATGTATATGGGGGGAGGGAACCTCAACTGAGGAATTGTTCTCATCAGGTTGTCTTGTGGGCATGTCTGTGGTGAATTTTTGTGACTAGTGACTGACATGGGAGGGTTCGGTCCACTCTGGTTGATGGCATCTTTGTGCAGGGAGTTCTGGATTATATAAGAAATCATAAGCAAGCCAGTAAGCAGCTTTTTCATGTTTCCTCACCTGCTTCAGCTTCACTCCCTCTTTCTTCAGTGGAGGACTATCATAAGAGCTTGTAAGCCAAATAAACCCTTGTCTCCCCAAGCTGGTTTTCTGCCCAGTGTTTTATCACAACAACACAATATAACTAGGACAACTGTTTATTTACTAGCCATTTCTATTTTGCTTTTATTTTTCTAGTTTCTCCCACTAAGTATAGCTGATGGAGGAAGACAGTTTTATCTAACACAACAATACCTTAGCTTAGCATATAATTTCTTAGCCTAAAATTATGTATCAGTATTTTACAGTATGCTATATAATAGTTGTTTTAGTTTAGTTAGCATAATGATCAATTAAGTTTTTCTCCCGAAATTAATAGTAAAAAAATGATATAAAGAATAGTTACACAATAAGTGGGACCTCATGAAACTGAAAAGCTTCTGTAAAGCAAAAGACACTGTTGTCAGAACAAAACGACAGCCTACAGACTGAGGAAGGATCTTCACCAACCCTATATCTGACAGAGGGCTGATATCCAGAATATATAAAGAACTAAAGAAGTTCAACAGCAATAAATCAAGCAATCCAATTAAAGAATGGAGTATGGAGCTAAACAGAAAATTCTCTGTAGAGGAACATATAATGGCAGAGAAATACTTAAAGAGATGCTCAACATCCTTAACCATCAGAGAGATTCAAATCAAAACGACCCTGAGATTTCACCTTACACACATCAAAATGGCTAAAATAAAAACTCAAATGACATCACATGCTGGAGAGGTTGTGGAGAAAGGGAAACCCTCTTCCACTGCTGGTGGGAATGTAAACTTGTACAACCACTCTGGAAAGCAATCTGGCACTTTCTCAATTAGGAATAGCTCTTCCTCAAGATCCAGCTATACCACTCCTAGGCATATATCCAAAAGATGCTCAAGTACACTACAAGGACATTTGCTCAAACATGTTTATAGCAGCTTTATTTGTAATAGTCAGAACCTGGAAACAACCCAGATGTCCATCAATGGAGGAATGGATACAGAAATTGTGGTATTTTTTACACAATAGAATACTACACAGCAATCAAAAACGAGGAAATCATAAAATTTGCAGGCAAATGGTGGGATCTAAAAAAGATCGTTCTGAGTGAGATATCCCAGAAGGAGAAAGACACAGATGATATATACTCACTTATTTAGACCTATAATATATGATAAACATAATGAAATCTATACACCTAAAGAAGATAAACAAGAAAGAAGACCCGGGGTAAGATGATCAATCCTCACTTAGAAAGACAAATGGGATGTGCATTGGATGTAGGAGAAAACAGGACAAGAGCCTACCGCAGAGGGCCTCTGAAAGACTCTACCTAGCAGTGTATCAAAGCAGATACTAAGACTCATAACCAAACCTTCAGCAGAGTGCAGGGAATCATATGAAAGAAGGGGGAGTTTGTATGACGTGGAAAGGATAGGAGCTCCACAAGGACCAAATATATCCTGGCATAGGGGTCTTTTATGAGACTGATATTCCAGCCGAGGACCATGCATGGATATAACCTAGAACCTCTGCTCGTATGTAGCCCATGGTAGCTCAGTATCCAAGTCGGTACCCTAGTAAGTGGAACAGGGACTATTTCTGACATGAACTCAATGGCTGGCTCTTTGACCTTCCTTCCCCAAACCCTCCCCTGCCCCCGATGGAGGAGCATCTCTGCTAGGCCACAGAGGAGGACTTTGCAGCCAGTCCTGATGATACCTGATAAACCAGGGTCAGATGAAAAGGAAGGAGGACCTCCCCTATCAGTGGACTTGGAAAGGGGCAGGGAGGAGATGAAGGAAGGAGGGTAAGATTGGGAGAGAAGGAGGGAGCAAGATACAGCAGGGATACAAAGTTAACAAACTTTAACTAATATTAAAATAATAATAATAAAAGCACACACACACAAAGATCTATCATTTAGATGAAAGAGGATGCTTAAAGTCTATGTAATTTCTATTATTTTATGTAGATGATGCATGGAGTGTGGGTATAACAAACAGGGTAAAATTAACTCTTCTGTTGTTGTTGTTGTTGTTATTCAAGACAGGGTTTCTCTGTGTAGCGTTGGCTGTCCTGGAGCTCACTTTGTAGACTAGGCTGGCCACAAAATCACAGAGATCTGCCTGCCTCTGTCTACCAAGTACTGGGATTAAAGGTGTGCACCACCATGCCCCACTGTGAAATTAACTCTTTATTAAACTTCTAGGACTAATTTCATTGGAAAGCAAAGAAGGCAGGAGGACCACCATCCTAGGAATGTGGAGATATAAAGAGTTTTTCTTCTGAGAGTGCAGCTAATTTCTTTCCTCTACAGCAAGATGCCAGGGAAATCCTTCTCCAGAGCAGTATTCACTGGCCATTCTGCAAAGCATCTTCCTGCTGCTTGAGAGCTGAGCTAAGGCAAGGTTCTCCTTGCTAGGAAAGTAATAAGCTACACTATCCTCATTGTACAAGACTTTTTAGAGACAAAACTGCAACATTATGACCTTTATATGAAACCACTTATGTAGCTCTGAATAGATACCAGAAACCAAATATACCAATCCTTCTCAAATGTTTTCTAGATATAATAATGTTTAATTACTCATGCTTCAAGGTTTTCCAACACAGAAAAAAAAAAAGTTTTCTGTGTGACCTTCCCTACCTACCAATATTTTTATTATTTCATGTTAGACTAAATCAGAATTTCTAAATCTGTTATGAGGTGTGTTTCTTCCGGGGATAGAGATATTGAAGTAAATAATATTTTATCATGTCACATTTATTTATGTTGTGAGCCTAACCTTTAATGGCTAAGACATCTCTCCAGCCCATCATGTCACATTTATGAAGCTGTTTTAGGTACTCACAGCCAGTGAAATTCTCTCACCCCTCAAAGAATATTTCATTCTGGTCATAACATCACATTCTTCCCCTCTCATGCAAAATGAACAATCCATAGCCCTGTTATTTCTTTCTTTAAGGTGTAGTTTCTAGATTGAGGGTCCAAGCGTTTATAATCAACTTCTTCGTTTAATTCAGGTCAATTTTAAACACTAGACATTCATTTGGTGGGCTGTGATAAGTCTGTGGCTTGGTTAGATCTACAACATAAAGGAACAAATTTTCTTCACTGATCCTATAGCTGTCGGGGAAAGAAGGCACACAATGAGACATAACCATAAGGAAGGCTGTAGTTGCCACTGGCAGTCAGATATCAACCCGGACGATTAAACCGAGCCTCCAAAAAACGTCTCTACCACTCACTACATGTTTTTGCGCTTCCAGCTGTATAATTCCTCCACGTAATTCATGCAGGGAAGTGTGACAGTTTTTCTTTTTTTAATGACTGTTCACTGGTTTAAATGCCTATTCATTACAACATCTGTTCTTTATAGTTAGGGCAAAAATATGGACTATGTTGAAGGACTTTAAAAAATGGATGGGAAATTTTCATCTTCCTAAGACAAAAATTGGCCTCATTGTTGAAAACAATGCCTCGAAAGATACATACACTTTCCTGGCTCGTCTTATTTATGGTTCTAATTGAGGAATATTGTTCAGTAAAGGAAATGAACTTCATTCAAATTGTTTGCATTTATTGGATTAATGACAATTGATTGATGAGTCTACCTGCAAACTTCAAAACCTCTTTACTCTTTAATAGAAAACCTAAGCCTAATGTAAAGATTCATAAGTGGGGAAGAAGATACACACTCCCTCCATGTAACATGGCCTCTAGATATTTTCATTTTAGTTACAAATTGTGAGAAAGAGAAGAATGATCTATATAGTTTTATACTGTGCTTCTTCTGGCACTTCCTGAGTTAATTTCCCTTTAAGAGCTCTGACTCGGTTGAGGCAGGTAGCAGCCCTCCCTAGAGACAGCTTCTGTCAGCACTTCAGTAGCTCCCTCTTCCCCATGAGAGGAGTCAGATGCAATAGGGATTAGGAAAAAAAAAAAAAAAAGGAGTACATATTTGCTTCAACAGCCTAATAGGAAAACATGAAGAAGCCAAATATGTTCTTTGACAAACACAAAAGCATCCCATTTTTAAAGATAAAAATGACTAACGTTGTATTATAATACCAGTATTGCCTGTGTGTAGATTCAGCTCCAGCCCTTCCACTGAGCACAGCCTCCCTGGTAACAGGCTTTCTCTAGGGAATCTCCTCTCCTGTGTCTTTTTGTTCTTCATTCACCATCTCAAACTCCTTTTAGTCTTTCAGGAAAGGAGAAGATAAAACTTCACTAATGGCTTAGCAAAATCCTTAGTGTGGATCTGTGAATAAAATACTGAAAATCACTAAATCTCTGTCCCCTTTCCCAAGAGTCTGACCCCCTGAGGAAAGACATTAAGGGGTTTGGCTTACACTTTTCAAGAAGACAGTATCTTTTATTTTAACTGCCTCTGCATGCCGTCCATGTCAAGATTTCATAGTATAATTTACACATTGTAATTCCTTCTTGCTATTTTCCTCCCTTTTATTGTCCAGAAGCCAGCCTTCTCCTATGTCCTCTCATTCAATATTTTGCTTCTATAATGGCCTGTTGAAGTTCACCACATGAGTCCCAAGGCTCCAGAGGGATGATTTGTGCTTAGTCCAGTCATCCTCTTCTCTGCTTGACCTTTCCATTAGGATTCTCTCCCTAAGCATTCGCTGCATCATCGCTATGACATGTGATGCTAAATAACCACAGCAGGTCCATAGGGCATCCTCTTGACACATCTGGAGGAGAGGAAAGAAGGGGAGGGGTTATTCTCTGGAGAAAACAGAAGAATTCTTGGAAAGGCTAGCCTCATCATTAGTCCACAGCTACTGACACTGCCAAGATTTTGTTTTTAAAGCTTCTCGCACCTTCCTAGACTCCAGTTAAGATCCACACTTCATGAGCATCTTGAAAAATGTAAAAAACAGTTTCTTCTAATTTCAACAAGACCAAGCATTCAGGTGCTTAGGGTTGAAAAATACATAATTATTGTGGGCACTTGAAATGACCTGCGCCTTCAAAGCAGTTTTAAAGTGTGGTACATTTTTATCTAATTTAGGCTGTGTCTAAAAGACAGTTAGATGTTGTTTACAGATTCATAAATAAGGTTTGAAAATTGGTGAAATGTATTAAAAGCAAAGTCCTGCATGTGTGAAAGAGGGGAGTCTCACAATATTGTGCCTTCTCTTGAGCTCTTTTTCCTTCTGTTGGTTCGTCTTGTACAGTCTTAATGGGTTTTGTTTTGTCCTATTATGTTTTATTTTGTCACATTTTAAAAAAAGTGAATGTACAAGTGGATTAGGAAATTACCCACTAGGGTAAAGGTTGACCACAGAACTGTCGCTTACACCTGCAGGGACAGGAAAATCAGGTTTCTCCAATGGAGTGACACATTGGGTAGCTGAACCACTCAACACGGGGCCTCATGCTCAGAAGCAGCTGACCCACTTACAGTGTACTGCGCAGGTCTTTCGTTTGCTTGCTTTTGTTTTCTTTTGTTCTTATGAGGTGTTACCTGGTTACAATTTGATGGGGTTGTTTTTTGTTTTTGTTTTTTTATGTGTTTTGTTTTTTATTTTGTTTTCCTGATTTGGGAGGAGTTTTGTTGTAGTACTGATTTTAGTTTGTGTTTTTGACAAAGATCTTAAAGTTGGGTGGGTAGGGAGGAAAAGGACTTAGGGGAGGGAAAGAATATGATCAAACACACTTAAATTTTAAAAATGTTTTAAATTTAAGAATATATAATAAAATATAAAAAATGAAAGTAGATCAATCTGAATAACATTCTAAATTGATTATCTAATAACAGAATCAATGTGTATATTCTAATATGTCTTTGACATATTGTAATGTTAAATGTCTTTAATAGCAGCCTAAATGAAAAAGACTGAGTAATTCTGTAATTCTGCATCTACATATATATACACACACACATATAGATATGAACTTGATGTGACATATATTTGTGTGTATGTGTGTATGTGCCCATTACAAAAATAATTGATATTTCTCCTTTTTTCATTGAAAAAATAATCATATTTTGCCATGAAAAAGTAATTGATTCAAAAGCATATGTAAGATATTTCATATTCTACATTATGTTTTATATTCAGATTTTGGACAAATTTTGTCAGCTAGATGGGAGTCAAATAGACAAATACATAGATAGATAGATAAACAACAGATACATAGATGACATATAATAGACACACAGATGGTAGATGATAGATAGAGAGTATATGGAGGGACAAATAACAGATAAATGATAAATAAACATACAGATGGTAGATGAGAAATAGACTGATCATAAAAGTATATTGATAGACATTAAGAAAGTAGAAAAATTATGACTGGTTGTGTTTCTCTTTCTGCCATTTTGTGAGCACAGACTAATTCTGAAGTTAATAAAATTTTGTCATTTTAAATAAGGCTGCCCATAAAAGCCTGGGGGGGGATTGCTAACAAGAAATAAGAAGAGTTCCTTAGGCACCCGCAAGGTTTCTTTCTCAGGCAAGAGTAGGGGTCGGGCATCAGATGTCAGCAGAGCTGCTAGAGAGAGTGGCACCTATGAACAAATACAAGAACTTCTGTGCAACTCAAACACTCAGAGCACTGAAATGAAGCCTGTGTGACAGGCAAAGTTTGAAATGCCACCCATGCCAAGAAAAGTTCAAATTTTGGGCTGCAGGAACATGGAGTAAACTGGCATGATAGGACTGCATTCTGACCAAGACCACTGAAAATTCATTATAAAAAATTCGTTAGGACTATAGATTTTAGTATGTTTATCCTATATTATATGACTAATATCCACTTATAAGTGAGTATATACCATGTGTGTCTTTCTGCTTCTGGAATACCTCACTCAGGATGATCTTTTCCAGTTCCCAGTACTTGCCTGCAAATTTCATCATTTCTTTGTTTTTAATTGCTGAGGAGCAGGGGCAGTCTCTGGCATGAACTCGGTTGTCTGCTCTTTGATCACCACCTCCTGGTGAGGTGGCTTTACCATACCACAGAAAGAGGATCCAGACAGTCCTGATGAGACCTGATAGGCTAGGGTCAGATAGTAGGGGAAGAGGACTTCCTCTATCAGTGGACTAGAAAAAGGACCTAGGAGAGGAAGGAGGTGGGAAGAGGGGGACTGAGAGGAGATGAGAGTGGTGGGCTGCAGCTGGGTTACAAAGTGAATAACTTGTAATTAATAATAATAAATAATAAATAATTTATTATATTACCTTCTGAAAGCCATAGTAATGTCTCTCTACCATGATAGCACAATGGTGTTGGAGAAGAGAGACCTGAATTTATAGATCTTAAGTATTTAGAAATTGAACTTAGTAGAGCAGAAGCATGGATACAGGCTTTATCGGTGTCAGCAAATCTGAATAAAGCAACAGAATAATGATGCTATTCTCTGAGACAGGGAGCAAGAGAGAGGACCAGCATTGAAGGAAGGAGGTCCCGGTAGTAAACAGTGAACACTGAGTATCGCCAGCCCACCCTAAAGATGTGACCCGTGGGAAGCTCCAGCACTAGAGTCCGCGCATTTCAGCGAGGCACCAGCTGCAGTTGGGCATTTGGGAATCTTCTTCCCACTTGAACCATGGTGATTCTCTACTTGATTTCCACATGCCTCTCACTGCACAACCAAGAGCAATCTTGTTTTCATCCATTTCTCTCCATTAACACTCTTCTCACTAAAATGTCTTCAAGGTACTACATTTTTATAGAATATAAGTTTTGGAGTGAATGTAGAAATATGTGAAGTGAGAATTGGGGTCACAATAACATCATGATTTGTTAAAAATAAGAGCCCCAAGCCAGACAATGGTGGTACACACCTTTAATCTCAGCACTGGGGAGGCAGAGATGAGCAGCCCTCTGAGTTGGAGGCCAGCCTTGTCGACACAGGAAGTTTTAAAACAGCCAGAGCTACACAGAGAAACCCTGTCTCAAGAAACAAACAAAAAGCTCCAAAAGGTACTGAAACTCCTATTCGATAAGAGGAAAATGAAATGTGTCACTAAGGGAATTGTCAATGATACTGAGTCTAAAAGCAAGAAAAATAAAGTAAAATGTGAGCGTTTTCTATGGAGTAGGCATACTGAAAGTCATCAGGTATCACAGGAGGAAATGGCTATCTGTCATGATGTAGAAAAATTATACAGAACTGTTTCTTGGATTGTGGAATCAAAGGTATATGAAGGTCATGTATATAACTAATCCTTCAAAGAGCTTAGCTTCTAATGGGAGGTGGGCATGTGAAAGAAAGAGAGGTTGGAAGTGAGGGATGAAGCAAGAGAAAGCCGGAGAGGCAAAGAAAGGTTTTTTGTTTGGTTGGTTTTGGTTTTGGGTTTGGTTTGGTTTGGTTTGGTTTGGTTTGGTTTGGTTTGGTTTGGTTTGGTTTGGTTTGGTTTGGTTTTTTGGAATATTGATTTGTCTTCCTTGAGAAGTGAATAATCACCTCTTTCTCAGAATAAACACTGTCACAGAATAAACTCAGAGAGGCATTATGGCCTTAGGTCTTAGGTGGAGGTCATTATGGGGAAACTTAAATTTTTCTTTGAATAAAACACCAAGAGCAGAATTTAATTTATATCCAGTTAACTGAAGAAAACCAGACCCAGAAACTTATCACCATTAGTACCAAAATAACCCAGATGAAGCATACAACCAACTCTCAGCAAGAAATAAAACCTCTTTTCCGTGCCACCAGACTAGATTAGCATGGACCGAAGTGTGGCAGAGGTGGAGGTTTTGCAGCTCCCAACAAAAGTAAGGTTTTAAAGTGTGATGATCAAGGTAAACCTTGTCCAGAAGACAGCACTTGAAAGAACTTAAATGCATGCCGTAGAGTTAAAATGGATCACTATGTTCAAGAACCAGTCCAGAAGCCAGGATGAGAAAAGTGTTACCGAGGGAGAGAGAGGTCAGAATCATGTCAGAGAGGCAGTGGGGGTGGATTATCACACGTTCTGATAATCTATGAACCACTACGTAATGGTCGCATTGGCTACAGTCGGGCTACAGGATCACAGGCAATTTTAGTGAAGGAGGAACATGGCCTTCACTACGTTTCAAATGACCAGGCAGCTACTGTTGGGGATGGACTCAAAGGTCACAGGGTCATAACACCCAAGTGAGAGAAATGGCTGCTTAATCTGGGGGAGCACATCAGGTCAGAGTGTGGGTGCATTTTGGAAATAAAGCCCAGGGCATCTCCTGATGCACTGATTCTACAAAGTGAGAAAAAGGAAAGAGGAGCGGGTGAGTATGGGGCTGGGATTTAAAGCTTGGAACTATGCTTTACCTACCTCTTGAAACAGAGCTCTTGTGTATGGTTGGTCATCAGTACAGCCACGTATTAAGGAAAAACAGCTGAATCCTCATCACAACGTTGTGAGCTAGCATCATCTGGTGGGCGGTTGGGCACACACGTAAAATCTCATGGATTTTTAAAATTCTTAATTCTACAGAGGACAAAAGAAAAAATGCTGTATTTCCTGGCAACCTGCCTTGGTCTTTTTTGTTTCCACCTTGGAGATAGTGTAGTGGGATATAATCAATGCTGGATACTTAGAATGTTTAAGCACGGTGTATCTTCCACAAAGAGGTACTCCTCCATCTCTTCTCAATGGAGTTTTGAAATATGAACTCATCAGAAGTTTGTGGAAGGAAAAAAAAAAGTATAAGTGTATGTGTCTGTGTGTGTGTGTTTGTGTGTCTGTGCAGTATTTGGACAGTGCTTAGGGAAGGTAGAAATGGAACTCAGAGGTGAATTTCCTACACCCACCACTTTCCCAATAGGCTGGTGTGGCCAAGCCATTCTGAGGCCCCATAGGAAGCTAAGCTGAGATGAAAAGTAAGTCTTGATCTCCTTGGAGAGACTTCTATTTTCACTAAACGCATTAATAGTTTTACCTAACGATTTGATACAAGGCTACCTTTTTCACATTTATTCAGAGAGAGAGAAAGTGTGTGTGTGTGCGTGTATGTGTGTGTGTAAAATGGCATAAATGTGGGGATCAGAAAAATACTGTTGGAAGTCAGTTCTCTCCTTCTCTGTGGGAATTGGTGGTCATCAGGTTTGGCTGCAAACACATTAACCCACTAAGCCCACTTACAAGGCCAGAATAACTTAAAAACAAGGCAGCATTCTGTTTGTTCTTATATCCTGCACTTTTTTTTTTTTTTGCTGATGACAACATTTTTTTTTTCAGTTTAAAAAAAAAAAGCAAAAATTCTGGGCTAGAAGAACTGAGAATGGAATTATGAATTATAGCAGAACTTTATCATCCTCTCCCCAAACACTCGATACAGCTCTTCACAGCTGGAGAAGGGAGCAAGATCCACAGGAAAACAATGCAGGGGAGCACCATCATTCCAGCTTTTAGTCCACCTGGGGTTGCAAGAAATATGTAGTGTGTGTGTATGTGTCTGCGTGTTTGTGTGTCTGCGCGGGTCTGTGTGTATGTCTGTGTGTGTCTGTGTATGTGTCTGTGAGTGTCTTTGTGTGTGTATAAGTGTATGTGTCTGTGTGTGTGTTTGTGTGTCTGTGCAGGTCTCTGTGTGTCTGTGTGTTTCTGTATAAATGTCTGTGAGTGCCTGTGTTTGTGTTGTTTGTGTATAAGTGTCTGTATGTGTCTGTGTTTGTGGTGTGTGTGCGTGTGTGTGTGTGTGTGTGTGTGTATGTGTGTGTATATGTGTGTGTGTACACACTCACTTCAGTAACTGACTGACTGGAGTGGATGTCTTTTACCTCCCAAATATGATAATCCATTTTACTTCTTCTGTGCCCTTTTATTTCTCTGTATTTCTATCTTAATGTAGTCTTATTCTTACTATGCCTCCAATTTTAACACACTTTTATATTATTCCATATCAAAACATAAAACTGTAGTGTCTACTTTTCTGTATCTCCAGCAGTAGCTGCAGTGTCAAGTCTAAAATTATAAGCACTTGAGACTAGCCATTATTCATAGATTTTATGCCACATAGTTTGTTTTTTTTTTTCTTAATTAAATCACTTCTAGCAAAATGTTCCTATTGCTAGGGACCTGTGTATTATCTTATGTGATATTTATTTCTTTTAAGCTGTAGGTATAGATATAAAATTTAGGTTAAAGTCTTAGGTGTTCCATTAAAATGTCAGGAATAAACTTAAATATTTGATGCAAGACTGAAATGTTTACCTGTGTAACAGAATATTAACAAATGAATATACCGTTACATCATCAGATTTTTAGGAGAATCTACTCTTTCTAATATAAATTTTAATAAATGTAAAAGCTGAGAAGCTATGCTTTCTGTTTTCACTCACAAGTACTTTCCTGACTAGCTGCATGTCATAGGAGACACTTCAGAGGGCGAAGAGCAGCGGTGTCTGAAATAGCAGAGTCTTCTTTGTCCTAAGCCGTATTGGTGATACAGAGGTTCAGGGCATAGCCTGTGAAGTTAACCTGACTCATGCATGGCCACAGCGCCACTACTTATTAGCAAGTGACCATGGCAAAGCCTTCTAACTTGTCTATGTAGAGACCTCTCATCTCCATGGAGGACATGATTATATCTATTTCATGAAGTGGTTGTGAGGCATAAAGGGTTTTTACAAATGAATTCTGCCTCGTACAGAATGGGTACTATAGAAATGTGAGCATTTTTTTTTCCCCAGTAACACTCGGAGATTGAATGCATTCATCAGAGTGGCAGAGCAGCAAGGTTTGCTTGCGTTTGAGGGAGCTGTCAGGTTCGAGTATGGCATAGGCTAGAGAGAGCTGGCACCAGAGTAGCTGAGAATCAAGGGTATCTGGGGAAAGAATTTAGGCGTGTGCAGCTGGTCAAAATTGGGTTGGTAGGTTTGAGGAGTATAACACGGAGGTCTAAAGACTACCATCTAAACAGTTCTAATTTTAGAAAATTGATCTTCACAAGTAGACAGGCTAATTTTGGAAGTCGTGCTTCCGAAAAGATCTTGAAAACCAGCAGAACGCTATTTCTTACTCAGTATTTCCTGCTTTAATAGAACCCACATTCGCACCTGTATACAAAGGTGACATCCAGTAATGAGGTCTCAACGGTTTCCAAGTCTTTGTGGTAAAGTGAGGAGACAGGATGTCATCCAGCCTCACTCTTCTGGAAGAACAGTTCAAATGATGGCATCAAAAAGACAGGGCAAGAAATGCAGACAGCTTTCTCTCCCTGAGAGTGCCGAGGCTGTTCCTACACAAAGCTTATTCCTTTGTATCTTTTTAGCGTTATATAATAAGGAATACAATGTGACATTGGATTTCTTTCCTGGAATTGAAAAGGGGGGGTAGCCATTCACTGTTTCACACTAATCTGCTGAGTTAAAGAACTGAAAATATGGTCTTATAGAATCTTATTGCAATTTTAAAACAATGCTATAAAATAATTCATGCATACCAAGACCATTCTCCGGCATTCCTTTCTGCTGTTCCTCACATCTCTACAAATTATCATACCCTTCTGTTCTCTTTTTTTTTTCTCTCTCTCTCTCCCTCTGCTGTTTCTTTAATGGAATCAATCAATGTTGTTCTCCCTTTGATATTTCTTGAAAAGTGTGTAATGAGAAAACCTTAGTGATCCAGTAATTAGAGGGAGAAAATAAGAACTGCTGGTCCAGATGGAATTTAGTTTGACAAAAAAAAAAAAAAAAAATTAGAAAATTAGAGCTCGGAAATGCAACAAATATTTATAAATAATGAATATGTAGGTATATTTTAAAGGACTTAAAACCCAGAGGGGAAGAGAAACAACTCAAAGCACTGTGTTTAAAACTTGTCTTTTAGAGAGTGTTTCCAATAAAGCCCATGGTTCTCAAACTCTGCACATTTAATGGAGAGGGGAAAATAGCCAGAAACGACTTGAGACAATCAATACACGCTAGGTACAAAAAAGAAATTAAAACCTGCCTCCTCCTTCCTTGTGGGCATGGCTCAGTAGAGGCTGGCTGTGGTGGCATCTGAGCTGAGAAGAATGAATACCCAGCTGTTTCTTCAAAGTGAATTTGTAAAGAAAGCACACGTGCCTGGAGAGAGAGAACACCATGAGGAAAGGCTCTGAAACCTTACTTACAAGGGCATGTTTGAAGAAAAGCAAAGATGACAGTGACGGTGCAGCATAGGAACTGAGAGGGACACAGTAAGAAAGGAAATAGGTGAGGACCAAATACGTTAAGCTAACACGTATATAAAAACGGGAATCATTGGGGAGATGGGGGCGTGTAATTGGGCTTACCTTTGTGAAATATGGAATGGTGATGTGAAAACTAGACTGCACCAGATGATAGGTGGGGATCAATTAAGGTACTAGAGTGTTCCAGTATTAAGTGAATGCTGTAAATGACAGGGACAGGTGGTAAGAGGTATTTTTAAAGAAAAGTTAAGATCTGCTACCAGCTTGGATAAGAGGAAAGACAATAGATGACTCCCAGACTTTTTGAACAACTGGATGAACTCTGAGATACACAGATGAAGCACACTATAGGAAGAACAGACTTGGAAAGGTGTGGAATTAAGCTCTATTTCCAGAACCTTGGGCAGAGTGCAGGGAATCATATGAAAGAAGGGGGAGTTAGTAAGACCTAGAAAGGATAGCAGCTCCACAAGGACCAAATATATCTGGACACAGTGAGACTAATTCTCCAACCAAGGACCATGCATGGAGATAACCTAGAACCCCTGCACCGATGTAGCCCATGGCAGCTCAGCAACTAAGTGGGTTTCCCTAGTAAGGGGAACAGGGACTGTCTCTGATATGAACTCAGTGGCAGGCTCTTTGCCTCTCCACCCCAGGGAGGGGCAGCCTTGCTAGGCCACAGAGGAGGACATTGCAGCCAGTCCTGATGAGACCTGATAAATTAAGGTCAGATGGAAGGAGAGGAGGACCTCCCCTATCAGTGGAGGGGCAGGGAGGAGATGAGGGAGGGATGGTGGGATTTGAAGAGAATGAGGGAGGGGGATACAGCTGGGATACAAAGTAAATAAACTGTAATTAATATAAAAAATTAAAATAAAAAAACAGACAAAACCCGGGGAATTTGGGGTGGTTATGCTGGTGCACAATCCCTCCCAGCCCCCTCATTTTCTCCCCATCAGAGGATTTTCCCACCCATTGGAGGATTTCTTTCTTTTTCTCCTCTCCTCCTTTTTCTATTGCTCCCCTCAGAAGCCTTTACATCCTCCACAGCAATTTATTTTAGTAGCTAGACAACTGTTCACACAGTCCCTGGTCCTTATCCCTTCCCATTAGTAGCTGATAAGTTTCAAGAGAAGATGCAAAAACAGTCAGGTTGCCCAGCTGGTGGGACATCTGTGTTGCCATCCCTCACAGACCAAGAGTGTTCCACTGATTTAGAGCACAGTGAGGTCAGAGCCAGTGTGTTTGTGTTCCATTCCAAAAGAAACATTTGCTGAGGAGGAGTACAGGGCACAAGGTGGCCTTGGCCTGGTTATCTGCACAGGGCCCTCAGGAAGGTGGGGCTTAGGCTTCACAGCAGGGCGCTTTTGGAGCTGAGTGTAGAATCATTTCATCAAGGGAAACTCTCCACGCCCTGGGCAAGGCGCCCAGATGCTCCTTAGAGATGCTGGATGGCACCTCTTTGATATGTGGAGTTTGAGACCACATACCTGCGTTCTGATGCCAGCCTGCCACATCCTTGTATGACTGTCTTAGTTAGGCTTCCAAGGCTGTGATAAACACCTTGACTAATGGCAACTTGGAGAAGATAGGTTTTATTTTAGCTTATGAGTGTAGTCCATTATCCAGGGAAGTCAGGGCAGGAACTCAAGACAGGAACCTGGAGGCAGAACTAAAGCAGAGACCAAGGAGGGATGTTGCTGTCTTTTTCCCCCTGGCTTGCTTAGCCTGCTTTCCTATACTACCCACAGCCTAAGAATGGCATCATTCACAGTGGCCTGGACCATCTCACATTAATCACTAATCAATAAAATGCTCCACAAACCAGCCTACAGGCCAATAATATGGAGGCATTTTCTCAGTTAAGATCCCTTCTTCCCAGATGACGCCAGCTTATGTCAAGTTGACAAAAAACTAACACAATGACATTAAACAAGTTAGCTTGTTTGGTCCTTGGTTTCCACATCTAAACAATGAGAGTAATAACAGCAGGCTATAATTCCTTAGCCAATATTCATCTCTGTTTTCTACATTTATAAAGTAAGGAAGATAATAGCGAAGTGTAACAGGAAATTATGTCAACCTGTCATGTACACCCTGACATTTGTTATTATCATTTAAAAATTAAATTTATGTATTTGTGAAAAAAAAAGAAGAAGAAGGACCAGAAGCACCTTCCACTGCTGAGCTCTCTCTCCAGTATTGGCACTGATATTGATATTATAGCAGATTATCTGAAAGAACACACTCACAGAGCACAACTCCTGCAACACAAAGGTAAACAAGCCAGACTCTTCTAATGGATTGATCGGATTACTGAATTGAAAACCATGTGATCATTTTCCTTTGTTTCATCACCTCAGCATGAAACAATCTTCCCAGAAAAGTCTTCCTAAGTGATCCATAGTTAAGTAGTGATGCCCATGTGAACCCAACCACTTTCACTAAAAGAATTGCCCTGCTAAACTCTGGCCCTATTGCTCGTCCACAGAACATTAAGAAAACGAGAATCGCTGCTATTTCAAATTAGTGAATTCTGGGTTGTTATGTTATGTAACAAATGTTAACTGATACATGTATAACCACATTATAAAAGGACAGTTCAAATGAAGCATTCAGTTACAGGTACATCAATATTTTGAAATTAATCTTCCCTAAAAGATTTCTTTTTCATTGAAAGATGCCAAGAAGAACAAAGCAAAGAGATTCTGTTTTTGTATAGTTCAAGAGCCAGGGTTGTTCTCTGGTTATCAGTGTCAGAAGAGTAGTTACAGTAGGCTTGTGGGTGGTATGTGGTTTCAGGGAATAGAGACAAGGGAAAATCAATACAGAACGATCTTAGATAGAGTAAATACTCCTGGGCTTCAAGAAGGCTCTGGGGCATAAACACGCCTGAGTTTGATCCCTGAAATCCATCTGATGGAAGGACAGAATGGACTCCACTCGTTGTCACCTCATTGTGGACAAGCAGAGTGCTATTAAGGCACAGGATGACAAGCACCATCTGTGTGTGCCTTTGGTGTTAAGGAAATGCTTCCCAGAGGGGTAGCCTTGAAATATCATAATCGTCATGATAACGCTCACTGCGTGGTGCTAACTTTTGTCTACTACACAGAAAAAGAAAAAAGACTCACACTATGGAAATGTGTGTTGGGTGAACTGTCAGGATTTTAATATAGGGTAAAAAAAAGGAGCTTCAAGTGTTTAGGATGAAAAGCTAGATTTGAAAACCTTACTCTCCACTCCTCTGAGCAAGAAAAACGGTTGATATGGTTCCATGATCTCAGAATCACTCCTATGACCACCCACATAACAGGATGCTTGCCTTGCCCTCAGTTGTAAGGCGAAGGTAATTAGTGGCTCACCAATACAGTTCTAACATAAGAAGCCTGCGCTGGGCTATACAAATATGCACAAACAAGTCAGGAGAGGACTGTAAAAGCATGATGAGTTGGAACCACTGAAAGCCATCTGAGGTGGTAAGTAAGTGAGAGGGAGAAGGGTTCTCCTTCCCAGGCCCCTCACCTTTCCCTCGAGCACCATTAAGCTACTCTGTGGCTTGTCTGAAGCCTGAACCATTTTGCTTCTCCCTGGATTCAAAGCTCTGCTACTCTATCCTCTGCATTCAAATTTCTAAACTGGAAGCTTATGAACTGGCTCCATGAACTCAACCTTAGCTTCTTAGGTGAATTCACCCTGGTACTCTCTCCTTGGATTGTGTGCCACACCTTGGCTAAACTAACAATGCTGTGTCGAGGTAAAGAGTGGAATTAAGTTTTGGCTCTGTAAAGATGGGGTCAAGTCCTCTCCCACCTCTCCATTAATTTTTCTAAGCCTTGGTTTTCTTATTCATAAATCATGAACAGTGACAGAAGTCGGTGTTAGTTTAGAACAATAGCTATAATGATTTTAGCATATGGCCAGAGTAGTATGAGGCCTTTTACTATATTTGAATATTAATCTTCTTCCTGCTTCCCACCAGGATACAAAGCTTCAGTTATATCATTTGTTGGTTCAGGGATTTAAGCATTTTAAAATTTTTAAAAAGCTTGAAATATGGCTCAGTGGTAGAATGCCTAGGCTGTTCAAGGCCCTCAATTAAATCTCTAGCCCTGCCCAAAACTTAGTAAAAAGAAAATGTGCAAACATAGTTGCAGTTACCCTTCACATATTTATCCCTAAATGACAATAACAATTCCATCGTTAATTAGCGGTACTCCTTCCTAACCAGCTGTTTCGCATAATTTGCTTCACTTTTATATAAATCTTAGGATTACTGACGGTAATCTAAAATGCACGATAAATGGAGAAACAGAGTTGGAACGGCAGGGCATAGGATGTGTGAGGTCCTGGATCGACAGGAGCAGTGTGAGAGAAAAGGGGCTGGGGACAAGGAAGGAGAGAGGAATGAGACAGAAAGAAGGGAAAGAAAGGATAAATGGAGCATAGGAAGAGGGAAAGGAACTCGGGCATGCTAAGGGGAGACCATCAGTCACAGCCAGGTTTTCACTGCACAGCGTCCAGCCTAACTGAGTCACACATGGGTGAGCTGATGGGCTTTTGAAATAACAGTTCAGCTCAGCCTTGCGCCTTTTGAAAGAAAACGGTTTCAAGTTTGTGTCTTCCCCAGCCGACATCTTATTGTCCTGCAGCTTTTTTAACGCTACTGCCTTCATTCCACTCATCTTCCTCCGCCATAGAATGTAGAAGTGGTCTGCATCCATTGAAAGCTTCCTTGAACGCGGCACCAATGCTTTCTGTAGAGCATGAAGCTGAAGCTGGATCCAACAGATGTCATGAAAAAGGAACCAGTTGCTCAAAGATTACCACTAGCTGGATTTTTAAACCCCTAATAATACATTTGGGTTTACTCTAACATCTTGAGGTACTAGCTGGTACATGTCAAGCTAATTCTTTTATCTTTTGCTTTGTTGCTCAGCACAGCAGGAGCACTATTCTTACTGACATATTTATATAATTAACAGATTGCCTACATTTTATTTAACTCATAACTCATAACTTGTTTTTTATAATTGTGTTTGTCATTTAATGTGTCTTTGATACTATTATCTTGTCACGAAAAGACTTTTTTATTATTCTTTTCTTTAATTTCACTTTATTTACTTCCCAAGGGTGGCTGCTCCCTCCTCTCCTCCTAGCCCCCCCCCATTTCCCTCCTTTTCTTTTCCCCTACCGGTTTCTCCCCGCCAAAAAAAGAGAGCTTCCCTCCCCCCCCCCCCCGTATCAACCATCAACCTTCCCAGCACATCAGGATTGAGCTTATCCTGATCCCCTGAAGCAAGGCAGCCCTGCCAGGGGGAAGTATTCCAAAAGCAGGCAATAGAGTCTATGTTAGAAACAGCCACCACCTTCCCCTCCACTCTGCCAGGTCAAGACCAAGCGGCCCATCAGCTACATGTGTGCAGGTATCCTAGGTCCAGACCATACGTGCTCCTTCTTTGATGTCTTAGTCTCTGTAAGCCACCATGGGACTGTGTTAGTGGTCTCTGTTGGTCTCCTTGTGGGGTGCCTGTCCCCTCTAGGTTCTTCCATGTTTCCTCCAGCACTTCCACAGGACCCCCAGAGTTCTGCCCCATGCTTGGCTGCAAGTCCCAGCATCTGTCTGGATCTGCTGCTGACTGGGGGCTCCCAGATGACACTCAAGTTAGGCTCCTGTCTGCAAGCATAGCAGAGCATCATTAATAGTGTCAGGGGCCATGAACTCAATGGCTGGCTCTTTGACCTCCCCCATCCCCCCCATCCCCACTGAGAGAATAGCAGCTCTGCTAAACCACAGAGAAGGACTTTGCAGCCAGGCCTGAAGATACATGATAAGCTAGGGTCAGGTGAAAGGGCAGGAGGTCCTCCCCTATCAGTGGACTTGGAAAGGGGTAGGGAGAAGATGAAGGAGGGAGGGTGGGTTTGGGAGGGAAGGAGGGAGCAGGATACAGCTGAGATACAAAGTTAATAAACTGTAACTAATATTAAAAAAATAAAAATTTAATTAAAAAAATATTGTCAGGGGTTGGTGTGAGTCTCAGGTTGGGCCAATTACTGGTTGGACTTTCCCTCAATCTGTGTTTCCTCTTTATCTCTGCACTTTGTGGTACATTTACACAGTGGAATACTACTCAACTATTAAAAACAAAATATCATGAAATTTGCAGCAAATGGATGGAACTAAAAAGGACCATCCTAAGTCAGGTAACTCAAACCCAAAAAGATACCCATGGTATGTACTCACTTATAAGAGGATATTAGACCTACAGTACAGGATAACCATACTACAATCCACAGACCCAAAGAAACTAAGTAACAAGAAGGGCCCAAAGGAGGGTGCCAGAATTTGACTCAGAAGAGGAAATAGAATAGACTTCAAAAGTAGATGAAGAGAGAGAACTGGGCAGGAAATGAAATGGGGAAGGAAACAAGGGTGGGGATCAGAAGTAGGGAGAATGGGGATGGGAGATGAGAGGACTGGGAACAAGAAAAGAATAAGTGTTTTTTTTTAGGAAAAAGTATTGGAGTAGGGTAATGCTAACTTTTACCAACCAGCCTACGTCAAGAATGCTGTTCTGTGAGAAGACAGCCTGTGATATAAAGCCAAGGTCATACCTGCTGGCCAGGACAAGACATACAGGGCCAGAAAGGGTGAGGTCAGACTTGTCGCTTGCCAGGTGATATTCACTATTTTCCAGCCTGTATTTCTTTTCCAGTTCTTGCTTCTATAAATGGGCTCCAAACTGGACTTTAACATAATCTAGAAATTGACGGCTAGTATATTCTAGATAGATTTCTGGCAAAATTGTTGGGGATGGGAGGAGTTCCAGCCTACTTTATGTTCTCACATGAAACCAGAATGGAAAACTTCTGAACCAGAAAATTTGAAAACAGGGATCTTTCCAGAGACTTATACTCCATCCAAGTACCATGCATGGAGATAACCTAGAACCCCTGCACAGATGTAGCCCATGGCAGTTCAGTGTCCAAGTGGGTCCCATAGTAATGGGAAGAGGGACTGCCTCTGACATAAACTGATTTGCCTGCTCTTTGATCACCTTCCCCTGAGGGGGGAGCAGCCTTACCAGGCCACAGAAGATGACAATGCAGCCACTCCTGCTGAGATCTGATAGACTAAGTTCAGAAGGAAGGAGAGGAGGACCTCCCCTATCAGTGGACTTGGGGAGGGGCATGAGTGAAGAAGGGGGAGGGAAGGTGGGATTAGGAGGGGAGGAGGGAGGGGTTTACAAGGGGTACAAAGTGAATAAAGTGTAACTAATAAAAGTTAAAAAAAAAATACCCTCATGCATACACCCGTACAATTTGTAGACATGCTAGATAGCTCCCAAGATCAAACAAAATATCCTGTTCACCATTCCAGTTGGCTGCGTTTCATTAAAATCCCCTTAATGTAGATAAAAAGCAGGATATTATTTTGAGGAGAGGTGTTCACGCTGTCCTTTAGCAAATGCTACCATAACAATTTATTTGCACATAACATATCTTACATTTCTGACTCCCAAACTATTAGTAAACAATGAATATGTTTGTATTAAGATATATGAAGTGATCACAGGAATCAACTCGGCTTTATTATGTTCTCAGGAAGCAATCAAACAGTAGAGTTTTCACAGGGAATTCTTCCCCGTCATCATCACCACCCGTGTTTGCTAAGAGTATATTATGAGCTCTTAGATCTATATTTCTGTTTCCCATCCCTTCACATTGTGGTCACAATTCTGTTATATCTCACTTTAACTATAGTGACATTGAACACATTTATACAAATAGCATCACTGGCAAGCCCAGGGAGGGGAAAAAAAACAGGGCTGTCTGTCTCCTTTATTCTAGATACAGAGATTCCCTTCCGTTAATGCAGACACCCAGGATCAGTTAGGATCTACCATGTAATTCCACTTGTTCATTAGATCACTAGTCTCAAAAGCTGTAAAATGTCAAACAAAATAGAACTGAAGGTGAGACTCCCTAAGGCATACCTGTTCAAACTGCCTTCTGGTTCACACCTAGCTCTGTCTTGTTCTTTTTAGAGCCTGCATCTTTAAGCAGGTGTGAGACAGGGTGCTATCTCTATGCTATTATCATGATATCATCTCATTGACAGTTCCTTTTTTGTTTTTTTTGTTTGTTTGTTTTTGTTTTTGTTTTGTCTTTTTGGGTTTTTTTGGTTTTGGGTTTTGTTTTGTTTGTTTGTTTTTGTTTTTGTTTTTTGAGACAGGGTTTTTCTGTGCAGCCTTGGCTGTCCAGAACTCAATTTGTACAGCAGGCTAGCCTCCAACTCACAGAGATCCACCTCCCTCTGCCTCCCGAGTGCTGGGATTACAGGCGCATGCCATCATGCCTGGCTCACAGACAATTTACTGACATTTACTTCTGCACCCCGAAGTTCCAGGTATACCCACGCATAACTCCTGATACATTACTTCAGCCATAAAGCAGACATGTCAATACATTCGTGGCGCTTTCTCTTCCCAATGGTACATACCGAAAGCCAGCTCCTGTGGCATCTGATATTCTAATGGAATTCATCCTCTGTCCTCCTCGCATCAGAACAATTGCCCTAGCATTCCTATTGCCAACACCAGGATGCCACACTTACTTCTGGGAAAACGCTGGTCACTTTTAGCCTTGTCTATGAAAATGAGGATGTCAAACATGAGCTAACTTAATTTTTGTCAGCACCTTACTTTTGCCCCAGGAGCTTTGCTGTAAGTTTGCTACTATCTCTGAGATAAAGTTTGCCAACCTGTACCACTTACCTCTCAGAAAATCATTATGTGCTGATTTTGTCCCCTCTGAAATGACGACACTGTTGATTATTTATACTCCACATGATATTTTTAAATGGCGCTCTCTTCCTCAAATCATTCATCAGAAGCAAATCAGAGACTCGGCTGTAAACTTAGCTTTGTTGTTGCAGTAGTATGGTTGTTGGTAGATCTTTCACACTCCCCGATTATTTTCAGTGACCAGCTTTGGAAAAGTATTCATTTGGCAATACGCTGGCCTTTTCTTTCACCACTTCCCAAAAGGCATGTGTATAGTGTGGTTGAACCACTGTGGTTTTTTAAATTTATCTAATATTTCAACTCTGAGAGAAGTTTTAGTTATGATGACATTTGAATTTTATCACCCATCCTTCACCCTGACTGAATATCTCCTGCTCTGTTAACTTTACTAATCACGTATAAGACCTGTTCAAAATTGGGTACATTCCTGGTAAGAAGACATCAACCAGGCTCTTGGTGAAAAAGTTATAATAGAGATGAGCAGTTAAGGCAGCGTTAGCATTTGGTTCATTCCATTTCTTACCCCTAAAGATGAGACGTGTTTGCAGGAGTGTCTACTTTATTTGTTCTTTTCCTATGTGTTTAATACAGCCGTTTTTGATGATACGGCACAGTGCCGAAAGGCTGTTATTGAGATATGTTTCTCATAGATGGAGAATCTTTTTAGACCCAGGAGACTGTGAACATTAACAATAGCCCTTAAGGCAATCTTTCATAAATGATTGCAGGCTGATAACAGTACCTGGGTTACTCATAGAAGGAAAATCTGCAACATAATGGTCCCGCCAGTCAAATAAGACTCATCTGATGGACAGCCAAGATGACATACCAACCCACACAATGAAATATCTCATTAAAGGCTCTTTATTAATAACATTGATATAATCATTAGAAATCTTTGCTGAAGCAATCTCAGGTTATGTAAACAGAATACATTTTTTTTAAGAGAGGGTAAAAACCATCAACAATATAAAAGTGTACTCTGTGAGTGCATAATATCCTTTCTGTTCAAATAGCTGATATACAGATCATAGGCTCAGAGCAGGTAAACTATGACTTCAGAACAGAAGGGATTAATTTGACTGAAACACGGTACGAACTCACTTAGAATATGAGATAACTGCACATAGTAAAAGAGCACCTGCCGTCCCTACATCCCTACCCACAGCCAAAAATAAAAGGTTGAATAATGATTCCATCTTATACCAGTATCAGAAAGTCTTGTTGAGTTCCATACTGGCTTAAAGACTCTAAATTAAGTAGGTCATTGTATTTTGTAAAGCAAGTACAGAAACCCAGCCTTGCAAAACAAACAAAGAAAATGAGAATATTTCATGTGGTGCTGGTTTTGAAAGCATGAAAACTGCAAGGCTGAGAGGGTGAGGCATGGAACCTAGTGGCAGGGTCTGAATCCCTGCAGGGTGGCCAATGGTGGAGGTGAGGCCTTGGTTGTAATTGAGATCCCAGGGTTTTGGAGCTGACAAGACCATCGGGATGCCCACCAAAGGTAGTGGCAGATGTTGGAATACCAGTGGACTAGAAGAAAGTCCATGTTGTTCTGCAGATGGCAAAGCTAGGGAGGTGAGGGTACCCGCGCCCTTTAAACTCCAGAAGGGTGAGTCCCAGATGCTGGACATTGACTTCCACTTCTGGATTTGAGTTTCATTTGGTGTGATTGTATTTATACCCCAGTTTTTCCCCTTTGGAACAAGAATTCACAAGCATGTACTTTTCTTATTTTATAGAAGCTCACAGTCAAGAGATTTTGAATTTCCCAGAACCTTGGATTTTTGAAGTTGTGGAATTTTTGAAGACTTAGGGAGCTTTGCAGAGTTAGACTGTATTTTGTATTATGAAATTAACATGAGAGTTTGGAGATAAGAAATGGAAAGTTGAGCCTTACGGTGATGTGTCTGTAAGTCAATTTGACAAGGGGTGCATGGTGCTGGTTAGTTTTAACTAGTAACTTGACATAACCTAATATCACTTTTAAAAAGTATCTTTTTAAATAGATTTTCTTCTACCTGAAATAGAATTACAATACCCCCCCTTGGAGGAGAAATTATAAGTGAAAACTTATCTCGTTGAGGGTAGCCTACGAGCATGTCTATGGGAAGACTGTCTTAATGTTAATTAATACAGGAAGACCCAGACAGTGTGGGCAGTGCCATTCCTTAGGCAGAGGCTCCCGAATAATGTAAGAGAGAAAAAAAAATCTTACTGAAATCCAGTAAGCAAAGATGTGTTTATTTTCTTTGCTCTTGACTGTGGGTGTGATGTGGCTAATTGCTTAAGTTCTTCTTTCATTTCCTCTAAGTGATTTTTATCAAGATATTTATAATAGCAACAAAAACTTAACTCCGTCAGGAGGGAAAAGAGATAGAAAAAGAGGGACCATCAACGAAAACAAAGCTTGTTTAAACATTGCCACAGTGAGGCCTAATTCTGTATATTCTTAAAAAGAGAGAGAGAGAGAGAGAGAGAGAGAGAGAGAGAGAGAGAGATTGCTGTTTGGATATTCCTGTTCCTATGGATGGGCTATTGGTGCAGGAATCCCACCAATGAAATTTTCCTTGAGTGTTACTTTTTATGGTCATATGCACTTCCCTCTAAGCCCTACCTCTTTGTCTCTAGCAACCACTAGTTTGTCCCAGATTTGTGGGATTTTATCAGGTTACAAGCAGTGCAGTCTAGGTGTGGTGATACATGGCAAAGTTCAACCACTCAGGTAGCAGAAGACCTAGCGTTCTAGGTCAGCCTAGTCCAGACACGAAGACTATGTGTCTCAAGTCAGGCAAACAAACAAAGTAGGTTTCGTAAGTGGAACTAAGTAATGCAAAGTTTGGGAAGCTTGAGAGATGGCTCATAGGCTAAGAGAACTTTGCTGCTCAGGCACAGAAGCAGAGTTCAGCTCCCAGCACCCACGGAGGATGGCTCAGAACCACCTGTAACCCTAGTTCAGGGGATCTGACATCTTCTGGCCTGGGCAGGCAAAGCAACTGCTTTCACATCCATGCACACTTAAACATAAATTTTTAAAAAAAATTAATTAATATAAATGATCTAAAATTTTGGAATTGGCTTTTTTCAAAAAGCACAATTCTGTGGAAATTCATTCAACTTGTACAAACCAATCATTCTTTTAATGCTGTGGCTGAGAGGTATTTTATGGGGCAGGTGTCCGCAATATCGATTCTCCGTGCGCTGAAGGACATGGGATTGTGCCTCGCTTTCAGCTCTTGAGAGGAAAGGGGCTGTAAACAGTAGGGTATGGTTTAGGTGTCTCGGTGTCTATTCCTTTCTGGAGTAAATGTTCCAGAGTGCAGTTGTTGACTTAGACTGTAACTGCAACTGTGGTTTTTAAGAAACAATGTTTCCAGGTTGGTGTCACATAAATGTTGCCCTTCCGGCTTTGAGTTTTCGTCTTTGTTTTTCCAGACTTTGACTGTATCTTCTGTGAATTTGTTTTGAGGGATTCTGTTTGGAATTTGCTCCACTTGCTGAATTTGGAAGTTCATGAGGAATTTGTAAATTGAACTGAGAACATTTTCACCCCTTTTTCCTTCTGTGTAGTATCTATGCCACAGTCGTCTTTACTTTGTAAAATCACAAACAGTCCCTTGGTTCCTCCTTGGGCCCTGACAGTCACTTCACAGTGTTCCTCTCCTTCTCTGTTGCCAAATAATGTTGATTTCTGCCTCCTCTCATCAAGCCTAAAGATTTTTTTCCTTGGGACCCTCAGTTCTGCAGACATTTTTCCTATTTCAGTAACTGCATTATTTTTCACTTCTAAATTTTAAATAATTTTTTCCAGTTTGGTTCACCCTCATAATTTCTAATTATTTTCTGAGAACTGCCTAGATTTTTTGTTCTTTTTTGTTTCATTTTATTTGTTTGTAAATAATTATTGGAGTATTTAATTATTGTTAATTTAAAATACTTGTCAAATAATCACTTCAATTGATTCTTATTTTATTCATATTAAGATCCTCTTTGGTTTGATGAGTATTTTTTAATTGAAGTTTAATTGAAACATGGACATTTAGGGTATCATGTGATGAGAGGCTATGTTTTAATTAAGGCTTCTGCATTTGTTAATTCCTCCCATAAATTTTGACAGGGAGCGCGAGAGTTCTGGGTCCTTTCTGTCAAGTGGGGCTAGAAGTCCAGGATCTTCATTTAGACTCAATAAAGATTCGAGATAAGAAGAGCTCTCAGCTCATTAAGGCTGAGAGGCAGTGAACTGCCCTCTGCCCAGTAGCCGCTCACTGATGACATCACAGCTGATGTCAGAGGACCTACCTGCTGCTCCTAGGTGCCTCTCACAGACACTACAGGGTAAGGATGGTCCTTATTACTCATGCACACTGGTAAACAGTGCTGATTCCACACTGTCTGCTCTGACACCACGCCAATATGGAGAGCTAGAGTGCGCAATTACTGGGGAGTGAGGCCAGCAGTTTAGGTTCATGAACCCTCATGTGGAAGAATAGGAAAGTCTTTCTAATTCCTAAAAGAAATGAAGATCTACAGTCCTTGTTTGGCTTCTTGGACCCCATAGCCTGGCCATGGAGGAAGTCTTTGCTCCCTGCTCTTTGTTCTTTACTAAGGAATGAGAATACAGTTGTTTCTCTTTCTTTCTCCTGTAGCACTGGTTGAAGAAGAAATGGTTTATTAAACTGTTTCCTGATTCCCTGACTCTTTTCTAGTCCTTTGATTAGAGGTGGCAGGCTTTCCCCAAAGGCTCAGGATTGTTAGATCCTGAGCTGCTCAGCTCTAGATCTAGTATTTATGAAACCAAGAAAACAAGAGAAAAAATGAATGGGAAAAAAAGATAAGGAAGGGAAGAAAGGAAAGAGTTAGGAAGGGACAGAGAGGATGAATTTGCATTGTATCCCTCCTTGGAGAACAAGATCCCATATAGTTCTGTTTTCTTTCTATCTCCTAAGCTCTCATGTTACTGCACACTTAAAGTCAGGGTTCTGACATTTGCTCAGTTAAAAGGGCTAAAAAAAAAAAGGTGTTCAGACAAATCCATCACTCTAGAAACAAATGTCCAAACTATAATATTTTAAACACTGATGTTGTTGCACGTTAGATTATCAAAATTGAATGCTTCTACCAACCTAACAAAGGTTTCCCTTCCCTTTTACCTATTAGCTTCTAAGCGACTGTCTAGGATATCCAATTACAGTTGAGTCTGTTTAATCTGATTTAGTTCTGGAGAGAGAAAAAAATATCATTTCCTTTCTGTCAGTAATGATGTCAAGATGATTGGTAACACCTCACCAGGTGATTTAGAAGTGAACAAGCAATAGTAAATATATGAAGATGACAAGATGAGTGAAAAATAAAATGCTTTAGACTTAGCCATACTTCAGAGGCCAAAAACAAGCAACTCAAATGCTTTGTCTTCGCTGAAGTGGGTATCCATTCATTTTTCTGGTACAATACCACATAAACATTCCATGATGATTCAATCCATATTGTAAAAACGAACAAAGTAAGAAGCATTTCTTTTGGGGGGTTTATTTATTCTTATTTTATGTGTATGGTGTTTTGCTTTCATGTATGTCTGTGTGCCACAGGCATACCTACCTAGTGCCCTTGATGGCCGGAAAAGGGTTCCAGTCCATTGGAACCATAGTTAATCACAGTTGTCAGCCACCATGTGGGTGCTGGGAATCTAGAGAGTCCTCTGCTGAGCTATCTCGACAGCCACAATCACTTTATATTAATTACAGTAACATATCTGTATCAATAACATGAGCTCCCATCCTCTACATTATGCCCAATCGCATCTCTGCAAATGGTCAGAATGCCTCTGCTCTGTGCCCCTTCCTCCTCTCTAAACATCATCCTTACTTCCCGGTTCTTTTCTGAGTGCGTCTTAGACAATGTTGTCTCACTTGTGCTTTCTCCACTGTATTCTTTCTCAAAGCCTTAGAGTGTCTCTGAGATTTGTCTCAAGCAGGCCAGCCTACAACCTACTCTGGGGATGGCCTGCCATTCCTGAGAGGAACTGATATGCTAATATATTCTTAAAGAATGAGTTGGTTACTTTAGGTGCAAAGCTGAGTTGGGTAAGGAGGGAAGAATGTACAGGATTAGCACTCTCTGTTGACACACTGAGAAAATGAGTTAAGAGAGAGTAGAGGGGGAAACAACTTTTTTTAACACCTTTCTAGGGGACTGAGTTCTAAGCAGGTGTGGTAGAGATGCAGCTAAGAGGCTGGACATCAGCTCAGGGAGGATTTGGATTCTACCAAGAATTTTATGCTTTTTCAAGGGCTGCCCCTTACATATATATAACAAGAGCAATTGGACACACACTGGAATCCTGCTGATTGGACCCTGATCTGTCTATACAGTTTTGATATGTATTGTTCTAGTATGAAGTTCCTAAAAGGATAAAACTATGGATGGTGCCTGAACACACACACATCACTTTCCTGATTGAGGATCTCTCTCCGGAGAAGCAACTTGAATTACTCACTTTCTGCAACAATACATATAATGTTGATCCAAGGGCGGTTGCAGGGATTAATGAGCCAACACAGGAAATCAACTGTGCCACCTGTCATCTGTACAGCTTTCTCCCTTCCTACTGGCCTTTCCTACTGAAATCTACTTGAAATTACAAATTCTACAAGATGGCAAATCCCTTCAGGCTGAGACCGTATCTAAAATAGTAGCTCTAAGCAAAGGCAGTATTGCCCTTTGAAGGAGACTTATGGAAATGTCCGAAAACATTTCTGATTGTCTCAGTGGCTGGCTGTCTCTGTTGTAGAATAGTACCATTCAAATGTGCTCGCTGCCCAGTCATAAAGTCAGTTAGTAACCAGGGTCTGGCTTAGGCAGCACTTAAGAGATGCACAGCATTGGAAACATTGGGGATTATCAGAAATAACCTGAAACTCTCTACTGCTGGCAAATTTTATAAGTTGCTTTTTGAAAGTTAGAATTAAATTAGAAATACACGGGTGTAGGAAAATTGGAAGATAGCATAATTTCTGGATCTGATGAATTGGGAAAAGCACATTTACATTTGTAGTTAGAGGTGACCAATTTAAAAGCTAAACTCTTAATCAGCGGGCTGTTATAATGGAACGCAACAGGATTTACTTTTGTATCAAAGGAGCTCCCCTGGTAGTAAGAGAATGCAGCTGAATACAATTATAAACTCACTGATAAGCAGGATGCAGGTCCTTAGCTGCATTGAGAGAAAAGGTACTTAATAACTGAGAATCTAGCAGCAACGCTCTAATGAGTTTAAACCCACTGGCCCAAGATCTCAGAATTTATCAATACTTGTTACCTAGATTTTCATTTCAAAGTAATGAAGTGATAAGTAAGAATCAAAAGGAAAGTTTGTGATTGAGGAAAAGAAAATGCCTTACAAATGATTCACCAAGTACTTACAGCTGAAAATGAGAGATAAACCACTGATAAGTCAGTAAAACTTAGTCACACATAGAACGAACATACGCGGAGGGAAAAGTGGAGTCACAGACAGTACCCAAGGGATTTATACAACTTCACAGATCATCAACAAGCCAGGGCCAAACCCAAGTCCCGAGGACGATGTTCTCATGACACAGACCACTAAGAGAATAGAGCCTTCCTGTGGCTTTTGGCACATAAAAGATTTAGAAAGGGTTAAGATAATCCCGTGTAAATGCTCAAAGTCGCTGTGTGACTTTTTTGTTTGTTGTTTTTATTGTTAGTTTTTATAGTTGTGGTCTAGTTTGCTGTCTGTTGCTGTGATAAATAACCTGAGCAAAAACACTTTGGGAAGAAAACGGGTTTATTTGACTTACACTTCAAGGTTAGCAACCCATCACTGAGGGAAGTCGGGGCAAGGATTCAGGCAGGAACTGAAGCGGAAATGACGGAGGAATGCTGCTCACTGGTTTGCCCCTGGCTTTCATTGAGCTACCTTTCTTCTGCGTCCCAGCCCCACCTCCCTCGGCACGGTACCACCCACAGCACACCCTCCTGCACCAATCATCAGTCAAGAAAATCCCTCCAGAGTCCTGCCCTCAAGCCAATCTGAAGGAGGCAGTTCTGCAACTGAGGTTCCTCCTTCTCAAATAAACTGAGTTGACAACAAAGTTTAGACATCGAAGCCAAATTGTTGTTGTTGTTGTTATTTTATTAATATTAATGAATTTTGGATAAGCAAGGGGTCGGCCTAAAAACATACATTTAAAAGAAACACTAAACAGACTCTTCAGGTTGTATTTACATAAGTATTCCTTATACACGTGTACAATAATAATTAAAGAATAAAAGGATAAGAATTTGAGAGGGAGGAGGCATGGAAGGAGGAAGTAATCTAACCCTAGTTTATTTAATTAGAATATTTTCACATATGTCTTGTACCATTTCATATATGTAATGCATGATAATTTGTTCAGGTTTTTCTACTTGCTCACAGATATTTTGTATTTTAATTAAAGCAGGCTGCCTGTTTGTGATTTGTCTTTTTTAAGGAAAAATAATTATAATAACGTCATTGCCTCGTACTTAGTTACAGACACAAAATAAATCAGTTTGGAGAGAGTAAATATTTAGACCTCCCCATTTTCCCATATGCTTTCAAGTTAGTGATCACACATAAAGCCAGCTAGAGTACCTGGTGGAGATTTATCTGTAAACATTCCCTCCTTTTGGAAACCTTATTCCCCATACTTAATAAACCTTTGTTTACCTTTTCTCCTGAAAAGTTGCCTGTCCATGCTAACTATGGAATATGGGGTCAGTTTCGTAGGCTGCTATGGGGATCGATGTTTCTTCTTCCATTGGGTCTCAGGGTCATCTTGCACATTTGGGTATATGTGTAGGACTCAGAACACTGAGTGCTCAGTCCCTCCTATGTCTCATCCAAGCAGGCCAATAAAGTTCCTTCTGACCCAAGCATAAGCATATTTGTTGGGCTTCCCTGTGAGGTCTTTGAACATCATGGGGTGCTCCCTGTGACACCTCCACATTTTTCAGTGGAAGGGAACAAGTGTTTTCTTCCTTTGGAGTCTTTATCATCAGATACTCATAAGATTCCTACATCAAAAGCTTGGCAAGTTCTTAGGAATGACAGCCGAAAAACACAGAATGGTGAATTTGAGGAGGAGTGTCAGGAGATAAAGTCTAAAGGATAATAAATCAAAATGTGTCAAAGACAATGAAAACCAAGACAACACAAAAACCAAAAGGCCTTCAAAGTTGCAAAAGCAAACAAAACACTGACCAAAATGTCTTTAGAGATCTGAAAACAAGCAAACATACCAAACCAATGCAATATGTTTTCAAAGCAAAGGAAAAAAAAAAAAAAACAGTTTACAGTTTAAACAAAATACTTTGAAGGCATATGAAAAGGGTATCCATCAAAGTAGGATCCTTCTTTTTTTTTTTTTTTTTGGCTCACAATACTTTTATTTTTTTACTACCATTTATTCACTTTGTATCCTAACTGTAGCCCCCTCCCTCGGCCCCTCCCAATCCCACCATACCTTCCTCTTCTTTTTCCATGCCCTTCCAACACTGGGTAAAATGCTCAGTCCTCATTCAGAAAGGCAAATAGGATAGACATCTAAAGAAAGAAAACAGGGAACAGGACAGGAGCCTACCACAGAGGGCCTCTGAAAGACTCTACCCAGCATAGTATTAAAGCAGATGCTGAGACTCGTAGCCAAACTTTGGGCAGAGTGCAGGGAATCTTATGAAAGAAGGGGGAGTTAGAAAGCTGGAGGGAACAGGAGCTCCACAAGTAGAGGAACAGAACCAAACTATTTGGACCCAGGGATCTTTTCTGAGACTGATACTCCAACCAAGGACCATTCATGGAGTTAACCTAGAACCCCTGCACAGATGTAGCCCATGGCAGCTCAGTGTCCATGTGGGTTCCCTAGTAAGGGGAACAGGGAAACAGGGACTGTCTCTGACATGAACTCAGTGGTTGGCTCTTTGATCACCTCCCCCTGAAGGGGTTGGAGGGCAGCCTTACCAGGCCACAGAGGAAGACAATGCAAACAATAGGATCCTTCTTAACCAGCTCAGAACAAACAAAATGGACCACTGACCAAACCAAGGGAGGTTGGGAGCCCCAGAAAGAACTCACCAATTATTCAATGAGGAAATAATATCAGACAGCCTAGCCTCAATGAGTCCATGCAGGTATTGGTTTTTTACTCCAATGATCCCTTTAGTGAAAAGCGAATCATTCTCTGGGTCTCATATTGTAGTGCCATAACTGTCAACACAAAAACTATAGCCATCCTCTATTTTTAATTTTTTTACAATTTATTCATTGTATATCCTGATTGTAGCCCCTTCCTCAGGACCTCCCAATCCCTTCCTCCCTCCCCCATCCCCCGGTCTTCTCCCCCTAGGCCACTGAAACAGAAAGTTCTCCTCTGCCATTTGCCCCTAGCTATAGAGTCTCATCAGGACTGTCTGAATCCTCTTCCTCTGTGGCCTAGGAAGGCCTCATCGCCAGGGTTCACCAAGTGTTCAAAGAGCAGGCAACGGAGTTCATGACAGAAGCAGCCCCTGTCCTCTTTAAAACAATAGGAGACAGTTTATTATGGAGCCATTTAGAGTGATCATGACTTGGGAGGCACAAATTTAGGTTGCCCCAAATTCTGTGTTCCCACAGGGAAGCAGTTTCACCACATTTTTATGGTTTTACAGAACAGAGAAAGTCATAAATCAAAGCAACTTTAAAATCCACTGGTGGGTACGTCAGAGAAGCACGTACATCAAGATAGGGGAAGCTTTCCTATAGACTCAAGATGCTATCTAATGGCATCCTTAGGTTTGGGATTGGCAGAAGATACTTGACTGCTGAGCCAATACTTCCTAAATGTTATCTGTTGATACAACATGTTAGTTCCAATTCGGGGGGGGGGGGTGGAGCGGTTATGAATCGTTGTTTTGCACAGCCAGAACTTAGCCCAATGTAACGTCATTATTGTCTGGACCTGCAACATTCATACCACTCTACAGTACTGAAATTCTCTTCATGCAGTCTCTGCAGACACAGACTCCTTGCAGGAATTTTTCTTCGCAGCCAGAATCAGTTTCTTTTCAGCAGTTTTTGTTCACCAGAGTCTGTAGTCACTTAGATCAATGCCTGGATACAATGTCACCATGATCAGTGTCCTGAGAACATACCTTTCATTTGTGCATCTGTGTTGATTGCTCCATTATTCACAATGGGCAAGATAAGGATTCGGTCTAGATGTCCATTCATAGATGAACGGATCAAGAAAATATGATATATATATATATATATATATATATATATACATATGATTGTATTCAGCAATAAAAAAATGAAATCCTGTCATTCACAGAAAAGTAGGTAGAGCTGAGATAATTAAGTTTATAAAAAGCCACTGCATATTTTCTGTTATATGCAAAATCTCTATATATGTTTACATGAACAAGCATGAACACACATAGGACTTGAAAGTAGAAAGGACATAGTGAGAGGAGAAGGAAAAGTTTACAATGAAGTGGAAAGGGACATAAAAAAGGAAGATAAAATACCATATTGTCTCTTATTACATAAAGAATCTAAAATTACATACATAATTATAGGATTATACCTATATATTGTACGTAATATACATTACATATGCACCCACATATATATGAGAAGAAATCATAAGGGAGACTATTTGCAGGGAGAAAGGAAAACAGTAAGAGAAATGAAGAGTGACGATGGCGGGCATTGGGAGTGTATAAAAGAACAGGGTACAAGGATTAATATGTATGAAAAATCTCATAACGAAACTCATTGTTTTGTACAATAACAAAACATAGAATTCATCAAACTTGGATTGCTTCTGCTATAAGACACTTATCAGTAAATTATATCATTGCCTCCTATCAGAGCTGAGAATTTAATTAAATATTACTGATAAGAGAGACTACAATGCCATTCAATCTTGAGGCTTAGATGCCAAATAACTTTACTGAAGTTCTTCATAAGTTCGCGTTTCAGTGGGCAAGGACTTTGGTGACCACAGGAACCTTTCTGAGGAGGCTTCAGAAAAGTTGGTATGGCAGGGGCAAACCCAAGGTCAGAGCATTCTCACAATCTTTGTTACTCACAGGTGCCCATCTCATTTGCTCCTCAGTAACATATCAGAATGCCCTGATTCCTCTACATGTTTTAACAAGACTTTCTCTTACTTGCAAAGGCCCATGCAACACATAGTGAAACCACCTAGAATCTTTTCACAGCACTTTTCAAAAGTCGAGAATGTTTGGTTTCCACTATCCCTAGGTCCCTGTTGTGGGGCATGGCTGGCACACCCTACCCACTACCCTGAATTCCCTAGCCCAGGAGTGGGGCTTTCCTTCTCCCAGAGGTCCTTCACTATATAATCCAGACATTTCGGTTCCCTCTCTCTCTCTCTCTCTCTTGCTCTCTCCCTCTTTCTGTGTCGCCCCTCCTCTTCTCCCCTCTCTGCTCACACTTTTCCCTTCTCTCTCTCCCTTCGCCCTCCTCTGCCACTTCCAATAAACCTGCATTTATTTATGTATAACTTTGTCTTGCCATCAGCTCATTCCATTATCATCTGGTGCTGTGACTCAGATTAAACTAAAGAGAGGAAAATTCACTTTTAGAAGCATAGGCCCTGACTTGAAGAAAAGTCTGGTATAAATATAAATGTTGAAGCCTGGTGGTGGTGGCATATGCCAGCCAGCACTCAGGAGACAGAGACAGGTGGAGCTCTGAGATTGAAGCCAGCCTGGTCTACAGAGCAAGTTCCAGAACAGCCAGAGCTACACAGAGAAACCCTGTCTCAAAAAAAAAAGCAAAATAAAACCAAAAAAGTAAGTGTCGATTCCATTCATGAATGTCCACGGTTCTTTTCCTGTCTTTGCACCTGAAATAGTTGTTTTATATTTCCTTAGCAATTAGCAAAGCTTATACACAAACATCAGAGAAGAAAGGAAGCAATGTATTTCTTGAGAAGGCAAATATATACCACTGGAGTAAACATCCACAAAGGAGTCACGATCCAGTGATGAACCATGTTGGAAGCCCAAATAGGAATCTAACTGCTGTCTTTGAAATGCTGTTCCCCCAGGGAAGTCAGACGCTTTCGCCTTTGTGTGATGTCTAAAGCTTGTCCGTTTTGTTTCAGCTGGCGGGCTTCATCTACGCCTGTTATGTTGTGAAATGTATAACTGAAGAAGAGGACAGCTGTAAGTATTAAAGCTCTACTCTGTGTCTTTCAAGTTCAAAGCTTCTGTAGTGCTGGCTCCCCAGCCCCCCTGTCTCAGAGACAATGCCGCTCCACACCCCAGAAGAATAGGAAATAAGCCTTCAGTGCCCATCAGGCTAAGCTAGTCTTCACAAAAGAATCAGCATATTAAAGAAACAGAGAAGCTCTCGTTTTGAAAACATGCTTTCCCCTTTCATTGAAAGGTGTTTCAAAAATCTGTTCCTAGAACAATTTCTAGTAAAGAATACAGATGGGAAATTAGAGACAGAAGTGAATCTTAAACGTAGTTAAGGTGAATCTTTTCCTTTGTTACAGTTCAGTTATTGTGTGTTGCTAATGAAGCAGTTCCATCAAGGACTACAAATCTCAACAACCAATAATTTGCAATAGTTCTTAAAACTCTGCCAACAAGTGAATTTCTAATGGAAATCAATGGATATGACAATGATCCGGATAACATGATCTGAGATGCCATGGCATAAGATAGTATGGCATGATCTGACATGACATTCTGTGGCATGACATAATAAAATATGATGTGATATGGCATGATCTGATATGATACAATATGAAATGACATGGTGTGGCACAATATGATGTAGTATGTTAAGAAATGACATGATATAATGTGATATATGATATGATATGATATGATATGATATGATATGATATGATACGATATGATATTCTGAGATGTTTGTTATAAGTGAAGGAGTACATAGCAGCACCCCTTAAAGAAAGTAGAGTGGGGACACAATAACTACCTGGGTTGTTTGAGATGTAAGAGATGACATCCAGTAAGCATTCACAGAAGCATTATTCAGAAATTAGGGCAGATTAAAGGATACATAGATGTCTCTATGTATGGACCAAACAGGCTGTGTATTCAGCATCTTTACAGAATAACATGTTGCAAAATGCTCATGCTCATTTTACAAGGATAAAGGCAAGGAAATTTGACCCTGGAAAGTCAGAGTGCTTATTTATACACTGACATCCCTGAAAATGGTCTAATAAAGAAGGATGTTCACTTTTCCCTAATTGAGTTTCGTTTGCATAGCACTAGGTAAGCAGAGCTGACAGATCAAAGAGAGAAACAGTTCTCTTCTAAACCCACAGTTCTCTGGGGAGAGTACAGCATGTACTAAACTGTCCCACAGGGGTGGGGGGTAAAGAGGGCAGTCTTGAGACAAAAAGCATCAGTGATGGAACCACAGTGAGTAACCCCTGAGGCATGGTATGCAGATGCAGGTTGACTGGTTGTTCTTAAAGGTAGTGTACCTATGAGCTAACAAGACGGCTCAGTGACTAAGAGAGCATGCTGCTGTCACAGAACCTGGATTTGATTCCTGGCACCCACACTGCTGCTGACAACTTTCTGAGACTCTAGTTCTAAAGGATTTGACTCCCTCTCCTGACCTCATCCAGCACTGCATGGGTGTGGTATGTAGACAAAAGACAAAACACCCATACACATTGAGGGGGGGGAGAGAGAGAGAGAGAGAGAGAGAGAGAGAGAGAGAGAGAGAGAGATGTTCCCAGGCCAACAGATAGCTCACAAGAGAAAGCATGATCACCCAAGTTTGATTTCCAAGCCCCACAGGCTTTGAAGGAGAGAATAAACCGCACAAAGTTCTCTGACCTCCACACACAAGTAAATTAAATACATGCAATTTTTAAAAAGTAGTGTCCTTGTGGAACCCATGTTCACAGTCATCGATAAAGCCCTGGTTTAAAGCTATCTAATATGCTAAGTTGTTTTATAAAGAGCCCAGGATACTTAAGAACCGATAGTGGTATTTTATGGATGTTAAAACTTCAATTTATGAAAACTAAAGTATAAATAATACAAGGCCCATATATTGGTATACAGAACTTTTTCATAAAAATTCTTACTATGTCAGAGAATACAAATTGTAGAGAAATGTGTCATAGAGAATTCTGTCTTAAATAAAAGTTTTATCAATATTATGTAAACCCAAGAACCTCAGAAGTCTCCGACATAATGATGGTCTGAAAATTTGAGCTATTTCTCTGTCTTCCCTAAGCCACTGGCACTGAGCTTAGAGGCCCACAGGCCCAGTGGACAGAATACAGATCTTCATCAGGGCTACTTGCATACAATGACCTTTGGTGACTTCTAATTAAGTTTATTTGTGACCATTTCCCAGCAACAGTTAGGAATGTTTACAGAGCAAACTGTTGGCTGGTATTTCTCACGCCTCACCATTGCCTCATCCTCTTACCGAGTGCTTATCTGAAGACACTGCCCAGAAATCTGACTTCTAATAATCTTATGTATGGAAAGAGGGGTTCAGATTTTTGTCAAACTTTGGGAAATTGTAAAGAAAATTATTTAGACCCCTAATTTTTATGAAAGACAACGAAAACAAAAAGTGTTCTCTGGTAGCAGGCCTTGAATTAAGAGAGGTTTGATGTTTGTGCGGCTGCCGCTGTGTCTGCTTGCCGAGGTCGTGATGTCTCCACCCTGAGAGGACAGTTCCCGTTCTGTAACTTGTGGTGAGAACGCTGTAGAGAGAAGCAGGGGGCTATGACTATCGAGTGAGTACTGTAGGCTCGAGGCTGGTCTGAAGTTGAACAGCTCTATACTCAGTGCTCACAGACATGAGCGCACCCAGAAAAGGTCAGAGGGAAGACGCATCAGCTGCCAAGGAACCATGAGCAAGGACAGGAACCAGACTCCAGGAAATAGTAAGAAATCATTACAGAAATAGACGGTACGGGACTGTGTAACACGGGGATGGGTTAGGAAGGAAAAAAAGAGAGCAGGAGGGAGAGAGAGAGGCAGAGGGGGAGCAAACATTCCAGGCTAGCCTCACACTTGCTATGTAGCCAAGGATGACTTTAAACTTCTGATCTTCCTGGCTCCTCCTCCCAAGTGCTGGGATTACAGGTGTGCCACAGGGCCCTGTTTCTGCAATGTTTTGAGTCAAGCTCGGGGCCTTATGCATGCTAGGCAAGAGCTCTGTACCTACTGAGGCACACAGCTAGCCTTACAACAGAGACACTAATGAACGTATCTTCGCAGTGAAAAAGCTAAAACCTGGACTTCTCTGGGCTTGACCCCGTAGTCTAAACCAGAGCCACAGCCTGGCAAATGCGCTGACTGCCCAAACTCACAGTACAGCGCTGCCACCTGCTGTGCACACTAGAACATGACACCAGGTAGCCTGATGAGGGTGTGCTTCCGTTTCCTATGGATTGGTATGCCTGCCCTGATAACACACCACAGCACTGACAGCTTAAACAACAGGGACTTATTGTCCCCCCGGTTCTGGGGGCTGAACCTCCAAGATCAAGGTGTTAACCTGTGGATTGTCCTGAGACCTCTCCTTGCCTTGTATATGGTACCTTTTCAACATCGTTTCGTGGCCTTTTCTCCATCTCTTTCCTGTTGTGTTAATCATTTCAGTCCAGTTGGACTGCAACCCTGTCCTGATGGCCGCATGTAACTTTAATTAGCTCTTTAAAGGCCCTGTCTCAAATTCAAGTTCTCTGTTTATGAAATGAACGAGGGGGACACCAATCAAGCACACACAATATGTTTCCTGAATGTACATTTTTAGGGGGCAGAGCAGAGCTGGCCTCAGATCAGAGCTCCAGGGTGGTAATACTGCCCACGTGGGCAGCATGCTCCCTACCATCAGGCAGGAAACCCAGTCGGCACCTCCAATGTGACGTCATCTGCTTTCAGATGAAAAGTTCCACGCCTAGGAAAAGCTAAAAGCAAAGCCTGGACCCCGTCTCAACAGCTTTACCTTAAACCCGGCAGCCATTTGAGCTCAGGCACACTTGCATATATTTGCCCTGCCTTAGAAGAGCAGACTTCCGCTGGGAGGGTGGGCATCCTCACCGTGCTCTTTTCAGCGGCCCTCTCCTGTCTGCTGAGCCTTATGCCTCCAAGTCTCCTTCATCCGCTTGCATTTGTCGTTGTTTACAATCTTCCGTAAAAGAAATTCCCCATCTTCATGCCTTTCACCATATACAATGCCCTTTTCTCTCCCCCAGACCTCCCTCTGCTAACAGCAATCAGCTGTCCACTTCAGTGACAGAGCTAAGGATTTATCTTTACTCGTTACCTGCTATTAAAAGGTCTTTACAGAAAATATCACTAGTCTATGACAGAACAACAACAACAAAAAAGTCCTTCAACATATGACCTCTCAATTTTCATTACTGTTTCTTTTTTTAATGTATTTTCATTAAAACAAAGTACAACTAAACATTGGTCTCTTGCATTAAATGCATTTCATCCATTTTAAGTACCTTTTTCTAAGTACATTTTCCATCTCTGTGAGTTTCTTTAATTGTGGATTCAAATGGCAGATAGAAAATATTTGGGACGGGGAAGAGCGCATTTGTACAAAGTACATACAGCCTTTTTGTTCTTGTCAAAGTTCTCAAATAGCGTACTATTTATATTCTTCATATTATATAACATAATAGTATCTTATATAGCAATTGTTTGTTGCACAGAGCACTGCATTGGGTGTTTGAAGTGATCAAGAGATGTACCGAGTATGGTTATATATAAACTCTGTCATTTTAGCTAGGGTATCTGGGCATTGTGAGTTTTTTGTATCCACAGGAAAGTCCTGGAATCCCTGAGGGATAACTGTAGCCACCACCTGATCTAATAGAGATGCATTGTATTTCCAAATGTTATTCAATAGGGAAATTGCCCTGGAAAAAAAGATGTGGAATGTCATAGCCTAGGGGACTTATTCTGAAAGCAATACCGGAAAATGAATTCTAGCTATTTAAATGTGGAGTTAGACACATAGACATGCCCACCAACTAAACTCAAACGAATAAAAACCTGTCCTGAAGTCTCTGAAGTCAAGGGGCCTAGGGACAAAAGTTGCCATCGATTTATGGAATCTTTCTTTTAGAAAGAAAACCAGAGGAAATTATTCACTGCTTTCAGGATAATATGTTTCTCTTATTTTTGTTTGATTTTCCTTCTAAAGCTTGCTGGCCTACACTATGTATCAAACTGCATTCTATATGCTTTGAGCATGTATCCATTTAACCAGAACCATCAGGCTCAAATACAACTCCTTAAGCTTAGTCACTTATTATGCAAGGGAGGGACATGGAGATATATTCTGCCCTGAAAACATAACACTTAATCTTGCTGGTAAATGACTAAAGGTTTGCTACAGAAAGCACAAAAATATCCACAAACAAAGCAGTAAGAGGAGAGAAAATCAAAACGAACCTATAACGAGTCCTGATCTTCAGTTAACGTTTTGGCATACCATTTTGATTTTCTTTCTGTCCTTTCTTCTCTCAACTGTACTCCCTTCTGTCTTTTTTTTTCTCCTTCTGACCCTTCCTTCCTTCTAGTCACTCACCAAGCTTCAAATGTGGGTGCTCAGATCATACTAAATCCTGTGTTTGGTATTCTGAGGTTTCTTGTTATTTTAAGTCACCCCTCAGACATAATCCAGAAGTGGTAACAGAAAGTTCAGTGAAAAGCACAGCAGATTGTGTGGCTGGTGGGCAGGTGAAGTTATAGTCTGTATTATTTACAGAGTCAAACGAAAGACACATAGTCTATATATTATCATTTGGTCATCTCTTTATAACAATAACAATCTTAGGAATTTAAAGATTACCAAGTGAAATAGCTTGTCTTTATTTGCCAAATTCCAATCAGGTCAAAACTCACCATTTTTTTCTTCTCTCTGAGCAATATCACATATTACTAAACGCTAACAGTCCAGACGTTGAATGCCATTAACACGTAGCTGTGCTCTGCAGAGTCATAGTGTGATCACAAAGAAAGATGTCATCTTCCCTGTCTACTCCCCCAAAGCGCAGAAACTTTGTGGTGTGCTTAAGATCTATTCATTCCGCCTAAGATTTATTTTCTTGCTGGGTAGGGGAGTGAGCTTTGAAACAGGGTTTCTCTGGGCAGCCCAGGCTAGCATCAAACCCCTGCCTTCCAAGTGCTGGAATTAAAGGTGTACACCAACACCACTTAAAGTGATGATGTCCTTAAGCTTAAACAATAAGAAAAATGATGCCTACTGTTTTGTTTCAACACAAATTTTATAAGCCTCTAAAGATTAAGTCACTGAAAGTTCATAATCTAGTACATTAAAGCTGACTCTGTGAGTAAAAGAGTGTTGGAGAAACTGACAGGAGCCAGACTTGTCTCATTCCCCACTGTATCCTGCTACCCGGAATACACACACACACACACACACACACACACACACACACACACCTTTCCCAACCTGGAGAAAATACTCAGGCTTTTTTGAGAAATAAGGAGTTAACCAATTGGCTTTCCACAAACATTTCATAGATATATGAAAGACAGCACAGAAATGTGACATCTCCTTAGCCTTTTATTTTCACATACGGCAAACCTGCCCCTGCGCTTCGAAAAGGTGCTTTGTTATACTCCGTGTTTCAACTACGTAGAATCAACTGAAGTCTGAGTGTGTGATCAATGCGTGGAACAGATAAATGGACTCTGCCACTTGTGGGTCATATGAGAGGCCCTTTCACCGACAGCCGTGGTCTCTAGCAGTAATGTGTGCCTCTTCACATTGCCTGCAAAATTAGCTACCACCTATCTCGTCTCTGGCCCTTGCATTGCTCCCTCCTGTGGCTGCTTAAGAGACACCAGCTCTATTTCTGAATTTAGAATTTCAAATAAAAAGTGGAAGCTGATTCTTCAACAATCATTTCTTTTTTTTCCTCCCTTTTCTCATCTTATCTACTCCTTTATGCTAACTGGCTTCTTATTCATACAAACACACACAGGCACCCACGCCATATTCGTCTTTATGTAAATCTAATCTTTCGGAGTCAAAAATATGAGGGGAAAGAAATGATTCATTTTCTGTGAAGCCTTGGCTTCTAAAGAATCAATATAGAGGCAACAGCATTCAGATAAGCAGAGAAGATTTTTATCCTAGGCATACAAAGGAAGAATTTCCTGCAGAAAATAATTTTGGCACCAGGAACTTATATTAACTAGTAGAGACAAAGACTAGGGCAATTGTTTTAATCAGCCTCAGAAGAAAAGAATGTCAGAGCATATGAATGCAAAAAGAAGAGTAGTGGCATTAACAAAAATAATTTGAAAAAGAAAAAACTATTCCACTCAATCATTTTGCCCCTCCCAATAATGTGGACCCTAGTCTACCTGCAGTAAATGTCTATGCTTGCTACTATACATAAATAATAGCTCAGGGAAAAGGAGCAGGCAAGTTGCAGAAAAATAGTCCTTTGAGCACAAAGATTTTGTATACAGGTTCATAAAATAAAGTTGCTTGGATACCCTGATCTCAAAACCAGAGAACAAATGACAGCAAGACAAAGGTCTAGCTCGGAGGGAGGGGCTGTGGGGGGAAGGAAGCCCTCTATACCAGACACATGCTGGAATGGTCTTGACACCTAGTTTTTTGATGAATGATGTTGGCTGGTGGCCACTCCAAGACATCCCGTTGAGCTTTGTGCAAGACAAACAGGCGGATGAGCTTAGGAATCTCCCTCTTGCCAGAAGGACCGAGATACCTGCATCTCTGAGGATGCACTGACAGATGCTGGGAGTGAAAACAGCAGAACAGAGCCACCTGGCATGTGGGTGGTGAAAGAGTGCTTTGTCGGTGAGCGTGGAGGTACGCCCTGGATCCCCAGTGACATTTGAGGAAGACCTCGGTAGCAGGGGATGCTCCAGGTGGTCTCCACTACAAGAGGTTGGTACTGGTGGTCCGGAGTGAAAGAGAAACAAACCTGAAGCTCACGGGAGGTACACTGCGTTTAAATAATGGAAAGTAATTAGGCTGAAGACCGAAATCAGTGATGGCATTTTATAATTACGATTAATTTAAAGGTTAATTTCCTTTGGTGCAAAAATCTTATTTAAAACGTTTACCAGGAAAGGAAATTAGGACATTACTATCAGGAGGCTTAGAGCACTTCTGGGAATCCATGTCTATTATCAGTTAGAAATTAGGTCTGTAGTAGGAATTTCAATTCATATATATATATATATATATATATATATATATATATGTATGTATGTATATGTATATTAGGTGGCAACCTAGTCCCAAACTGACAAGGTTGGCTGGGGTAGACAGCATGAAATTTGCTTTCATTGGTTTGTTTGTTTATAGGATTAATTATAAATGTTTCTAACAAAGGAGTCTAGTCTATACATGAACAGTCCTGACACAAAAAGGAAATTGGATATGGATTGCTGCCTCTGTAACTAATGAAGTTGATGTTGAAAGTATTCCCAGGAGTAGGACTACTATGGGATGGCACAGGTACACATCTATACTCCAACATCCCTGAGTTAAAATGAGTAGGAAGAGTACTACAGTGGGCTCAAACCCACCTATCCTGCCAGCCTCTGGGCCCTGCATTGTCCATTACTGTTTTCCTGTTGGGAATTGTCACGCCTCAGGCTCCAGATGCTGTGATCGATCATCCTTCTGGATCCAGAGGCAATCGGCTGCAGGATCCTCCGTGGATCTGCAGATGCTCAAATCTCTTATGTAATATGATATGGTATTTGCAAATGGCCTACACATAATTCTAGCATATTTTGAATCATCATTATTTTTCTACCACAGTGTAAGTGCCATATAAATAGTGATTACATTGTATTTTTAGGAAATATTGATTTCAAAGAAATGTCTTCACATGTTCAGGATAGATATTATCTTTTTTTTTTTCTAGTATTTTCAACCCATGTTTGCTTATTTCCTTGAATTTGGAGAGAGAGAGTGTGTGTGTGAAAGAGAGAGGTCAAGATGAGCTCTTCTTCCAATAAATTTGTTTAATAACATCAGTGCATAGTAATATACAGCTAGAAATAACTAAATTATAGATTTACTCCTTTAATGTTTCCATTGCTACCATTGGTGTGCAAATCAATCACAGAAATATGGAATTATGCAGAATCATAGAACTATTAGTAATCCCATAATTTAGTTCCCTAACTTTACAGTAAAGGAAAAAGACACTGGAGTTGTCTTGCTAGAAGTAGAATAATCAAGGGAACTGGCATCCCTGGTTCTAGGCACAATTTCCTCATCATTTCACTACAGTACTCCAGATTAAACCGCCAGTCTGTGCAAGATGCCAGGGTGAAGAAAAAAAAAAAAGACACCAACTCTACCTTCATGATGCCTACAGTTCAGTGTACAATTCCCAGGAGAAAGGAAAATGATACTAAGACATGGGGAGTACTCAGACAAGGAAAGCTGAAGTACCATGTAATATGGTCCAAGAGAATCTCATGTACTTTAGAAGACAGGAACATTAGTCCCTGTGGAAGTGATACTCTAGCTGAAATTAGAAAGATAAACCACAGGAGCATACAATTGAATACAACTGAATTTTTAAAAAAGGCCTGTCTTTTTAACAGAGCAAAGTTTTAAACATTAGCTAAGTTTCAGGTCTACGTTGGCCAAAGCTCTACCATAATACATATGTCAATAATTTTGCATGTTTTCAATTAGCCTGGAATAGTTAAACTACCTTTCAGTGTGCCCACACATCAGTAAGAATGTTGGGGTAACCCTGGCTGATCTGCTTCCTGAAACTGCAATGGCTATCCTAATAAGATGATCAGTGTAGGCTCAGGAGTTCTGTGATTTTCCTTGCTAGACCTCGCAAGATAATATAATTACACAAACATTACGAGGCACAGGGCAAGGAATATTTCTCTAATGGGTGATTATAGCATGCATATTTACATTTTATTTCTCTAAATATACATGCATTAATGCGCCCACCATCCTAATTAAAACTGCTGCACTTAAGCGGGTTGTGCGTTCTAAATATATCCTGGGTGTCAGCTGAGAAGATATGCCAAATCATGTCTAACTAACTCATCTGTTACTTGCAATAACTGCTCCCTTCAATCCCTTTCTAAAAGGCATGTCATATATAATTGAAAGCAATTCTAACAAGGGTGAACGAAACAAAGTCTCAGGGATCCAGTCAATCCAAATGGCAACCAAGCCCATGACGGTGGGTCAGTCACGTCGTCGTAGCCTCTGTGCTTCTCCACATTCACAGAGAGTATCGAAAAATAACGGGACTCATCGTTTCCTGACACCTTGGTTTCCTCGCTTTCTCTTACCCAGGCGCCTCATGAGCCCCCACCTCTCCCTCACTGCTCCATTTCTTTCACTCAGCAGGCTGTAGTGAGAGCACCTTCATCATTGAGGGAGGGGGTGTCACTTGAGGCCACCTTTCTGAGCCTCTCCTCTTTCTCCTGCCTCTCCTGTCTCTGTCCTGGAGAAAAGTTCCCTCCCTCTCGTTCTGGAGCTTTGCTGCCCAGATGGCTTTTCACCTTCCTTCTCACCCTCTGCCTCCAGGGAGGGCCAGGGCAGCATTGCTCTTCCAAGCATGCTGGATGCCAGTCCTCACCTTCACTTTCCTCAGGCTTGGATTAGCAACATCCATGCCTGAGCAGGTGACAGTGCTCCAGGTCTAACCGCCGGCACTCTTCCATCATAAAGGAGAGTTGCTAGCCCTGTCTGGGAATGCGGACTCAGCACACCTGGCTGATGGCCAGCTGCTACAAAACAGCGTTTCTCCCTTCTGACAGTGGTGTGTCACTCGGACCGTTCTCATCTTTCCAGGCTCTCTAAAGCAAGTATTCAAGCACAACGAAGTCAATGCTGTCAAGTGTTGACTCTTTGGTCCTCCTCCCTGTCCTACTCTATCCTTGAAGCCCTGCCCAAATCTGAAAAGGATGGGTAAGAGCGTTCCATCTTACACCCTTTGACCTCCTACACAATCCAAGATGCTTGGCCCTCACGGTCTCTGTTCTTGCCCACTTTTTCCTATTCCCTTGCCACAGAATCACAGGCCATTAGTAAAATAGGATGGTCTCTAGGACTAGACACCCCTAGTCCTTCTTGATAAGAAACAATGTGATTTCCAAAATTATTCAAAACACAAAGACTCTTTTCTCTACAGTTGCTTTTTAATAAATCTTGCTGCAGTGTGTCACACAAGCTATTTGTTACTTATCATAAAACCGCAGCTTTAATCAAAGAGGCATTAAAGAGTTCCATAGACCCGCCTCTGCACCCTGATGCTTCTGCTGATGACATCCGCATTGATATCATCCCATATAAAACTCCAGTAAATTCAGCTACAGGTTTGCTTCTTTGAGCTTTTCCTACATCCATTAACTGGCCTGAATCGTTCTAAGTTCATCAGGAAATGTGTGTTTAAAGGTTCATCCCAACCACTCACCTTGAATATGTATTTTACTTTTAAAAATAAAGATGGGATCCAACACCCATCCACTGTGTGTTCTTAAATTTAACGTATCACACAGGATAGATAACTGATACTCTCAATCCTTCAAAGCTAAAATCTTTTAGATATCCCCAAAGGTGTCAATAGTACTTAATCTTGGGGACAGTAAGAGCCATCTATGTTGATTCAAAACCTACTTAATAGGAAGGAATTCATGTAACCTAGCAACTGCACATGCATGGTAAGGTTGTAGATCCTAGAGGACCTCCTGGAAGAATGCCACCTTCCTAAACCAGCTTAATCCGTAACTGCATTCTGAATATTTATTTGTATGCCCAAAGATAAGTGTAGCTGTCCTCCTTCATCAAAGAAGCTACTTTTTGCTGCACCTGTGAACAAAAACAGAAAGCCACAACTATTCTAAATGCAGAAAATTGTAGGGTAACCAACCCCAGCTATACATTACAAAACAATCCCCACGCCATAGGCTCAGGGAGCATTGCAGAAGAGGGATGGAAAGATCGTGAGAGCCGTAGATATAGGAGGTCTGCTATGAGACAGTCTTCTGTATATAGCAGGGAATCTGCATTCACGAAATCTCAACAATGTGTGTGTGTGTGTGTGTGTGTGTGTGTGTGTGTGTGTGGCAATAAGAGTTTTAAAAGAACAGACCATGAATTTGGGGGCAGGGGTTCTGTGGGAGGTGTTGGTTGGGAAGGAGGGATGGAAATGATCTGAAGTCAGTTCTCATGTATAAAGGTCTCCAAAAGAAGATTTAGCTATACAGCTATACTTTAAAAAAAAAATCAAAGAAAGAAATTAAACTGCAAAATAAATATGAATTGCTTAGAGGTGTCATACTTAGATAACCACACACTCTGCTCGGACCTTGCCTTCCAAAGTACCTGCCTCAAGCTAGCCCTCAGCTTCCCTGGGACATTTCAAGTGGTGCCATTATTCACCTGAAAAATCCCAGCTCCGAGCTTGTGGTCTCAGCAGAAAACTGTGAGAACTTCTTCAGATGTTATCCACGGTACTTCTCTTCCTGAGAATCAGCAGAAATAGATGAAGGGAATAAAAACAGTTCAGCGTATGCAAGTTGCATGTGATTCTAATTAGATATTTAGAAATAAAAGCTTCAAGTGGTTATTCAGACAACTTCTAGCTGAACACCCATTTTATTTATTATGATAGTGCTGTTGTTCTTGCTTTTCATTTTCATTTATTAGCATGTGACAATGGTTTACAACTTTGAAAATCTGTTTCTGATGCAACTAGAAAAACTATATGAAAAATAAAATTCCAAGACCCTGAGAAAATACATTTGATGAACAAAGTTAGGAAGCGAAGCATCTGTGTGAGTCAGTTAATGAGTCTCATTCCATTCAGCATGTGCTTTGCTGGCTGGAAGCTCTTCCTTAGTACAACACTTTAGTGGCCTTCTGGGCAACAAGATCATGTGTTCCTATAGGGACTGTATTTCTCTAATCAGAATTTAAAAGCATGAGAGAGAAAGGGGGAAGTGGGAAGGAAAAAAGAAGGGACAGAGGAAGAGGGGAAGAGAGAAAGAGACAGACACACAGAGACAGAGAAACACAGAGAGAGAAACAGACAAAGAAGCAAACACACACACACACACACACACAGAGAGAGAGAGAGAGAGAGAGAGAGAGAGAGAGAGAGAGAGAGAGCATTCAAAATGCATTGAGGGACTTTTGCCCATATGGAACAGCTCCAGTTCATACAATCAGTTTGAATTGCTACCGCCAAGTAAGACTTGAGGGGGAGAAAGGCCGTTCTTCTCAGTTTGGCCTGTGGTTAATTGTGTTGTAAATTCCTTTTGTGCACCTGCATGGAAGTTCCCTTGAAATTCATACCTGCAGAGATAATGGGTAGACGCTCTGTTTTCAGAGGCCCACACACATTCTTTAATGCCTTTCAATGTGTTCTCCCAAATATTTAGGCTTCACTTTCAGCAATCTTTCTTTTTAGATTTCCCTTCATGGTTCTCTCCAGTTCTGTCTTCAGAAAAGAATGTGTTGATTAGTGGATTTGTCGTTAATAACAGAGGGACAATTTTATGTTATAATACCTCACTGCCAACATGTGTTTAAAAAGGCAGTTTAGTTTGCTGGACTAAATATTCATGATTTAATTTAAAGAAAAGGGAGGCTCACAACAGGGAATAGAAATTAGCAAAGAGTATTTATTCAAGAAGCAGATTTCTCTTCCTGGATAATTTTTCAGTTCTGCTATTATTAATGTTATTAAATCGTGGTTGCTAAATTGATATGGTACTTTTCTAATTTAAAATAATTGCATCTCCCTCTATCCCCATAGGTCAGTATAGACAAACACACACTCATTGAAGATAAGGAAACTAAGGCTACAAGAAAGCACCACAGAACTTGAAATTAAACTCATATTCTTGGAAGGTCTCTAGAGAGGATGGCTGTGCCTGCCTCTCTGCTGTGGTGAGGCATTCATGAATGTGCAAATATTCACACTCATTGGATTACATGTAATAATTATGTGTAGTTTTTACATACTTTTGTTTTAACAAATCCATTCAAAAAGTGTTTTTCAAGAACTAAACACAAATCCATCCAATACTAAAGGTTAGACACAAACAAAATTTATTTTGGCACCTTCTGTCCAGTTTTGTGCCTCACCTTAGGGTCTGGGGTCATTCAGTAAGAGTAATGTTTTTCTGTGTGAGGATTGAGCAAATTCCCTAGGGTCCTCCTTCTTGTTTAGCTTCTTTAGGAGTATAGATTTTAGTATGTTTATCCTATGTTATATGACTATTATCCACTTATATGTGAGTATGTAGCATGGTGTATTTTTCTGCTTCTGGGTTACCTCACTCAGGATGATCTTTTCTAGTTCCCACAATTTGCCTGCAAATTTCATGATTTCCTTGTTTTTAATTGCTGAGTAGTATTCCATTGTGTAACCGTACCACACTTTCTGTATCCATTCCTCAGTTGAGGGACATCTGGATTGTTTCCGGGTTCTGGCTATTGCAAATAAAGCAATAGCTAACTAACATGGTTGAGCAAATGTCCTTGTTGTATATTTGCACATATTTTGGATATAGGAGTAGTATAACTGGAAGCAGGAGAAAACAAGGAACAGGACAAGAGGGATTCTGAAAGACTCTACCCAGCAGGGTATGGAAGCAGATGCTGAGACTCATAACCAAACTTTAGGCAGAGTACAGGGCATGAAAGCAGGGGGAGATAGACCTGAAGGAGACAGGAGCTCCACAAGACGACCAACAGAACCAAAAGAATCTGGGCACAGGGGTCTTTGCAAAGACCAATACTCCAACCAAGGACCATGAATGGAGATAACCTAGACCTCTTGCTCAGTTGTAGCCCATGGCAGCACAGTATCCAAGTGAGCTCCCTAGTAAGAGGAGCAGGGACTGTCTCTGACATGAACTCAGTGGCTGGCTCTTTGATCACCTCCCCCTGTGGGGAGCTCAGCTGTACCAGGCCACAGAGAAAGACAATGCAGCCAGTCCTGATGAGACCTGATAGACTAGGGTCAGATGGAAGGGGAGGAGGACCTCCCCTATTATATGAGAAGGGACATGGGAGGAGAAGAGGGAGGTAAGATTGGGAAGGGAAGAGTGAGGAGGGCTGCAGCTGGAATACAAAGGAATAAATTGTAATAATAAAAAATAATTAATTAATTAATGCTGTGGCCACAGATCATCAGTATATGAAACACTGGGGTAGCATCCGGAAGCAAATGTTCCTCTCACCCTTGCCATGCTAACACTAAAGCATGTCCCAGCATCCTTTCACTCCCGTGTGTCTTAGCCGAAGAAGATGAAGTGGCAGCCTCTTCCTGCTAGAATTCAAAAAAGTTTATTTTGTTTGTACCTAAATGATGTTCCTTTATTATTGTTCAAAGCCTTATGGAGGAAAAGATAAAAGCACTCAGTCAGATAGTACTTGAAATGTTGCTATCATCTTTCATGCACTGATCAATTGCCTAATTTTTCCTTTGTAGCCCAAAGTGTATACAATCTATCCAGTAAAGATGAACTGAGTGTCTTCCACAAGCCAAGCTGAATACTTTTGTTTGTTTTTAAGCTACTGTAGAAAAAAAAAGCAGCACAGGACAGTAAATCTCATAGAGCTTACATTACAGTGGTGTAGACAATCACAAAGAAACAACTAGAGTCATAATATATCCAGTGGCCACAGTTACAACAAAGCAAAGAAGACTAAGGACTACAAAGTAAATAAAGTATAATTAAAAATAAAAAAAAAAGAAGAAGGAAACAGGAATCCGTCTCTCCAATCTCTTGCTTTGCAATGATAGATGCATCTCCGTTTCCTGTACCTGACATTTGGCTGTCTCCCACTTACCTTAAATACAGTATTTCCTAAAGGCAGCCAACCGCTAGCTTCCTACTGCCATTTGCTTTGGACTTGTGGGACACTACCATGTTACCAGTCACCAGATGCCCCTCCCATTCACTTACTACAGCCTGCATTTCTTACCTCTTCATCAACTTCTCTTGTATCCAGTGACATCTTCCCCTCCTCACACCTGTAGCTTTGCTTCTGGCCTCAGTAATTCTTCTGTTAGCCTTTCACACTTTAGTGCTATGGATGGATATAACATAGACAAGATGCTGAGTTGCTATAAAGAAAACATCTCATATCACTTTGAAAACACTTACTATAACTCAGCGGTGTTGGCCCATGCCTTTAATGCTGTCTCTTGTGGGGCAGAGGCAGCTGATCTCTGTGAGTTCAAGGCCAGCCTGAGCTATTGAGTGAGTTCCAGGGCAGCCAGGGCTACACAGAGAAACCCTGTTTCAAAAAACACGAAGAAGAAGGGTAAGAAGGGAGGGAAGGAGGGAAGGAGGGAAGGAGGGAAGGAAGGAAGGAAGGCAGGAAGGAAGGAAGGAAGGAAGGAAGGAAGGAAGGAAGGAAGGAAGGGAAGGAAGGAAGGAAATCTTCACTGTAATCAGAATCACAGAAGACACTGCTGATAATATGGACAACTTGGACAACCATCAGAAGGTGCTGCTTGGATGCTCTTTTGGTGTCCTGCAAAAGTGAATCAGAGACAAAGCACAGGACGCAAACCTTGAACTCTGTTGCCCCATCACTTGTATATACTACAGAAAATGATAGCACTGCATTAATAACTCACTGGTAAATACAAGCAACGTGTTTCCATGTCAGTTGACACCAGAATCTGCTTAGATTATTATGGGAGGGAGACAAAAGTGAGTTTTCTAGAAAGAACAGAGTGAAAGTACTAGAAAATGAATAATAGAAGCATCTACAACTAGGATGTAACTCAAAAAAACTCAAAAATTTTGTTTGATAAATAATGTAGAAGGAAAACAAAAGGCTGATGGTTTTAGTTTTAATTCAAAATGTGATTTGATACCTGTGACCACATTTGGAAACCTTACAGGGATTCACCAGATAAGAATGAATGAGGAACAGTCATCAGGTTTCAGAACATGTAGGAAGAAAACAAAACGCCTAGTGTCTAGCTCCATCCTCAGCTGTTCGCTGCCTCAAGCAAAAACCTGGCTTTATTTTTAAAGATAACTATTACTGCTCACCTGACAGTAATATTGTAAAGATAAATGATAAAAACTGAGAAGGTCTGAGCATTCAACATCTTGCAATTGTCAAGAATTTGTTTTACTTTTCTTTTCCAGAATTGTGGCGTGTTCTTGTTGATAAAAGATGATGTTTTCCTTTTTTAAAAAATGCAGGAATAAATTATGACACAAACATTTAGCTGCTGTCACAATTGAATGAAAATGATGGGTTAGATATTCCCTAACCCCACCATTCAAGCTAGTTATGATTTAGCCTCTATATGCTATTTGTTCAATATAATTGTTAGAGTCCAGGTGAGGAGGTAACAGGCCACAGCACATATAAAGTTAGAGTCCTTTATCTAAAGCCAGCCTCCAAGAGTCAGTGCTATAGGAAGTCTATTCATACTAAAGCTCGGAGTTGCAACACTTATAAAGGCAAAAGCCACAATGACATCAGGGTCAGGTATGGATCAGGAGAACCATTTGTTACTTTAGTATAGATTCTGGGTTGTGCATTTGGGCCATGAATGTGTTGCTAAGGTGGATGTCACTGTTTGGGAAACTAAAGGCTGAAAAGTGTCTGAGCAGACACAAAATAGATCAGGCTAAGATGAGGACAAGATGACATTACCTTGGTCACTTAAATAATTATATAAAAGACATTTAAAATAGCCCAATGTGCCATTAAAGTTATCTTTCTACATTAGTCTATTTTTTTCAACTTTTTTATTTTTGAGATTATAATAGTATAATCACATCATTCATCCCACTTTACTTCTTCTAAATTCTCTCATCCAGCCCATCCACTTATTCTCTTTCAAATTCATGGCATCCTTTTTATTTATTACCAATATGGATATATAGATAAATGATAGATTAGACAGACAGATGGATAGATAGATAGATAGATAGATAGATAGATAGATAGATAGATGATGGATGGATGGATAGATATAGATGACAGATAAATTCCTAAATTCAAAAATACAACCTGCTCAGTCAATGCTACAGTATACATTACAATTATATGTTACAGTCAGTTAATGTTACAGTGTACATACTTTTTTCAGCCAATACAAATGGTTGACCATTTGATATTGGGTAACCATTAGTGTACTCTTCCCTGGAGAAGACTATTTCTCCCAATCTCAGCATTCCTTGGTTGCCTGGAGTTCTTTGTCTAGGGTGGAGGCCTTGTGAGCTTTGGTTCTTCCATGTTAGTATATCTATTGGTGGTGGTGCGCTAGTTTGGGTTGTGCACAGGCAGCCTTATTGGTGAGGCTCTACAACTTAACACTTCTGACATCTCTAAGAGACACACTATCACAGCAAACTCTCTGTTCCACTGGCTCTTTTAACGTTAAGCTAGTCCCCAAGTAATTCAACTTTTTAAAATTAATTGAATGGGTGTTGTAAAACTTCTGCTCTCTTTATACATGGCATCCCAAAGACACCACATGTGGTTTAAAGAATAAATAGATTTACCTGAGTCACTGACAACCATAATCCTAACTGTGCCTGTGGTCCACTAGATCTAGCTTAGTCTTGTTCCTCCTAAGATCATGTAGAGAGTCATCTAAACACTTTTTTTGTTGTTGTTTTGTTTTTTTGAGACAGGGTTTCTCTGTGTAGCCCTGGCTGTCCTGGAACTCACTATGTAGACCAAGCTGGCCTCTAACTCAGAGATCTGCCTGCTTCTGCCTAAAGGTATGTGCCACCACTGACCAGCTTCATCTAAACAAAACACTTAACAGGATCGAATATAGCCAAAAGTTGACCACATACAACTTCCTAGACTGTTGGTCTTTAGCACTTATTTCAAACAATAAACAATATAAAACACACCCTTCACTTCTGGTTTAAGTTTGCTTCATTTGTGTGAAATGATAAATGTCCATATTAGTTATATAATAGCCTCTTCCTTTCTCATAGGTCAACTAAGTTTGGAATCATTACCATGCCTCCATGTGTACCCTCAAGATCACAATCTTCAGAAGAACTGTATTAATACCTTTGCAGCTTTAGAGCTAGGGATCTTTCCTAACAGCATTATTATAAACCAACTCTATCTAAGCGCCCTCCCTCACACACACACACACACACACACACACACACACACAAGATACTGAATCATACATAACAAAGACCAAGCTCTAGGCTACTCAGACTGCCCCACACCACAATCTCTGGTCACACCTTCATTCCCTCCTGACTTTTCCCTGTGTCTTGAGGTCAAATTGCCCCTGCTTGAGGGGTAATCTGTTATCAGACCTACTTCTGTCTTTTGGACTTGAAATTTTATCTTGTTTTCCTTGGGTATCTATCCTTTTGTTCAGTCGAAAATGTCGGGGTCTGTTTACCATGTAGCTTTTTATTGTCCTCCATCTCCAAGCCTTGAAAACAATGTATCTCAAAACAGCAACAATCTTAAAAAGCTGGATCTTAATTTCAGTGGAGAATTTACTATTTACTTCTATCTTGGTCTTGAGCTACTCTAGCGTGTTCCATTCTCTAACACTGTGGAGGAAAACATTCTACTGGAAGGAAACCTCAAATCTATGTTAATGCAGCTGAGAAAACTAATTCTTTGGGAAGTATCCTTGTTGGCAAGAGTCCACATGTGTAATTTGGGAATTTAGATCCTGAGTCCCCTTCTTGAACAAGAATGTCTCAAAGCACAAACTTTAAATATGGTTGTTAGTTATTGATCATCCTGATATTGTCTATATTAGCTAATACAGAAATAAAGGCAATTTAGAAAATGAAGGCACTTTATTCCGTTACTCTTCTATTATGCTTAAGTTGTCTCAAATTCAGAATTTGTAATTTGGAGGGTACAAAAAGGAACATTGGAGTCCTTCTCCTTCTAACATCTCAGTCTCTAAGTTTCATCATTCCACTCCTAATGAGAGAAGGGAAACTGCTTCAAATAAAACTGGAGAGGGTTTCCCAATACTGAAATGAAATCCACTGCCATGTTACTAAAACCATGATAGCGGGTCTGAGAAGCTAGCTCAGTCAGTGAAGAATGTTCCCAGAGGGCATAAAGCCCTGAGCCTGCACCCCATCTCCCATGTAGACAGCTGGGGAGCCGGAGGAGGAGAAAACAGATGTGTCAGCACACACTCCTGTCTCAGTATTGGCGGGAGAATCACAGACAGATCCCTAGGGTTCAATGCTGGCCAGCACAGCTGAGTCAGCAAGCCCCAGGCAAAACTCAGAGACCGTCTCAAAAGACAATGTGGAAAATGAACCAAGGAAAGCTCCAAATTTATATACACACACGTGCACATATGTACTTGTGCACCTGTGCAAACATGTAGACATGTACATACACACAACTAAAAAACACAAAGAAAAAACTTGAGGTGAAAGAAGTCTACAGGAGGAGGGGAATGACAGCACAATGGGTAGAGCACTGCTGCATGAGCCAGGTGACAAGAGCCCAGTGCTTGGAACTCAGAGAAGGTGGAAGGAGAGAGATGACTCTGTAAAGCTGTCCTCTGACTTTTGTGTGTACACAGTGGATCACAGATCCCCCAGATTCTCTCTCTCTTCTTCTCTCTATCTTTCTCTCTCTCATATACTCACACAAAATTTAAAAGAAAGCGTTAAATGATATATGATATCATTTCCAATTCTATGCTAGTTTGTAAAACGGCGAAATTATTGAGATACAAAAAGATCAGTTGCCACAGGAACTAGGAAAGAAGGATATTAAATGGAGCAGAGGGACATTTTTACACAACAGGACTATTTTTGATACTATACTGGTAGACACATGCCATATGTACTTGTCAAAACCTATATACTGTACAAGACCAAGAGTGAACCCTAGAGAAAACTATTAACTTCTGGTGAGAGTGAGGTAGCAATGCAGGCTAATCAATTATGACTAATGTACAGCTCTGATGGGGAACATTAATATTGGGGGAAGGTATGTCTGTGTATATGACAGAAGGTATATTATAAAGAGTCCTGCATCTTCTGCTACCTTTTGCTGTGAGCTGAACATCACACTACAGAATAATATCCTTTGTGAAAGGAAGATTTCTCAATTGCATAGACCAAGTGGACTTAATGGTACCTCACACTTTGCTGGACTTGCGATCTGCACTGCTCTAGGCTATTAGCCAAAGAACCAAAGAAGACAAAGAAACAAATTAGAATAAACTAACTGGAAAAACAAACAAACAAACAAAAAATGAAGTCTCCGAGTGACTCCTAATTTAGTCGCTATTTCCTTGTCTTTCTTTTAATCTTTATTGTAGGCCTTTTATAGTTTTTGCCACAGTCTCAATATGCGTATCTGAAAACAAGAAAGGGCAAAGCATAGTTGTTGTTGTTTTGTTTTGTTTTGTTTTTACAAAATTCTACTTTAATCCCCAGTTTTGTTGTTGTTACTATTTGCTTGTTTGTTTGTTTTGCCAAATCTTAGTGTTACTAAGTAAGCAATTGTTTTGCTGTAATCCCAGCAGAGGCAGGCATATCTCTGAGTTCAAAGCTAGCCTGCTCTACAGAGCAGTTCCAGGACATCCAGGACTGAACAGAGAAACCCTTTCTCAGAGAGAGAAAAAAAAAAGTTACTGAAGGTTCACAAATCAGACAGGAACCAACTGAGCTGGGAACACTCTAAGATTGAGTTGACTCAATCTCTGGGATCTGTAATCAGACAGAGGCATATTCTTCCACATGTCCAGAAGTAGACATCAGCTATGGGAGCGAACCTCAGCTGGACGATGGGTTAAATGTGTGGGTACTCCTTACGTCCTCTGCCTGGACTAGCCTGGGCTTCCTCACAGTACGATGGCTATATCAACAGAGATCGCGCCTGAGGAAAAGGAGAAAAATAAATGACTCTTGATGAGCTATTTTTGAAATAACATAGCATGCTTGCTGCAAGACTCACATATGCCACAGAGCCTCTACCCATGTTTGAGAGGAAATGATGGACAAAGATCCAAGCCATGGGATGGGAAAAGAACCAGTGTTACTTTGTAAGAACCTGTGAAATATGCAATACGATTGAGCCATTAAAAAAAATAACATCTGCCATGGTAATTCTTGTTGTATCTTATTGGGTTTTTCACTTAACTATCTTAGTATACAATGCATTTGAGTGATTGGTTAAACTTGGTTCCACACCTAACTTCTTATTGCTTTAGATTTATAAGCCACATGGTCAGATGGCAAGCATAGAAAGGTTGAGTTAATTTGCATGACACAACCACAGTACTCTGTACTTATCATAAGAATACATAACATTAGTAGAAGTGTTACAACTGTGGACAATACATGGAACTGATGATTGTTTTTATATTAGGACAACTGGATTGCATTCAAAAAAGTTCCGACATTAACCAAAATGCCATATGCCATCTTCGATGTGCAAGAGAAGTTTTATTCATCCAGTTAGGTCTTTGTTGCTTGAGAAAGGTACATAATCTCTTCTGTGAAGTATAGAGACTATTGTAAAGCCATAACTGAATCTCACATTTGAGGAAGGAAAATCATGACCTTGAAGAAACTATTTTTTCTCCTCTTTCATCATCAGTCAGTTTTAGTTTATCTGGTTATTTGAAAGTTTATATTAGTACTTTGTGGGGACGTTGCTCATTCATTTCTACTACTTCTGTAAAGTTGACTAACAAGTGATATTGTCCCTTTTCAGTTGATTTCATAGGCGGCTTTGACTCTTATGGATATCAAGGACCTCAGAAGACATCTCACTTACAACTACAACCAATGTACATGTAAGTACTGGACTTGGAAGGTATTTTTCTGGGGTATGAAAAGGTAGTCAGGTAAATATATCATGGCACCAAAAAATGCATGCAGTTTTCCCTTGGTTGTGTATTTCTATTTTCTATTATTAATATTGTTTTGACTAGGGTGATTCTAAAAACATTTCTTGTGGTTTAAAAAAAATGACTTATCAAAAAGGCAATCTTTAAAGTTTTCTTTAGTCTTATGTAAGTATCATCTACATGGCTCAAAAGCCTCCAGTATATAACAACTCTTTGAGTTACTTTAAATGTATATATTTTGAAAATATTCTTAACAGTTTAGGTAATTATATGCAACTATATAAAACTTACTCTCTGGCTGCCCCAGGATAGTCCTAGTTGATGCTAGTCATAGTCATATCATTGTTTTCAGCCCTTCATAATAGTCTTGAGTGTTCACTTAAATGATAAATGCTAGTTCACCCTAGTGATAGATACATATTCAAAAAAAAAAAACAAAAAACAAAACTCAAACTCTGAGCCATACTTTATCAAGGTGAAAGTCAAAATGAAACAAAACCATTAGAACTGAAACTGATCAGACCCTTAACTGTAGCACTCAAGAGCACAGACAAGCAATCAGAGCCTGATTTTTATATCTGTGTTTAGGCAAATTCCCTTGGATAACAACTGATAGCAAAAATTCTATATCTCAGCATCAAGTGATATGCTGAATTGCAAGAGAAGATCAAAATAGAAAGTAAGCTTTCAATTCATTTTAAAATGTGAGCTTCTCTCTGAAGATCTGTGTTTGTTGTCATTGTCCTCCACCATTAAATCATTTACCTCTCCATACCTCCAGCATGCAGGATAATGAATGGAGTTTGGGGGTATTTCTACTCCAAACAGATTAATCTTTAGATACTTCTCATCACTTTCTCTTTTAAAAGAGAATGATGTATGCATTGTGTTTGCCTTTTTCTATGTGCCCCTTGTAGTTTTCTGCAAGTGTTTGAATAGTATCACTCATAATAAAAAAGAAAAGAAAAGTTTCTGTCTATTCAAGAATTAAGCAAAACTACATGCCAATCAAAGCATTGCCTCTATAAACAGCGAGTCACACAGCCTTCCTTTGCATTCAAAATCGCTGCCTTCTTCAAGCATCCATGATCAACCACTGAGTTTTCTAGTTTCATTATTTCAGAACATTTATCCCATCCTACAGATGGCTGCCAAATTAATATTTCTAAAGTCTTTACTCATGTTTTCACTTTCCTTTCCAAAAGCTATCAAGGATTCCCTGAGTTCCTCACCAAGCCTTACAAGAGTACGTTGACCTGGGCACAGTGTTTTCTTGAAAGACCCTGTCTTCCACTCATAATAACCTTTGTGCCTTAGCTATAAGCAAGTGATGTTATACAGTTCTAAGAACACACAATGCTGGAAGAGATTAAGACCTACTGAATAGAGCATAAATACTCTAGGAGCTTCCCTTGGCCCCTTTTTTCCAACAAAACTTCAGAAAATGTGTTCTCCAAAGATGACACATTTTTTCCACTCCTTATGTTTTTTTTTTCTTTGAATGAGTATATTGTAATCAAACATATTGTTTCCAGCTAAGCATTTATAATCCTAATGTTCATCTTTAGAGAAGAATTTTTAAAAGATATCTTAGTTAAGAATTAAATTCGCTAAGAACAAAACTTTCCTTAATTTTCTTAAACAGAAACCTTTACACGCCAAATAAGCATAATCAGATTTTGTTTTGTCCATCATTGCTCATGAAACACTAACATTTGAGAAGAGTAGCACCTAAGATGTTAGTGATACTTAAGGTACATGAAAAATTATTAATCAAAAATCTGCCTTCACCTCTTCCATAAAACATCCCATAAAAAAAAAAAAACTTAAGATCACAAAACTCTGTGATTTTGTTTAGGAAACAGAATCATGAGACAGGAAAACAAAACCCAGCTTGTTAGGAATGCAACTGAGAGCATCATTTCTTTTTCCTGACTCTTGCCTGATGTTCTCTTCAGTTTCTTAAATGAACTTTGAGACCAGCCTGGCATTGCCTTCCCTGGTTTCATTTTACTTGACTACACAGCTATTTTGGCTGTCACATTTCCATACATGCCCCTCCCTGTCCCCATCTCCCTTATCTCCTTTTGATCTTACACTGTTCAGTGTTGAGTGAGGAGCTTTACAGCTCTGCAACCCTCCAAATCCATCCTTTGAAAGCCTCTGCCTAGTGGGAGCCTGTGAAAAATCAAACCTGATTCACCTACAAGCCTCATCCCTGTTGAGAGGCATAGCCCTGAGCACCTTCTCTGTCTTTGTCATTTGGAGTATACCTTTTCCTGTCAACTCGCCATAAATATGTCTTGTAAAGTAAGAGTAATTTAATATCATGGGCCAGTTCAAGCATCCTAGCAATATTATATGGCCACTGGAAATAAAAGCTGTCCTTTTGAAAGAAAGTAAATGCTAAAAAGCAATGTGCAGTTTTAGCTATGGGGTTTCTACCACATCCAACAGATCTGTAACCTGGCTCCTCCACAAAGTAATGAATTCACTGCCAGCAGGGCCACCACAGCCACAGCCAATGAATATACTGTCCTCTTTATTGGTAGTTCAGTTATGTGCGTGTGTGTTCTTAGTTTACAATTCTTCAGATATGTAAGCACATAAAAGGAAGGTTCTTTTTCTCTCTCTGCCTACAGTTTGCCACATATATAAATATATAAAGTAAATTGAGAGAGATCAGAAATCCTCATGTCATCTCATTAACTTTCTAACAAAGTAATTGGTTGTTTTGTTGGTTTTTTTTTTATCCCAACTGTTCTGTGTGCCTTGGCACATATAGACACGATGGTGCCCCTTCCTGATACAAATATCCTGTGTTGCACTAGACAGTGTGCAAAAACACTGCATCATTTCTGCAGCTGGGAGCAGTGCGTGCTCATTTCATCTGTCCCTATGAATGATCATAAATGGCCCCCGTGGGTGACAGGGCACGGAGTGATCAAGGGAGGCAAAAATGCTTTGAAAGCCCAGTTTGAGGTTCCTCTTCCCCCAATCTTTCTTTTCTTTTTCCTGTTTGTTCTTATGCTCAGAGAAGGGTGAGGGGCAACAGGCACCTAGCATTCTCTCTTGACTAACAGCACCTTTTCTCTCTCTTAGGTCAAAATAACACGGATGACTTCTGTCTGTCAACCCATGGACTTCTCAAATGAATTGGGCAGTGGCCTCCTGCTTTTTTATGAAGAGTGAGAAGCAAATGAATTTAAATACACATACATATTATCAGACCAAACAGGAAATTTCTACATAGACACACACACACACACACACACACACACACACACATGCACACATGCCACTGTCACTATCAGGCACACATCAATTCCACTGGACCGCCTCTTTCTGACTGAAACTGATAAACACGCAGGGCACGCCCACCCTGGATTTCCTTAATGCAGGCTCCCTTCGTCCAGGCCTTTTGAAGGTGGGAAAGGAGACACATGGGTGTCCTCTGCAGGCCGTTACTTACTCCTCCGCAGCCCAGCCAGTTGGCTCTGGGAGGTGCCAAGTTAACCCAGGCACACCAGTTTGGAACCCTGTTTTCTGCAGTCCAGACCATACATCTCGATAGCACCACAGCTGCTTAGGCAACGTAACTGCAAAAACTGACAGACAGAACATGCTGTGATGACCTTGTACCAAATGCAAAATGGCAGGTCGTTTGCCCTAAAGGCTATATACCGTACATACTTGCCTTAACCCACCTACGTTGTGTGCCCGAGACTCCCAGTGCAGACGCCCTCCAGTCACTTCCTTTAGGCTAACACACTGCTATTAATTACAAACAATTTTGACTCTGTCTCTTGTTGAGGAACAAGACTGAACCGCTCAGCAGCTCCTGTGTGTCTGTGTAAGAAAATGATGTTTTACCTCTGAGCCTTGTGATGGCCGCAGAGATAGGAACCAACAGCAACCATAACTGTCACCATCACGTCTCTGAAACGTGGTCTTCTGACGTAGTAGGGATGGAATGAAGTGAAATGTATTAATCTCCTAAACTCATTACTCTACTGAAAGCAAAAATGGCTTAACTGGTTGGTTTTATTTCTTGCACTCTACGTGCTTTTCTAGGTACCTACAAACGGCATTTCCTAACACAGGAAACAGCTGTGGATTTCTATGACAGAGGCCAACTGACTATGTATTAGCTATGTTTACTCTTTTATATCTAATTCAAATCTAAGACCCAATGTAGGTGAACTCTTTTTTTTTTCTAACTTCAGCGTACAAGATTATTTTTGGGGTGGGGGGGAGCAATAGTTACTTAGTGAAAACTTTGAGATCTCTTTGTGGTATTTGGGGGGATCTGTTGTGTGTTAGAGTGTATTCCAATCCTCCTGTATTATTGTGGCAGAAAAAAAAAAAAAAAAACAAAAACAAAAAACCTGTGCTGTTGAAGTAGTTGGCAATGAGATGCCTTTGGGGACAATAGTAGGTCAGTGTGTTTATGGGGTATTTTGAACTCCTAGGAAATTTAGTTCTTATTTTCAAGCATTGTTTGGTTTTCATTAGTGAAAAACATAATTAGCTCAAGCTTATCAGTAACACAGATGAGTCATGTTTTTTCTTGGATCCACTTGAGATGCTAAAATCAAGTTTCCTTTAACACATCATCTTGACGCACGGAGAAATTCAGACTGAGAAGTTAGACACTGGCATGGACCAACTCTTTTTCTTTTCGTCCTTCCAGTTTTGTTTATTGGGTTAACCCTTTTGGCATCTTAACCCATTCAGGTCTCCATAAGACAGGGCAGTTGCTGTCTTGGCATAGACATTTGTAATAAATCACCATATCCCTATTTAAAACCTATGAAGGAACCGAAAATGACCACTGGAGTATAAACCACATGCACAAAAAGATTGCAGCACTCACACTTGAGTTTTCCCAGTGGCTTGTACCTACATGTATAAAATGAACAGTTGCAAACATGTCAGTGAAACCTCATCTGGTGTTTTTTATAGTGATATGCATGTTTAATGTTTGAGGGGAACTACTCACCAATTGTACTGTCCTTTTATTCCTAAAATATAAATATTACACATGCCGGAAACTATTCTAATGTGACTATTAAAATGAGGTTTCATTGCATTGCTACTGTGATGGGGTTTCACCTTGTAGTACATGTGTAGGGAGGGAGTAAAACGAGCCGCCATGTTCCTTTTTTTAAGTTGCAGCCGACTCTCCACCAAGCTTCATATCATCACCACCAAATATTTCAGAAACAGTTGTTGGCTACTGAACAGTAGTCAGTGGGCAGGCCTTTTCAGTAAGCACAGTAGTGTGGTTCTATCTGGGAAACATCAAAGCTGAACAGCTGTATCCTCCTCAAAATCTGGTGAAGAATGCTATTTTTCTAGGCTGAGCTTTTGTTATAAACCTAATATTCTGAAAGCAAGAGTTAACAATCCTGATCTGTCTTTTCTTTTCCCCTCCCTGCATTTGTTAATTCTGAATGTATTTTTAACAGAGTGATTTTTTTGACTTACTAGTGTAATTTGCATTTTAAAAAATAAATGGAAAAAAAAAAAAAAAAACGGTTACGTTTCTGAGCCGTCCCTGAAAGTCCCTGCTGCTTCTCATGGTGCGTCTGGTTCTGTCACGGACGAGGAAACCGGAGTTGGCTTGCACGAGGCTGTTACTGACGTCCTATGCGATCCAAGGAGTGGTGAACCGTTGGGAGAGAAAGGCCAGCCCGGACACTGCTCTAGCTCAGCTATGGGCAATACCCACTTACCTTCTTCCAGCCCTGGCCTCCTCCGTGCAACTGGCTTGCCGTGCCCTGAGGAACAGTGTTCCTTCCTTCCGTGAATTTTACCTCTAAAGGGCACCAGAGTAAAATCATTCGGTTCGGGTCTGAAAAGATGGCTCAGCAGTTAAGATCGTTTGAAGCTCTCTCAGGGGTTGGGAGGGTGACTCCCATCGCTCGCCCGCAGCTCATGAGCCTTGTAACTCCACTGCAGGCAATCCCTCGCCCCTCTTACGCCCTTCGCGGGCACTAGGCACCAACGTGGTGTTCAGACATACGTGAAAGCAAAACGCCCACGGCCTTGAAATAAAGCGATCGTTTTTGTAAATCATCTGGTTAATTCACAGGATGGGGTTTTCAATTTTATAAAAAATATTTGTGCGCGTGCTTATGAGTGCACACGTACCTGTGTGGGAGGAGTGAGCGCGTGCACGTGTCTGTACCTGTATGCGGAGGTCAAAGGTCAGCCCTCAGGAACTACCCTCTTCGTTTGATGAGACAGGGTCTCCCACTTAGACCTGGGGGTTACCGATTAGGCTAGGCTGGGCTAGGCTGGCTGGCTGGTGCACCCCAGACATCCACCTAGTTCTGTTTCACCAGTACTGAGATTATAAAAATACTGGTGCTGGAGCTCAGTTCCCCATGCTTACGCAACGTCTTACCCAACAGAGCAATCGCCCCGGCTCCCATTCTACTATTTTAAATAAAATAATTTAAAGACCTATTGACTGTCCCTTTGATAACGTAAGCTGTTTGTGAATGCTGTCAGAATATGGGTGTTCACTTCAGCACGAGACAACTGTATGGAAACAGCTTGGGGTAAGGGAGGCAAACAGAAAAGACTAACCCCTGGTGACTGATTGCCCCTAACTACAGCTGAGGCTCACTGGAGGCTTGGAAAGGCGGACCTTAGCTGGCCCAGGCTGACTGGGCTCAAGCTGCTGGCCCTCCCACTGCGCGGACCACCAGCTGCCACAAATCAAAAACCCAACCCTGAGAGCGAAAGCCTCAGACACCGCTGCGTACCAAGAAGCTGGAGTCCGACTTTCCGTGCTCGGTTTCTTGGCCACATGGTGAGAACAGAATGTCCAGGCGGAGTTCACCCGAGCCTGTGAGGAAGACTTTCAGGACGGTCCTTCACTGACCGTGAAGTCGGAGGTACGCAGCATCTCTGTTGCATCCAAAAGGAAACGAACAGGTCAACCACGCACAGACATGTGCCCCAAGGAAAACGTTCTTCTGGAAGTCTCACGTAAATAAGTTATAAGATTTGTAAACAGCAAACATAACTAAGGCTATATTTGGTAAGTATTTAAAACATAGGTACAGTGAGGCATGTCTCCAGCATTCCAAGCTGATGTGATGAGTGTAGCATTTGAATTTAGAAATACAAACTATTTTCAAATAGTTTCACATTTAGAATCTGAAATCTAGACCCGTTCATTATAGAGACAAATAAAATATTAAACACCACTGTATACTCACTCTGGAAATGTAAATAATCCCCCATTCCACACTCTGGTCAGCATACACACTCCAGACACTATCAACTGACCCCAGATTGTGTAAATTCTTTTGATAAGGAAGCCCCTAAGACAGTGCTGAATCATAAAATGCTTCTGAACCATTGTATATTAGTTTTGATTTAGTTTTCATATTAAAACATATTTCATTCTATTATAATTCTGTCAAAAACCAATAACCCATACTCAGATGTAAACATGGATACATGGCATGTCCTTCTGTATTACCTTACCAATTATATTCAGTTTTATGGTAATATTTCCAATGGTTGCCTTTATCATACACTTATGAATAAGTAAAGTAGAGAGATGAAGACTACTTAAGCATGTCTGATTCTCTCATTTTATTACGTATGCCTTCTTCCTGCTTCTGAGAAAGAAAATAACTCTGTGATCACTATGTGTTGTCCAATTTCAAACATGTTAGTACACTAAAACATCATTTTTGATGGCTATGAAGGAAGACTATCTCAAACAGTTGTGTATTCTCTCCCATTTAACTTAGTGAGAAATTAAACAAGATAATATATGCCAAGATAGTATTTACTGCTAAAATCTTCTAAAACTTTCTGAGATTTGACAGCAAGTAAAAAACAATGAAAATGGAAGAAAGTTCTTCCTAAAACAGATAAAGGCAGGTAAACTTTGTATTCTATAGAATTATAATGGCATCACTTTTTAATCATTAAAGATTAGAAGTAATGAACTTAAGGTTTGGAAGAGTAACATAAGGTTTTTATATATTATATATATATGATAAATTCATAGAGGATTCTACATGCTGATTCTCTCATTCTAAATCATTATTACAATTAATGTAAATCTTTTCTATATGAGATTTCCTTAATAATATGGCACCTTAATATTAAAGTAAGTATTTTGGTGAATGTTCATTGTGCCCTTGTGTGAATTTAAACTGTAGCAGCAATGGAATAAAACAGCTCCCAAAAAAGATTACAAATTGATGCTGTCACTTGAAGCATGATGGATTGATTCAATTAATCAGTCAGTGTTTCCTAAGAGTCCTTCAGGGAGTTACTTAGCAGAGGCATACCCTGTTTATTCCCTTCCAGGGGCCTGTCATTTTTCTTCATTATTCTTCTAGTTTTACTCATTATATCTTTGGAGGGATACGCTGATCTCCATGTGCAAAAGGTTTTGTACACAGCTGTCCAGACATAAATCTTCCAAGCTTCAAACTAGAGGCTGCCAAAACACCTGAGCCTCATGTCATTGTTCTATCAGTATGACCAAGATGCTCACAGAATGAAGTGAGCATCTTACCAAACAAAGAAATGGACACTGACTTAAGAAATGGTCAGTCAATGAGAAAGGAACCAATTGATGGAGGGTTGTGAAATATTTCATTCATAAAAATAGTTACATTGTCCATGTGCTCCACATATGTGGAACTGGTCCTCAACCCCAAACGCACATAGGTAGAGGCAAAAGAATTGGGAGTCTGGGACTCATGCTAAATACTCACAATAAGACTAAAAACACATTCAGTGATTATGTTGCTTTGGCTAACGACGGATAAATAAATATTCTTAAATATGAAATATTTCTACAGTTAATGCATCAAACCATTTGCTTTTTTAAGCTGTAAAATGTGGGGCTGTAGATGTAGCTCATCTAGCAAAAGTACTTGCCTAGAACATATGGCTAGAATACATGAGGCTCTGGGTTTCATTCTGAACATCACATAGAATTAGATATCATACACACAAATGCAATCATTGCATTCAAGAGGCAAAAGCAGGTGGATTAGAAGGATAGGGTCATCCTTAAATATACTTTAAGTTTGAGGCTAGCCTGGGCTACATGGGACACTGCCCCCCCAAATATTTTATTTGAAGAGTGCCACACATCTAATATAGGATAAACATACTAAAATCTATACTCCTGAAGAAGCTAAACAACAAAGGAGGACCCTAGGGAAGTTGCTCAGTCCTCACTCAGAAAGCAAGTGAGATAGACATCGGAAGCAAGAGGAAACAGGGAACAGGACAGGAGCCTGCCACAGAGGGCCTCTGAAAGACTCTACCCAGCAGGGTATCAAAGCAGATGCTGAGACTCATAGCTAAACTTTGGGCAGAGTGCAGGGAATCTTATGAAAGAAGAGGGAGACAGTGGGACCTGGAGAGGACAGGAGCTCCACAAGGAGACCAACAGAATCAAAACATCTGGGCCCAGGGGTCTTTGCAAAGACCGATACTCCAACCATGGACCATGCATGGAGATAACCTAGACCCCTTGCTCAGAAGTAACCCATGGCAGCTCAGCCTACAAGTGGATTCACTAATAAGGGGAACAGGGGCTGTCTCTGACATGAACTCAGTGGCTGGCTCTTTGATCCCTGATGGGGGAGTGCAGCTGTACCAGGCCACAGAGAAAGACAAAGCAGCCAGTTCTGATGAGACCTGATAGGCTAGGGTCAGAGGGAAGGGGAGGAAGACCAACCCTATCAATGGACTGGGGGAGGGGCATGGGAGGAGAAAAAGGAGAGAGGGTGGGAATGGAGGGAATGAAGGAGGGAGCTACAGCTGGGATACAAAGTAAATAAATTGTAATAATCAAAAAAATTAATTAAAAAATAAATAAATAACTAAAAGAGTGCCGCACACAACCAGGTTGGAATAGTTGGTACTACGAATAGTGAAGATAATAAGAATTGGAAGGATCAGGGCTAGAGAGATGGCTTAGCGGTTAAGAGCACTAACTACTCTTCCAGAGGACCCCGGGGTCAACTCCCAGCATCCACACGGCAGCTCACAACTCTCTGGTGGTCTGTAACTCAAATTCTAGTGGATCCAACTCACTTTCACACAGATATCTATTTATGCCAAACCACCAAATGTACATAAAATAATAAATAAAAGAATTGCAAAGATGGACAGAAAAGAACCAAATACCTTATAGTGAGACTCTAAGTTACTTAGACTTTATGGAAGTATTTTAATTAAAATGGAGCAATCTAATTTCTGGCTATATACACAATGAAAATGAAATATATGTGCAAAGAGATTTTTGGATTATATACATGATCTCATCATTCTCAATATGGAATCAACCTATATGTTCATCAATAGATAAATGCACAAAGAAAATAGGACATATGTAACAATGGAATAATATTCAACCTTTAAAATGATGAAGTCTGTCATTTATAACAGAGTGGATGGATCTGGAAGACAGTTTTGTTCATTCAAATAAGCAAGGTACAAAAAGAGAGAATGAGTAGAATAAAAAAAAAGGAAGTGTTGGCTAAAGGAAAAGGGAGATGAAAAGAGTATGGGAGGAATTGGGGAGAGAAAAAATATGATCAAAATATATTGTATGAAAAAAATGCAATAAAAATATCAGTTAGGAAAATGAAACTATAAATAAATCACACATGGAGTGGCAATAATGATAACATGGAACTATGCTAGCATCGAAGTATTACATACTGATCACATGGAACTATAGTATTACCTAAGTTCTCTTGGCTATAATGTTACACTAATGTTGTAGACTCTAATGATAAGATGGAGCTGTGATATTATACAAGTATTATAGATTTGAATATTGCTGAGATAGTATATTTTAAATGTTCTTACTGCATATAAATAATAAGTGTGTTAGAAAATGGACATACTACGTGGCTTGAATTAGCCATTTTGCAATGCACATACACAACTCATTTATATACCATAAACATATACAAAGTCTAGCAATTAAGTATTAACTTGGGATTGGAGAAGTGGCCCAGTGGATAAAATGCTCTTCATGTAAACATAAGAGTCAAAGTTCAGATCCCCTACAGCTACATAAAATCCCACAGGGCTTGTAGCCCATTTGTCACCTCAGTGCTAGTGAACCTAAGACAGGAGATCCTTGAGTAAAGCTGGACAGACTGCTTCCTCATTCACTGAGAGACCCTGCCTCAGTAAAGTAGAGAGTCATTGAGGAAATCATCCAAAGTCAACTTCTGGCCTCTTCCATGCACCCACACCTATGAACATGGATACTCACTTACACATACACACGCACACATGCAGCACACAAACATACACAAATAATATTACTTAACTTACATAGTATCAAACAAGAAAGACCTCATTGCTAAATCTTGTAGGTACATAATTTACCAGGTTCAACTAAAAATAAAGATGTGAGATTCCTCCAAGAACTAGGAAAGGGGACTGGAACAGTGGTTCCCAACCTTCCTAATGCCGCAACCTTTTAATACAGTTTCTCATCTTGTGGTGGCCCCTCAATCATAAAATAATTTCCATTGCTACTCCTTAACTTTAATGTACTGCTGCAGTTGTGAATTGTAAATATCAGATATGCAGGATATGTGTCCCCTGAGGGGTCACGACCTTCAGGTTAAGAACCATTCCTCTAGGGCTGGAGAGATGGCTCCGAGGTTAAGAGCACCATCTGCTCTTCCAGAGGTCCTGAGTTCAATTTCCAGCAACCACATGGTGGCTCACAACCATCTATAATATGATCTGATGCCCTCTTCTGTCATGCAAGCATGTGCTCATGTGTATAAATAAATAAATCTTTAAAAAAAAAAAAAAAGAACCATTTGTCTAGAGATTTGGCTAAGCTGTTAAGAAGAGGAGCTGTTCTTGCAAAGGAACCAGGTTCAATTCCCACCACCCATACAGCAGCTCATGATCATCTGCAACTTCAAGATTACAAATGACAGCAAATGCTGGCATGGATGGGGTAGAGGGTGCTTTTACACAGTGTTGGTGGGAGTACAAAGTAGAGCAGGCATTTGGGAAGTCAGTCTGGAGGTTTCTCATAGAACTGACATATGACCTTGAGCACATTCCCAAAGAACTTTATAACCTATCAGAGAGTTGCCTGCCTACCCATGTTCAGTGCTGCTCAATTCACACTGACTAGAAAATGGAAGCAAGCGAGATATCCATCACCCGATGAATGGGTAAGAAAAATGAGGTAGGCAGACACATTTGGACAACTACTCAGCTGTAAAATAAATAACAAAATTTGCAGATTAATGGATGGAATAGGAAATAAACTGTGCTTAGGGAGGTCAGCTAGGACCAGAAAGACAAAGACCACATGTTCTGTTTCACATGTGGATCCTAGCATTGACTCTTTTTTTCCCCCATGTTTAGTTAGAATGAATCTGGAAGACAGGTAATAGAAACAGGACATTTGTCAGTCGAGACATTAAGAGAGGGAGAAGGTAAAACATGGGCAAAAACCTCAGTGCCGGGCACAGATTCCTCCTTATGAGTAATTGGTCAGGAAGGTCCCAAAGGCACCCAAAACAGCACAAGATCTTTCTCTTGGTTACCCAACATATGGGGCAGGCACCCTGTTACTGAAGACACCACTCACTTCAAATGCAGTATATGGATAGATCAACTTCAACTGACCAGGAAATGTTCTCCCTACTGTCTATATCACAAGTACTGGAAGAAAGTATTCAGGCTGCTGGGGAAGAAAAGCAATGGTCTCACTCAGGGCTGGACCTGAGTGTAACACACTACGATACCAATCTCCCATAAAAAAAAAAAAAAAAGTACCCACTGGTACAAAAGTGGCATGACAGTTATGGAAATACCAACCACTTTCTAATTGAGTATGAGGTCTGCTCCAAAAGAGAAACATCACGCCTGACATCGAAAACCTGGTCAAAAGCTCATGACTGAAGAGTGATAGGCCCTGGAGCAGACCCACTTGTGCTGTGTTAAACAGTTATGTTGTCAATCTGCCTTGTAAATGTTTATGTTTATGCTCATATATTTGCATTGCTCTCACCTGTGGTCAGAGAGGTTTCTTTTTGTAGCGGGTAAGAGTGCGGATACTCAGACTGACCAAAGTGCCAAGCATAGGTAACTAAGAGCTCAGCCATAGATGAACCATCTGAGGTTCAGGAAACATCATGGGAGGAATGTAAGAGCTCAAAAATAAGGAGAGCTGTGAGTTAGTTGCTGGCTTCTGGAATGCCTCAGAGGATGATTCCACAACCCTGTTTCCAGGAGCACTAATTCAAAGTTTCCTATCAATAACAACAACAACAACAAAAATGAAAGACATGAAGTCTGGAGTGAAATGGGGTCGGGACCCTATGGGGAACTAGAAAGAGGAATAGTAAACATATATGATTAAAATGCAGTGTACACATGTATAGATTTTTCAAAGGATAAATTATAAATATTTTAAATAACAAAGATGACTTCATAAAACTGTACAGTAGGAATCATTAGGTTGATGATAGCATATGCCTAATACGTTTAAAATAAAAACAAAATTTTTACTTAAATGCATGTAGAACAATCCACAGACCCAAAGAAGCTAAGTAATAAGGAGGGCCCAAGGGAGGATGCTTGAATCTCATCCAGCAATGGGTCAAATCAGATGCTGAGACAAAGGGCCAAACATTAGGTGGAGCTCAAAGAGTCTTGTGGCAGAGTTGGGGAAAGGAAGGAAGGACAGAAGGATCCAAAGGGAACAAGAACTATGCAAGTAGACCAACAGAGTCATGGGGACGCACAGAGACTGAAACACCCACTAAAGAGCATTCATGGACTGGACCTAGGCCCCCTGCACATAGGTAGCTGATGGGAAACATTCGTCACATGAGTTCCCTTGCTGTCTCTGACATGGACTCTGTTAGCTTCTTCTGGATCACTTTTCCCTAGCTGGACTGCCTTGTCTGGCCTCAGTAAAAGAGGTTGCATTGAGTCCTGATGTGACTTGAGGTGTTGGGCAGGTTGGTGGAGGATGCTCCTCTTTTCTGAGGAGAAGGCAAAGGGGAATGGGAGAAGAGGGTGGGAGAGTGGGATCTGGAGGAGAAGAGGGAGGGGGCTGTGATGGGGATAAATAAATTGAATAAATACATTAATTAATGAATGAAAAAATGCATTTAGAAATGAAAAAAGGTAGCTAAATGGGATACATTATACCTTTCAAAAGACTAAATTGATATGACTATACTTCATGTAACTGAATATTACATTTTGTCCCTTCATAGTTTCTGTATGATGATGCAAGGGGAAATCTGGAGTTCACAAATTCCCCTTCTCTTCTTTTTCTCTTTTGCAACACTCTTTTACACAGGAACATACTATTGAGTATTGGACGTGTCACATGATTTCCTAGATAGCCACCAAATCTAAGTGGTAGGTTCCAACTTCAAACCTTGTGTGTCATAAACCTACAGTTCTGGGGACTTCCTTCTAACCATCCACTCCCATCCCTCAGCCCTACCACTTCAGACAGAAAATGGGATTTCTTGACAATGATAGAAGGTATTGGACATAGAATTAATTTTGGGAAAAGATTCTACCTAGCTTCATTGTGGGTATATCTCTCAACAACATGACTTCCTGTCTGTTCAGGAAGAAATAAAGTCACAGAATGTATTGTTCCTGTGGCCCATAATAGCAAAAAAGAAGACACTTGTGATGCAATATTCACACCTTCTTCTCTCCATTATTCCCGTTTTGGTTGTGTTTGACATTTAAAATTAAAACGTGTAGAGGAATGTTAAGCTAAAGTCTGAAGGAATATGGTCACAGTAGGCCAGGCCTTGCTAAGTAATTGTTGCAATATCATTCATTCTGAAAGGCAGGACTTAATACCATCACAAAAAAAAAAGAATCATTTCTTCCTGTGGGTCTATTTATAGTAAAAGCCTAGAAGAAAACTAAACTAATCCCTCACCATTTTCCAACATTACTATAAAATGGAATGATATTATTACCTCATCCCTATTTCCAAAAAGTGGTTACCAGCAATTTCTATTTCTAAACTAAAAAAGGCAAATCATATTTCCATAAAAAAGCAAGACAAAACAACAGCAAAAGAAACTATAAGAAATGTACAAAATGCACAGGATAACCATAGTACAATTCACAGACCCAAACAAAATAAGTTACAAGGAGGACTGAAAAGAGGATGCTTAAATCTCACTCAGAAAGGGAAATAGAAAGATGACAGATGCTGTTGAAGAGAGGGAACAGGGTGGGAGAGGGAGCATAGAGATAAATAAGGGTGGAGATCAGACCTGGAGAAGGGGGAGCAGAGAGGGACAGAGTCTTTACAGAGAGAAGAGAAACCATGGATGAGGCCATCTCTATGACAACCTGGAGACCTACAACTGGATAGGCTACTGGGAATAAATATATGGGGTTGACTCTAGCTGAGACTCTTAGTAGCAGGAGTCATGGAGACTAAAGAAGCCACCTTCTACCTAGACAGGACTCCTAGTGGAGGGAGAACATCAACCATCCACAAAAAAACTTCTACCCAAAATTATCCTGCCTAAAAGATGTGCAGGGATAAAGATAGAGCATATATTGAGGGAATGTACAACCAAGGCCTGGCCCAACCTGAGACCCACTCCATGGGAGAGAGCCAACCCCTGACACTATTAATGATACTCTGCTATGCTTACAGACAGGAGACTAGCATAGCTGTCCTCTAAGAGGCTCCACTCTTCAGTAGATGGAAACAGATGTTGAGACTCACAGCCAAACATTGGGTAGGGCACAGGGAGCCTTTTGGAAGAGTGGGAGGAGAGTAGAAGGATTTGGAGGGAGTCAGAGCTCTATAAGAAGATGAACAGAGCCAACTAATCAGGACCCTGGGAGCTAGCAGAAATGAAGCATCAACCAAGTACAATGCATGGCCTGGACCTAGGCCCCATACACAGATATAGCCAATGGGCAGCCTGGTCTCCATGTGGGCTCCCTAGTAAGGGAAGCAGGGAGTGTCTCTGACATGGATTCTGTTGCAAGCTTTCCAATCACTTGCCCCTGGTGGGGCTGCCTCATCGGAAGACGATTCCCTTAGATGACAAATTGATAGATAGATAGATAGATAGATAGATAGATAGATAGATAGATAGATAGATAGATAGATAGATAAAATTAAACCCCTCATCCTAACAGAATTTCACCCTTTACCTTTATACACCACCATCTGCCTGTGGGCCATATCTGTCTCCTCTCTATCCAGAAACAGTCCTTTGTTCCCGTACTCCCACACCCTGTGAAAATACCCCTTACCTCTCTCCCTTGTCCCTTTTCTTCCCTCTCCTTTTTTCCCTTCCCCTTCTCCCTCTTTCTCTATCTCCAGTCTTTGTCCTTTATCCCTGCCCTTTGTTCCTTTGAGGCAAATCTTTGTGTTGAGAACTTGGTCTTGGGGAATCCTGAGTCAATACTTTTTCTTTCATAAAAAGACATAACTCGGGTTCAGTCTACAGGATTCCCTGTTTACTCCCTAACCCAATTCTCGAACATTCAGACCTCCTGATGCCCAGTCTTTTCATCCAATAGTGACTGATTGGTAAGACTCACACACACATACACACTTGCTGTCCTAAATAGTCCCCAGTGTCGAGCGTCTGGTGTTCCTGTTCTATCCTGTGGGACTGAGAAACTGCACCCCACCACCACCTGCATTGGTTACAGTGGACCCCTTTGCACCAGTAGGCACTTCCTGTTCAGTTTGGTTTGGTTGGAAGTTTTCATTTCACTTTTGGTGGCCACACAGCTGGAATCCAGTGTTGGCTCCTAGCCCCCACTCCCTTCACTCCCTCCTGAAAATCCTGTTTGACAGGTCCTAGATTTCTCCTCAGACTATTCTCTCTCTCTTGGTGACAGAGCATGAGTAATGACTCCTCCCTCCCAGAGGTTTCTGTAGGGCTACCGAGACCAGGGGGAGCCCTAGGCTCTCAACCCCATGGCCCTAGGACACCATTAACAAAAGGAATCCATTCACTCCATTCCAACTGAAAACCCCCAGCACTCAGGGAGGCAGAGGGAGGTGGATCTCTGTGAGTTCAAGGCCAGCCTGGTCTACAAAGTGAGTCTAGGACAGCCAACGCTACACAAAGAAACCCCGTCTCAAAAAACAAAACACAAACAAACAAAAAGGTAAAAAAAAAAAAAAAAAAAAAAAGTCATTGACAAGTTCAGGAAAATCTGTACACTTTAAAATTTCAGGGATCTCAAGTGAGTGTGAACATATGCTTTTACTGCCATCTGGTGTTCAAAAGTGTATATGATGTTTTCAATTAGAGACAGACAAATGAATAAGCAATTTAGTTTTAACTTTCTTTCAAACTAGATTCCTTGTTTCCTCACTCCAATGAGTTTAAGGTTTTATATTAAAAACTGGCAGTAAAGTAACTAATCATAAACCATATAAAATTATAGGAATTAACCCCTCATGAAATAAAGGAAAGAAAGAAAGGAAGAAAAGAAAAAGAAAAAGAAAGAAGTCACTACCTATGATGACAAGAGTCTTCACTCAGAATCTCAACCTACCAAATCATGCCTCATAATCACTGAAGTGCGCTTGTCTCAGCACACTCGTCTCCAAAACTCATGGGTCCAGAAAGATGGGTTTAATTAAAATCCAACTACACGTAGACGCTTCTGATATTTAAAATAATGCTTTAGCTTATTTCTCTCTAACTGGATACCCCTATTAAAGCACTAAAGGTCTTTGACCAGAAGATTTATTACCAACATTATTAGAAAAAAATAGATGTTTAATTTTTTTAAATTATATTTAAAATTTGCTTGGATTTGCTTTAAAAAACTTAGTGGGAGGAAGGATATAAGAGCTGGAGGTATCAAGGACACCACAAGAAGATCTAAACTAACGTGGGCCTGTGGGGGCTCACAGAGACGGAACCACCAACCAAAGATTATGCATGAGCTGGCTTAGACCTCCTACACATATATTCAGGTTGGTCATCATGTGGGTCCCCTAATAATGGGAGTAGAATCTGTCTCTGACTCTATTGCCTCACTCTGGGTCCCTTTCTTCTAGCTGGGTTGCCTTGTCTGGCCTCAGTGGGTGAAGATGTACTTAGTGCTGCTACAGCCTGAGATACTAGGGTGAGTTGGTGACCCTTGGGGACCTCCCTTCTCTGAGAAAAAGGAAGAGGGAGAGGATAGGAGGAGGGGTGCATGAGAATGGGACTGGGAAGAGAGGTGGGAGGGGGCTGTGATCAGGCTATAAAACAATTAAATAAATAAATAATTTGAAACTTGAACAAATAGCCCATGATTAAAATAAGACTTTTTTTGAACTCTTCAAAATTGTTTATTGTTTTCACTTTATTTTATTTTAGTGTGTGCGTGTGTGTGTGTGTGTGTGTATGTGTGTGTGTACAACCACGCACAACACATCTACAAAGATCAGAAAACTTTCAGAAGTTTTTTTTTTTTCTTTATACCTTGGATCCTAGGGCTCAAACCAAAGATCAGACCATCTCTTTTTCTTCTACTGTTACTTCAATGGCAGCATAAAACTTCTCTACATATGTGGTATTAAACTCACATCAACCTTATATGCAGAAGCTTGAGTCGGAGAAACAATGTCAAAGCAAGTTGCAACTCCCCAAAAGACAGATAATTACAAATATCGAAAGATTCAGAAAATACCTCCATGTTTTTCCTTGTCTTCACACAGGACTGACTTTATAAAACTAAACGTAGCAAAGCTGTTTCGAAGGCGGCAGCAGCACACAGAGCTGCTCTCGCTGCCTGTGGCCGGCATGGTTCATTTTGTGTATCTCCATGATGGAGCTAAGAGGAACGCTGAGAGCTGGCAAAGCATTCTTTCTGGGAATATTTGTGGGCGTACATACCCTAAGAAGAGGAGAGTATTTGAGTTAGTAAAGAAAACAAGTAAGATGCTTCGCCCTCCCTCAATGTGAGTGGTTACCACACAACTCTGAGCAGTACCATTAGTACCAAGGTAGAGGAGCAATGGATGCTCTCCTTTTGGAAGCTGGGACAGTGGACCTACTGTTTTGTAAATGTTTCAGTCGCCATTTGTGAGACAGTGTGGGATTCCTCAGCTTCCAAAGTTACAATCCAATTTTTCATGAGAAACTTTTTTTCTATATTTTTCTCTACCTATACTGTGGGCTCGCTTTTTTTTTTTTTTTCTTCTTCTTTGAGAAACTTGACTATTCCAACCTATGCTTCTAAAAACAGGCAATTAGATGCTCACTGTTTGGTCCTTAGGAAAGTCAATTAGCCACCCCCTCTTGTATTACCTGTCTCTGCTGAGACATCTGCCCCAATCTAGGCTTATATAGACCAGGAGCCACTATACCAAACATAGAATAAATCTTCACGGTCTACCAAGAACTCACAGAAATATTGGGTAAATTTCTTCCATTTAATTATCAAATAGTAGCTTGCCAGGGGTAGGTAACAAGGCAGGTGAGTAGTGCCTGAATGGACAGGCCGCTGTTTAAACGAATATCAGACAACAATTGGAGCTGGATTATATGAGTAGGTGTGAGAGTCATGCACCTTAAACAACAAGCAACGACAGTGAACCTCTTAAATAATACAACAGACCACACTTTGCAGTGAATTTGTCTCTCATCCTTAAGCATGTGTGTTATCTCTCCTATCATATACCCTCTAGGAATTCATTAACAACTGTGAACAATTTCTCTCACTAAAAGGAGGTAATGCAAATGAGATATATTTTTTTTTTCTGCATCTACAGAGGAAGCAATCTTTACCTTATTCGTTTCTGATTAATCCAGGTGCTATTAAGTTTCACCTGCTGATTGGAGATGCAATGTTTTAAAAGCTCCTAGAAACATTTCTTGAATTATTTATCTTTACCCAAAAAATTATTCTGGTTACAATATTGGGTAGTTGATATGAAGGCGATAATTCTTACTTATAATCAATTACAACATTAATCCTTAAGCTGAATCTAAACATAATAAACAAGTGAAAACTCATGAATTTCACTTGCTATTGAGTTTGCTCATAATTTTTCCTTTATGCTTCACATTAAAATTCAGATGTAATTTCAGGAAGATCACTGAAATATTTAATTACATACTACTTTCTCTAAACTAAACTGATAGTAAAGTCAAATATTAACTGTATATTTAATTTTTTAAAAATATTTTGTGTAAATTATCTATTTATCTAACCTATTCCACATAGGATAGCAGATAAGTAGCATCAAGAAGGTTTAAAGGTCATCTTGAAGAATCCCCAAATCCTGTTTTCAACTACCCTCATGGATCCTTCCAATATTTCAGTTTCCTCTGTAAAAAAAAATCTCTCCAATAAGTACACCAGCATTTCTGTACATTTCTAGTAAATACCCAAGCCTAGTTACGATCATATGTTCAGACAAAATAAATATGAAAGCATCACTCTTTCCATATACATGAAAAGCAAGCTTCCAAGTGTTTGGTGAAGCTTTCCTCTAAAATATATAATTCTCTCTTTTCCCATACGTCCTCATCACAGAGCTCTTCAGTACAGTGGTTTAGTATCCAAATGTTAATGAGTTCATTCATTTAATAATGCAATCCTTCCAAGATTCCAAAGTGACTGAAAGCATTTTGAAAGTCTTAAGTTTTCAGAATAAAGTATTCAGGAAAATAAAGAATATATCCAAGGAAGAATGATGCCTTCTGCTATGTAAAAGTTCTAAGATCCCCACAATGGCGAAAATCCTTAGCACATGTTGCAAACCATAATGAAATACAGACCCGCAGCGAAAGAACCTCAGGGCACCCAGCTGAGCGCCTTACCACCATCACCCCAAAAGTTCTCTGGAAAAGTTTGCAGGTTCCTACAGGCTATCGGTCACCAGTGCAAAGCCAGTTGCCTGCGTCTGCATGCTCTACTCACCATCACAGAGTGAACTGTGGACCCTAAAACATACTTGACTGGGTCCCCCTGTTGGGAGGAAACCCCACAGGTCCAACCTCAGGACACCATCCTAATCCCTGGAAAAGTCCCTGTGTTACCTCAGGCCCTGGGCTCCAGCATCCTGCTGAACCCCTGAGTGCTGCACACAGCTGCCACTGATAACCACTGGGGCACAGTGTTCTAACCTCAGACCTCAGATCCAGAAGCCTGGGATCCATATGATCAGCCCTCAGACACTGCTCCAAGACACAACCTGACCAAACCACTATGCTCCCTGGTTCTTCAAGAGAACTGTGCCCGCAAACACAATGTAAGAGCAGCAGCAGTTCACTTAATTCACAGCAAGAAAACCTGTGGCAGGATGGCTGTCTCCAGGACTTCTCCTGTTAAGAGGAAAGAAAGCCCCCCCCCCCCCAGCCCGACGACCAACTACTGCAGTTACCTCACAGGTCCATACAGCTGAGGTGAGCTGTGGTAATTCCTGAGAAGCACTGGCCATTCAGTGACCATACCCAAAAAGCTGAGGAGGCCTCCTCCAGAAACAACCATCTTCCTGCCAAGGGGATTCTCCCCACCCCAGAATTCTAGCAAGCACCAGAAACGAACAGCCAACTGAGATAGCCAAATGGGTAGAGGCCAGCATAAAAGCATAACCAACAAAAGCCAAAGCTTATGGCATCTCCAGAGCCCAGTTATCCAGGGTCAAGTAGCCCTGGACACCCTAACATAAGTGAAATTCAGGAAGTAGACCTTATATCTATGGTTATGAAGTGTATAATGGAGGAAATAAATAAAACATGTAAAAAAATAGAGGAAGATAAAGTCAAACAGATTATGGCCATCCAGAAAGAAATAGAGGAAGATAAAGTCAAACAGATCAAGGACACCCATAAAGAAATACAGGAAGACATAGCCAGTTTGTGACATTCAGAGAGGAAATAATTAACTCACTGAAAGAAAGAAAAGAAACAGAGGAATGTTCAAACAGGTGAAAAAATTGAAGGAAGATACAGTCAGACAGGTGAAGGAAATCAACAAAGCAATTCAAGATCTGAAGATAGAAGTGGAAGAATTATAGAAACACAAATGGAGGAAATCATGGAGAGGAAGAATTTAGGAAAGAAAACAGGAACTACAGAGGTAAGCATAACCTACAGACTACAGGAGATGAAAGAAAGAATCTCAGGTGTGGAAGGTACAATGGAAGAAATTGATGTATCTGTCAAATAAAATATTAAATCTAAAAAATGCCTGACACAAACCATCCAAGAAATTCAGGACAACATGAAAAGACAAAACCTAAGAATAATAGCAATAGAGGGGAAGAAAAAAGATTTCCGTCTCCAAGACCCAAAAAAATATTTTCAACAAAATCATAGAAGAAAATTTCCCCCAATTTAAAGGAGAGGCCTATAAGAATACAAGAGGCCTACAGAACACATAATAAATTAGACCAGAAAAGAAAATCCTCCCACCACATAATAATTAAAACAGTAAGTATACAGAACAAAGAAAAGAATACTAAAAGCTGCAGGGAAAAAGGCCAAGTAACATATAATGCCAAACCCATCAGAATCACACCTGACTTCTCAATAGAGACTGTGAAACCTAGAAGGGCCTGGACAGATATGATGCAGGTCCTAAGAGAGCACAGATGTCAGCCCAGTCATCTATACCCATACTATAGCCATACTATAGCCATACTATACTCAGAAAAATTCTCAGTCATCATAGTTGGAGAAAACAAGATATTCAACAATAAAAAAAAAATTAAACAATGCCTACACACAAATCCAGTGTTACAGAAGACACTAGAAGGGGAAAAAAAAAACAGGAAAGCTAACTACATTCAGGAAAACACAGGAAATAAATAACCTCACTACAACAAAACTAAAAGTATCCAAGCACACAAACACACTACCACAACCAATATCAAAATAAAAAGAACTAACAGTCCCTGGTCATTAATCTCTCTCAACATTCAATGGAATCAACTCTACAATAAAAAGACACAGACTAACAGAATGGATGCATAAACAAGACCCAACAATCTGTTGCATACAAGAAACACACCTAAGTCACAAAGATAGACATTACCTGAGAGTAAAGGGCTGGAAAACGGTTTTTCAAGCAAATGGACACAAGAGAAGCACGAGTAGCCATTCTAATATCTAATAAAATAGACTTTCAACCAAAATTAATCAAAAGATATGGGGAAGGTCACTTATACTCATCAAGGGAAAATTCCACCAAGAAGGCATCACAATCCTGAACATCTATGCCCCAAATACAAGGGCACCCACATTTGCAAAAGAAACATTGATAAAATTTAAACCACATATAGATCCCTACATATTAATAGTGGAAGACTTCAACAGCCCACTCTCACCAAAGGACAGGTCAACAAAACAGAAATTAAAAAGAGAAACAATTACTATAACAAATGTCATGAATCAAATGATCCTAACAGGAATCTACAGAACTTTTCATCCAAACACAAATGACTTTACCTTCTTCTCAGTACTTCATGGAACTTTCTCCAAAACAAACCATATAATCAGGCACAAAGAAAGCCTCAACAGTTACAAGAAAATTAAAATAATCTCTTATATCCTATCAGACAGACCTGTTGGACCTCAACAACAACAGAAAGAGCAAAAAACTTACACACACATGGAAACTGAAAAACTCTTTACTCATTGACAGCTGGATCAGGGAAGAAATAAAGAAATTAAAGACTTCCTAGAATTCAATGAAAATGAAAACACAATATCCCCAAACTTAAGGGGATACAAAGAAAGCAGTGCTAAGAGGAAAGTTCATAGCACTAAGTGCCTTCGAAAAAAAAATTCCGAACATCTCATACAAGCAACTTAATGGCTCACCTGAAAGCCCTGGGAGAGAAGAAGCAGCAGACACACCCAAGAGGAGTCGACTGCTGGAAATAATCAATCTCAGGGCTGAAATCATTAAACTAGAAACAAAGAGAACAATTCAAAGAATCAATGAAACTAAGAGCTGGATATTTGAAAAAAATCAACATTATAGACAAATCCTTAGCCGAACTAACTAAAAGACAGAGAGACAATATCCAAATCAACAAAATCAGAAATCAAAAGGGAAACATAAACAAACATGGAGGAAATTCAAACAATCATTAGGTCTTACTTCAAAAGCATATCCACCACAAAATTTGAAAATCTAAATGAAATGAACAATTTTCTTGATCATTTCCATTTACCAAAACTGAATCACGACCAGGTAAATAAATTAGAGAGTTCAATGTTCAATATCCCCTAAGGAAATAGAAGCTGTCATCAAAAGTCTCCCTTTCAAATAAAGCCCAGGGCCAGAGGGTTTCCGCACAGAATTCTACCAGACCTTCAGAGAAGAGCTAACTCCGATTCTCTTCAAACTATTCCACAAAGCAGAAACAGGAGGAACATTACCAAACTCTTTCTATGAAGCCACAGTCACCTTGATACCTAAACCTCACAAAGACCCAAAAAAGAAAGAGAAGTTCAGTCCAATCTCCCTTATGAACATTGATGCAAAAATAGTCGACAAAATACTCACAAACCTAATCCAAGAACACATCAAAAATATCATCCATAACTAAGCAAGCATCATCCCAGGTATGCAGGTATGGTGCAATATATGGAAACCCATCAATGTGATCCACCATATAAACAAACTTAAAAAAAAAAACCCACAGGATCATCTCCTTAGAGGCTGAAAAAGCATTTGATAAAAATCGAACACTCATTCATGTTTACAGTCTTAGAGAGATCAGGGATACAGGACACATTCCTAAACAGAATAAAGGCAATATACGGTAAGCCTATAGCTAACATTAAACAAAATGGAGAGAAACTTAAATCAATCCCACTGCAATCAGGGACAAGGCAAGGCTGCCCACTCTCTCCGTATTCAATGCAATTCCCATCAAATTACCAAAACAATTCTTTACAGACCTTGAAAGAAAAATTCTCATCTTAATATGGGATAACAAGAAACCCAGAATAGCTAAAACAGTCCTCTAGAATAAAAAATCTTTTGGAGGTATCTCCATCCCTGATCTCAAGCTGTACTATAGAGCAACAGTAATAAAAAAAAAAAAAAAAAAACAAAACTGCATGCTATTGGCATAAAAACAGACTGGTGGATCAATGGAATTGAATAGAAGACCCAGAAATAAACCCACGCATCCATGGACACCTGATTTTTGACAAAGATGCCAAAACCATTCAATGGAAAAGAGACAGCATCTTCAACAAATGGTGCTGGTCTAACTGGATGTCTACATGTAGAAAAATGCAAATAGATCCATACTTATCACCCTGCACAAAACTAAAGTCCAAGTGGATCAAAGACCTCAATATAAAACCAGACACACTAAATGGGTTAGAAGAAAAAGTGAGGAAGAGCCTTGAATTCATTGACGCAGGAGACAACTTCCTGAACAGAACACCAAAAGCACAGACTCTAAGGTCAATAATCAATAAATGGGACCTCATAAAACTGAAAAACTTCTGTAAAGCAAAGGACACTGTCATCAGAACAAAACACCCTACAGACTGGGAAAGGATCTTCACCAACCCTATATCTGACAGAGGGCTAATATTCAGAATATATAAAGAACTCAAGAAGTTAAGCAGCAAGAAATCAAGCAATCCAATGTAGAGGAATATAGAATGGCAGAGAAACACTTAAAGAAATGCTCAACTTCCTTAGTCATCAGGGAAATGTAAATCAAAACAATGCTGAGATTTCACGTTACACCCATCAGAATGGCTAAATTCAAAAACTGAAGTGACAACACATGCTGAAGAGGATGTGGAGAAAGAGGAACCCTCCTCCATTGCTTTTGGGAATGTAAACTTGTACAACCACTTTGGAAAGCTATCTGGTGCTTTCTCGGGCAATTAGGAACAGTGCTACCTCAAGATCCAGCTAAACTACTCCTTGGCATATATCCAACATATGCTCAATTATACGACAAGGACATTTGCTCCAAAACTGTTCGTAGCAGCTTTATTCGTAATACCAGAATCTGGTAGCAACATAGATGTCCCAACTAAGGAATGGATACAGAAATTGTGGTACATTTACACAATGGAATACTACTCAGCAATTAAAAACAGGAAATCAAAAAATTTGCAGGCAAGTGGTGAGAACTAGAAAAGATTATGCTGAGTGAGGTATCCCAGAAGCAGAAAGACACACATGGTATATACTAACTATGAGTGGATATTAGACATATAATATAGGATAATCATACTAAAATCTGTACACCTAAAGAAGCTAAGCAAGAAGGAGGACCCTGGTTAATGTGCTCAATCCTCATTCAGAAAGGCAAACATGATGAACATCGGAAGAGGGAGAAAACCAGGAACAGGACAGGAGCCTACCAGAGAGGGCCTCTGAAAGACTCTACCCAGCAGGGTATTAAAGCAGATGCTGAGACTCATATCCAAACTTTGGGTAGAGTGCAAGGAATCTTATGAAAGAAGGGAGAGATAAAAAGACCTGGAAGGGACAGGAACGCCACAAGGAGAGCAACAAAACCAAAACAATCTGGGCCTAGGGGTCTTTTCTGAGACTGATACTCCAACCAAGGACCATTCATGGAGATAACCTAGAACCCCTGCTCAGATGTAGCCCGTGGCAGCTCAGTCTCCAAGTGGGTTCCAAAGGGGAACAGGGACTGTCTCTGACATGAACTCAGTGGCTGGCTCTTTGTACACCCCTCCCTGAGGGGAGAGTAGCCTTACCAGGCCACAGAGGTAGACAATGCAACCAGTCCTGATGAGACCTGATAGGCTAGGGTCAGATGGAAGGGGAGGAGGACCTCCCCTATCAGTGGACTGGGGAAGAGGCATAGGAGAAGAAGCAGGAGGGAGGGCGGGATTGGGAATAAGGGAGGGGACTACAACTGGGATACAAAGTGAATAAATTGTAATAAATAGGAACATAAATTTAATAAAAAGAAGGGAAACTAAAAACAGTGATAAGGAAAGAGGCTGGAAATGCTGACACAGTAGGTCAAGGATAAAAAATAAGAAAAAAGAAGGCATAAATATCTTCTAGACGTCTCAAAAATTGGTGCACCTGAACTGTTAAAAACAGCAAACCTCTCTCCCTCGCTCTTCCTTTCTCCCTCCCTCTCCCTCTTCTTCTCCCTTTCCTTCTCTCTCTTCCTCTTCCTCTTCCTCCCTCTTCCCCTCCCCATCTCCCTGCCCTCTCTTTAACAGGGTTTCACTGTGCATAGCCCTGGCTGTCCTGGATCTCCATTCATTGACCAGGTTAGCCTCAACCTCACAGAGATCCACGAGTCTCTGCCTCCCAAGTACTGGGGTTAAAGGCATGTGCTACTATGCAGGGCTGAATAGCAAACTTCACTAGGTGGAATTCTGTAAGTCAGAAATCCTATAGTTCTCCAGATCCTATAGGCTCAAATCCGGATATTGATGCGTCTGTAATAATTTCTGGAGGCTCTGGAGGCTATATTTCCATGTTTTTGAAGGTTGTTGCCAGAATGCAGAGCTATGTGGTTGTACTGCAGCACCCATGAAGTCGATAGCTATTAAAAGACGTTGTTCTCAATGTCTTGAGCCTGCCGTAGATCACAGCAACCTTGAGTCAAGTCTTTCCCATTCTTTGATTCTCTCTGGTGTCATTTTCATTATGATGCTGTAATATTCTGTCTTCCTTTCCCATGTGTTTACTTCTTTGCTTCGGTTGATTTATTTATTTATTTATTCACTTTGCATCCCAATCATAGGCCCCTCCCTCCTCTCCTCCCGTCCCCATCGTCCTCCCTCTTCCCCCATTCCCTGCCCCAGAGAAAAGGAGAACCCCCTTCTAGCAGCTTGCATCAGCACATCAAGTCATATCAGGACTGAGCACATCTTCCTCTTCCTCAGTGACAAGGCAGCCCTGCCAGGGGGAAGTGATCAAAAAGCAGACAACAGAATCCAAGTCAGAGACAGCCCCAGCTTCCCTTACTAGGGAACCCATATAAAGACCAAGCTGCCAATCAGTTACACATTTGTAGGGGGCCTAGCTCCACTCAATGCATGGCCTTGGTTAATGATTCAGTATCTGCAAGCACCCCCAACCCCCACCCCTGCCCTGGGCCCAGGTTAGTGGGCTCTGTTGCTCTGCTTGTGGCTTTGGTTGATTTTTTTTTTTTTTTTGTAAGAGGCTGCATGCTACTCAGTCTGACCTCGGATTCCCTTTCTAGCCAAGGATGATGTAGAACTTCTGATCATCCTTCCTCTGCCTTCTTAGAGCAAGGAGCACAAGCAGGAAGGCACCTTTGTGCCTGGTTCACTGTGGTGACAGAGAGGGAACCTTGGGCCTTGTTTATGCTACACCAGCACTCCCCCACCTGAATCACATCCCAGAGCTGCTATTAAAGAGCCATGATTAAAATGAACTTAATTGGGTAATTCAAGATTATTTTTTAAAATTATTTTAGGACCTGCAGATCAGCAGCCTTAACCACAATTATAGAGCCCCTTAGGACAATGTCTAAGGATTAGTGTTTGGTTGAAGTGTAGCTGTTGTGAAGTCTGTCATCTACAGCATCACATGTCGTAAAGGTGGTGCCTGGCATAAATTATGAAGCTTTATTTTCTTAAAATGAATACTACTGGGTAATAGGACCTGTTACAATGATAGAAATCCACAAGAAAAATCTTCATCCTTTGTTTCCAAGCCAGATAACTATAATTTATTAGGCTACTTTTATGTGTCTGTGAATGGATTTTTCAAAATTTTGTGTGTATGCATGTGCGTGCATGAGTGAGAGCTAATTTTTTTTTCAAAAAAGCATTTCTGTTGCATAAGCAAGGCATAAGTTTAACAAAGGTTATTTTCAATCCTGTTAAAGAAATTTCAACCTGCATTGTCTCTGTGCTCATTTCAATAGTGTGGCCAAAAATTCTAATACTGAATCAGTGATCATGGCATTTCCATGGCAACACACCAGGGTGCCTCCAGCATGAAGCCATCTTCACTTAAGGCAGCATAAACAATTCACCTGATTATGGGCTATTAAAAGACTAGACAGAAGAGCAAATGAACAGAAAAAGAAAAGAACAGGGTGGGATGTACATTGCTACATATTTTGGCTATCGCTAATAAGCCCAGATAAGACAGGAGATGCTGAGAAAATGGAATAGAATTCTTCTGACTGGTTTTGATAAAATTGGACAGTTCTGTCAAAGTGCCTTCATGGATTCTTTTCCTTTACAGATTTTGAAATATTTTTTTCTCCTCCTTTCTCATTATCCACTAAAACAAGTTGTTTTCTTGCTATATAAAAAAACACTAAAGTTAGAAATTTTGCTACATATAAAAATGTATTTTTTAATACATTTTATGTATAAAATGCTATTTTAGGACAAAGCAAAGAAGAGAAATCTATAATTTGAGTTTTTACGTAAAGAACAAAGCCCGGGAAACTGCTTTTTAAAAAACCATCGCCCACAATGATTTTCAAAGTGCTGCGTTTGTGGCAGTGTCTTGAGAGAGTCTCAGTCGACTGCCAGATTGTGTACCCTTCACCTCTGCTTTGAGACACTGCACAAGCATCCTTACTGAAGCACGTATCTTTGTCTCTGCGGTCAACAGATGCAGAAGTTTCTGCCTATCATGTCACTTTTCAAAATTCAAATACCCCTGAGATTAGGCACAAGTTAGTAGGTCACATTAAAGTTAATGAGCCTTATCACCTAGACTATCTTACTCTATAGCTCCTTCGAGCTTACCATCATCCCTTGAAAGGATGACTCGAATCCTGACACCTACTTCCTATGTACCCACTGGGCCGCCTATTTTTAACTTCTTCCTCACATGGTGTGCTTGCTGTGCACTTCCCATGCTGGTCTTAACATAGCCCTGACCTTTCACCAAGCATGTTCATGTAGAGTATTTTACCTGCACAAAGCTGTCTTAGGATCTGGAACCCACCACTGGAAATCTTAATAAAACGGACAATCTCTTCTAAGCCTTTGAAATGACCTAGCAAAGCACTGCAAGCTGACTGATCTCCACAGCAAAAGAGTTCAAAGCTAGCCTGGCCTTCAGAGTGCGTTTCAGGGCAATCAGGGCTACACAGAGAAACCCTGTCTCAAAACACCAAAAAGAGAAAAAGAAAGGAGAGAGAGAGAGAAAGAGAAGAAAAACAAAAAAGAAAGAGAAAGAAGACATACTATCAAACTTCTTAAAGGAAGAAAAACTCAATTCCCAACACCAAAAAAAAAAAAATGTTGGGACAATTAATAAAAACAAGATAATGAGATGTTTATGACAAAAACAATTCTATCTAAAAAATATCTTGGTACTGGAAAGACGAGTCAGGACTTAAGAATACTTGCTACTCTTGCAGAAGAGCCAAGTTCCCAGCACACATTGGGTGGCTCTCATTGCCTGTACTCCAGTTACAGGAGATTCAACTCCCTCTTTTGGTCTCTCCTCCTGCACCAGCATTATCTAGTGTTGGGATCCGTAAGCAGGCATCTCTGCAGCCAGCCCCAAGGGACCTGACAAACCGGATATCAGGCATCTGTGAAGCCACCTATGGACCACCGGGACCCACCTATGAATGCTCTGGGTCCCCTTATAAGAGAACTGGAAGCTCCTCCCCTCTCTGTCTCTCCTGCCTCATCTAGAGACACGTCTGTGACCTCTTCCCCCTTCTCTTCCCTCTTCCCTTCTCCCTTTCTTTCTCCTTTCCCTCCCCTTCCCCTTCGCCTAATAAACCTCCCACGTGGAACCGGTCTGTGGCGTGATTTGTGAACCTGCTGTGTAACTCTCATCCTTCACGATTTCTACCATCTAGTACATACAAATGTACACAGACCCACCACCTCCAAATACACACAACACATATGAAATAAATTTTTTAAATCTTTTTTAAAAATCTATGTCCATCTCTTTCTTAGCCCACTAATTTTGAACAAAAATGGTAAGAACACAATATTTTAACACAAACCACTATGTAATGGTGAGAATGACCTTATATATGTTACAGTAGTTATAAATCTGGGAAAGCAATACAGAGGGAGTGGGAAGGAGGAGAATAAATAGCACTATAAGGGCTGCTTTTGTGTGTCAACATGACACAGGTAGAGTCATCAGAGAGGAAGAAACTTAAGTTGAAAAAATGCCTTCATGAGATCCCGTTGTAAGGCATTTTCTCAATTAGCGGTTGATGGGGCGGGGCCCAGCCTATTGTAGGTATTGGTCTTCCTGGGCTGGTGGTCCTGGGTTCTATAAGAAAGCAGGCTGGGAAAGCCGGGGGAAGAAAACCAGGAAGCAGCACCCCTTCATGGCCTCTACATCAGCTCCCGCCTCCAGGTTCCTGCCCTGTCTGAGTTTCTGTCCGGACTTCCTTTGTTTATGAACAGCAATGTGGGAGCGTAAGTTTAAACCCTTTCCTCCCCGACTTGCTTTGGTCTCGGTGTTTTGTTGCAGTGAAAGAAACCCTAACTAAGACAAACACTACGGGTGTTTGAAAAAGCCATAGAGAATCAATCATATTATTTTACATTGGCGTAGAATCACATATTATACTTACATACATAATTTAAATAAAGTTATACAAGTTGAGGTAGCAACGCTCCACCCCAAGAGCCATAGACTATTTAACAAATATTGAAGGACCAACCATGAGAAACTTTCTTTAGAATGATTGGTCTTGGGAGTACAAGAAGCTCCATATCTATGCAGGCTATTGGGGTTCAACTTGGTTACCTCCCAGGGTTTGAAGGTAAGTCCCCACCACTGACGACATCACACACTTTGGTAACAGGACTTAGAGGAACTGAACTGGATCTGACACAGAAGCCTCCTATCTGAGGACCAGCTTTCATCATATCACAAGAGGCTATTCAAGCTGAGTAGGGAGGGGAGTAGTCAGTAGTTATAACCATCTATGAAGCCTATGATCTACAACAATGACCAGTAGAGCAAGATATCTTTAAAGGTGCAATAGTGACACTCATATCTTGACAGTAATCAACAACTGTCTAGTTGGACTTAAAGCCCATCAAAAGGAGGGAAAATATTTCTGGTTCTGTAAACCTAGCCAACTCCTATGGCTTTTGAAACTATCAAACCTAGAGGAGAACCTCACACTGTCATCTTTCCAAACTATCCTAATGACTGACTGAATTCTTAATTCTTACCTTTATCCTCAAAGATAAGTATAGCTCTCTATCTTATTAAAAATCTTTTTTACAGCATACAGAGATCACTAGAGAAACTTACAAACAGTCAAATTGACAAGAACAACTTACCATCGGATGCCGAGGACCAAATGATTGGGACATCTACAACAGAATCCCTGCACTTGAGGCTTAGGAAATAACGTAGGAGAGAGGGTGGAAAGTACGTGAAGAGCCTGTAGACCAAGCCATTTGCTAGGCTCTTCTATCTTTTAAGTATGACTTGGAGGCTGTACCGCTGATATATAAACAGTATGGTTGCCTAAACAAGACCTGAAGAATGACAACACAAGTTGACCAGCATACATGGAAGGAAGAAATCTCCCAAGGCCCCATCTCTAGTGAAGAGCTATAAGCAATTAGTGTCTGCTGAGAGAGGAAGAATCCATCTTCCATTGGGATGAGACCTTCAGTTGCTCGTAAAATACTAAGTGATCAGCCTTGAAATCATGTGCATCTGAACAACACGAATGGACTCATGGTTTGTACTTGTGCATTTATTTATCTCTGTAACAATAATAAGTAAGAAAAAGAGGTCATTAGTTTGAGAGCGGGGGTTAACACAGGAAAGGTTGGAGAAAGAGGGGTGAAATACATTTATGTATTTCATATATGTATTTATATGAAATACATTTATGTATTTCATATATGTATTTATATGAAATACATTTATGTATTTCATATATGTATTTATATGAAATACATTTCATATAATATTTTATATATGCATATATGTACTTAAAAATAAATTGGAAATTATAAATTGGGATATATTTAAATTGATTTAACAACATACCTATATAACCAGTCCAACCAGATTTGCTGTGAGCAATTAAGTAAAATGGACCACAAACCTTCTTTGCTACCCACCACCCCTGCTTGCCTCTCTACTAATTTTCATTTGATGACAGAAGTTGGAATTGAAAAGTCTGGATGCCTGGTTCTGCTAGTGATATGATCGTGAGAAAACCACTTAAACTCTTAGTACCTCAATTCCTTCACCCATTAGGCCAGCAGTTGCTGAGGAGATGATGGCTAGGGAACAGCTCTCACTTCCCTTCACAGCCTTTCTCATTTTCATGCAGTGCTCCCACTGAACTCTGAAATTGGAAAACAAAACAAAACAAAACAAAAAAAAAAAAACATTTTGCTTCCTAGAATACAAATTTTAGAAATTTCTGGTACACGTTGATAGTCCCTGGTCATCATGAATAGTACTTTGAGTATACTCTTCAATTACTATTAAAATTAGTCATTTACAGTCACATTTCTGAAATTTAATAATAATAATTTTTTTAATGCTGGGGAGATGGCTCGATTAGTAAGTGTTTCTCTGCAAGCGTGAGGACCTGAGTTCAGATCCTCAGCACCCACATTCAGAGTCAACATGGATGTGCAGGCCTGGGATGCCAGCACTGAGCATCAGGGACTAGGAGATCCCTAGAGTTTGCAGGCCACCCAGTCTAGCATTTGGTCGACTCCAGGTGCAGAGAGAGACTCTATCTCGAAGAAATAGGTTAAAGAGGAGACAAGAGAAGATGCTGAATGTTGATTTTGTCCTCCTGAAGGTCATGCATGCACATGTGAATCTATGTGCATACACTAAACACATGTACACACACAGAAAGCACATATGGAAGTAGAAATTCTGACTTAGTCATAGGAAGCCACTTCTAAATTGAGGGTTTTTTTTCTCACCTAGTTATAAACAGAAGAGGGAGCTCTAAGATTAGAATTCAAATTCTAGTCTTAACTTGCTATACCAAGCAAACTCTAAACCAAAATTACCTAAAATGTGCAAAATATTTAATGATTTATACCCAACAGAGTTGAAACAGTTATATAAGGAGTTCAACCAGACAGCCAAAGCGGCAGCAGCAGCAGGAGGAGGAGAAATTGTTTACAGTATGGGCAATTCAATCAATAAGATGAAGAAAAGCACAAAAAGAACAGAAATTCACCCTGCATCAATCAATAATATACCTCTATTATATTTCACATAAGACATCAAAAATGGGTGACTGTGTATTTTTAATCTGTGGAGTTCCAAAAACAGAATATTTCTTGTCAACTCTGAATCTATTAATGTTCTACAATGGTTATGGGTGGCTGAGCAGACTAAATAGGCCAAGTGCAAGTACCTTGCACAGTAGCTATAATACAGCTACTAAATGATAGTGGTTTTCTTCATTTCTAATATTGCACGACTTTATCTTTGAAATTTGTGTTTTAATATTACTCTTATGAAGGAACCTATTAACTAGAAAATTTCCATATCAAAGCTACCTCAGTAATAGAGTTCATAGTTTGTTATAAAATGAAAGCACCAAGAAAAAGTCAAATTCTAATGAACCCTTTTTTCTGATAACTGATAAAATTATAGATAGATACCACACTTTTTATTTTAATTTTATTTATATATTTATTTATTTATTTATTATAATTTCTTCACTTTCTCTCATCTCCTGCCAGTTCCACCTACCCTCCCTCTTCTCCTCCCATGGCCCTTTTCCTAGTCCACTGAGAGGATGGGTCCTCCTCCCCTTCTATCTGACCCTAGCTTATCAGGTCTCATCAAGGCTGGCTGCATGATCTTCCTCTGTGGCCTGGTAAGGCTGCACTTCCCAGAGGGAGATGATCAGAGAGCCATCCAGAGTGCATGTCAGAGACAGCTCCTGTACCCCTTACTAGGGAACCCACTTGGAAATTGAGCAGCCTATGGGCTTCCTTTGAACAGGAGGTCTAGTTCCTCTCCATGTACAGTCCTTGGTTGGAATATCAGTCTCTGAAGGCCCTCCTGGGCCCAGGTATTTTGGCCCTGTTGTTCTGAATGTAATCTTGTACAACCACTTTGGAAAGCAATCTGGCTATTTCTCAGACAATTAAGACTAGAGCTACCTCAAAATCCAGCTATACCACTCCTTGGCATATATCCAAAATATGCTCAACTATACAACAAGGACATTTGCTCAACCATGTTTGTAGCAGCTCTATTCATAATAGCCAGAATCTGGAAACAACCTAGATGTCCCTCAACAGAGGAATGGATATAGAAAGTGTGGTACATTTACACAATGGAATACTACTCAGCAATTAAAAATAAGGAAATCATTAAATATGCAGGTAAATGGTGGGAACTAGAAAAGATCATGCTGAGTGAGGTATCCTAGAAGCAGAAAGACACACATGGTATATACTCATTTATAAGTGGATATTAGCCATATAATATAGAATAAACATACTAAAATCTATAGTCCTAAAAAAGCTAAACAACAAGGAGGACCCAAGGAACATCCTCATTCAGAAGGGCAAACAGGATAGACATTGGAAAGTAGGAGAAGACAAGGAACATGACAGGAGCCCTCCACAGAGGACCTCTGAAAGACTCTGCCCACCAGGGCAGATACTGAGACTCATAGCCAAACTTTGAGCAGAATGCCGGAATTTTTTTTCTTTTTTATCATTTCCAGGCATAATGTGTCTTAAGTCAGAGTTCAATCAGCATTTAGACAATATTGCAAAAGACGCTCATTGTCATTCTTTTAATCACAAAGGCATGGAGAGACATAACTATCTCCAACTCCCACAACTAGTGATTAACAGATGATGCATTTGACCACAAAAGCCAGAATTCTCGGTCGTCACCCTTCACTTCTCAGATAGTCTCCTTTTTTCCTAAATATTGTTTTATTTGCTATGTGTATTCACTTTTGCTTAGATGGGTTTACATACACAATATAAATGTAGGTTCCCGAGCATTTCCAAAGGCATCAGATCCCCTAGAACTGGAATCAAAGGTGGCTATGAGCCACCTAATGAGAATGCAGGGAACAAAATGCAGGACCTCTGCAAAAGCCGTAAGTGCTCCTAACCACTGAGCTGCTTGTTCAAATATATATATATATATATTTGTATATGTTATATAATATAATATATATATATATATAAATTGCAGTGGGCTGTAAACATGTGAAATTTTAATGCATTAGTAAACATACTGGTTATACATATGCCACAATTCTAAAAGAAAACTTTGATATAGAAATCATATAGTAGTGAGTTCCAAACCAGCCTGTGGTACATAGCAAGACCATATCTCAAAATATAAAACAAAAAGTGGGGGGAAGGGGAAAATGACAAGTCAAAACAAAACAAAAAACTCTCAAGCAACCGCAAACATTATTCTAGGTATGATAATAGGCCTTTCTAATTTGTTTTAAGTTGATTTATTTAAATTTTTCTTCATGTATTTATTGGACACTATGTAGGCCCACTGGCTTGGAACTCATTATGTAGACCAGTTTACAGACATCTGCTTGCCTCTACCTACTGAGTGTTGAGATTAAAGGCTTGTGCTACCACACCTGTCTGAAAGATTTTAAAATAGATTTTTATATGTCTAAACTAATGTTGTTGAGAATTTGAATGAAATTCTACTTAATCTACTTAATACACATAGCAATTTGGAGAAAAGCTGGAATTTTTGCTGTGCTCAGACTTCAAGCCTGAAACAGGGTATATCACTCTAAGTGATTTTGCTAATGAAGGTTTTCAGTATATACATGCTAGTGTCTCAGTAAGCAAACAGTTTTTATGTTATTTTACATGTATTTATGTTGTGTTTCTAATGTCTGCTTTTTTATCTTTCCTGTTAATAGACTAAAATACTATTGATCTTGTATGTGTGTTGTTGTTGTATCTTATAACTGTTGTTCTTGTATCCTATAACCTTATGAAACTATTAGTTCTGGGAGGTTTTGTTTGTGGGTTCCTTGGCATTTCTTATGCCACTGTCTTATCTTCAACTAATCTGTTTACTGTATGCTGTTTATACCCCTTTTTACATTGATCTACATTCCCAACTCAGTTGTTTCCTTTTTCACTCAATTTTTTTTTAAAAATTATCTTTATTTATATGCATTGGCGTTTGCCTGCCTCCCCCATTTATGTCTGTGTGAAGGTGTCAGATTTTAGAATTGCAGACAGTTGTGAGCTGCCATGTAGATGCTGGAAATTGAACCCAGGTCTTCTGAAAGAGCATTCAGTACTCTTAACTGCTGAGCCATCTCTCCAGTCCCTTTTACTCAGTTTTGGCTCATGAAAATTTAGCAGTGTTCTGTTCATATATCTGAAATGCTCCTGTTATTTTTCAGCTATTAATTTTTAGTTTTTTATATTATGACCAAAAGTTACCCTTTGTATGTTTCATTTTGTTGTTATTGTTGTTTTGTGATCCAGCATAAGACCCATCTTGGTTACTTTTCTATGAGTGTGTGTGTGTGTGTGTGTGTGTGTGCGCGTGTGTGTGTGCAAGCACACATTTGCACACATGCATGTGTACAAATTTAACAGATTAATTTATGTTTCTTCATCTTTCTTGTTAACAGACTAAAACACTATTGATTAGTGTACTGTTGTTCTTGTATCTTATAATTGTTGTCCTTGTGCCCTATAACCTTATGAAACTATTAGAAGTAGACCGTAGTGTCCGATCGCTTGCTCTATCCTGCTTTAACCAGGTGCTAACCTGGGCCTCACCAATTCGGCAAGACTGTCTGGCCAGGAACTCACCTGCCTCTGCTTCTCTGTAGCTGAGATTACAAGTTCTCACCCTGGGAGGGTGACCTCAGATTCCCATGCTCTGCACTAAGCGCATTACTGATTCGGCTACACTTTTTAAATTCCCCTCCCCACCCCACCCCCCGGGGATGGAGATACAGCTCAGCAATTAAGGCCCTGCAGTGAAATTCCAGGGGACCTGAGTTTGATCCCCACCACTCACAACCTCCTGAAATTCCAGCCTTAGGAGGATCTCAAGGCCTCTGGCTTCCACAAACATCTGCCCTCACAGGCGCACACACACCCACAAGCCCCTAACTTAAAACAAAATAAATCTCTTTTTCAAAATGCATTTTGGTTTTGTAAGGTTAAAGTGTTTGTGCACATCAGTTAGATCTACTGTTGACCGTTGTATTGTTCAAGCTCTTACTAGCTTTCATCAATCGAGCTCTAAAACTAAAATGATTTTATTTCTAGGTTCAAAAAAATAAGATATTTGGAAAATGTTTGTTGTTTTTATTTTATTTTATTTTATTTTATTTTATTTTATTTTATTTTTGAGACAGGATTTCTCTGTATAGCCTTGGTTGTCCTAGACTCTCTTTGTAGGCTGGATTTGAACTCAGAAATCTGCCTGCCTCTGGCTCCCCTAGTGCTGGAATGGCAGGCATGTGTTACCATGCCCAGAGTTCTAATGATTCTGATTTAATAAAATATTAAATAGTTGTTTATACTCATTAGAAATATCAGTCTTTGGCAATATTTTTTTAATTAAAACTCATTACCTCAGTATTAACAGAGACCTAATGAATTTAATGAATTAAAACTGAAGGATACCTAAACTCAAGAATACACACAGAGTTCATATGCTTTGGATGCTGGGAAGGACACAGCGGAACGTTCATTGGAAAATGTTGTAAGGTCTTCAATATTAGAGGCCCAGAAGAAGTGTTGCCTGTAAAGAAGATAGATTGTAGACAAAGATTATCTGTATCTGTGCTTGTCGGATCTTCTCAGCTTGACACACACTAGAGTTACCTGGGAAGAGAGAATCTCTGTTTAGGAGTTGCTGGCATCATGTGGTCATGTCTTTGAGCATTTTCTTAATTAATGATTGAGGTGAGGGCCCATTCCATTGTGGGCTATGCCACCCCTGGGCTGGTGGCCCTAGATTGTATAAGAATAGAAGCTGAACAAGCCATGGGAAGCAAGCCAATAAGCAGTATTCCTCTGTGTCCCTGCCTCAAGCTCCTGTCCTGGCTTGATGGACTATGACATAGTTGATGAACTATGCTGTGGAAGTGCAAACCAAATAAACATTTTATCTCCAAGTTGCTGTGGGTCAATTTTTTTTTGTCAGTGTTTTATCAACAGCAAACCAAAGATATTATGCCTCTAAGGCATGATTCATGTATGCACTAAAGGTGAGAAAAAAATATTAGAAATAAATTATTAAAAGAGTTCACTGACAGTTTTGACTTTGTCTTCCCAAATAGCTGCATCCTCTTTCAACAAAAGGTCCTCTTGAAAGTATCAGATAAATTTTCTATTTATCCACTCTTTTCTTCAATAAATAGAATAAGGCTCCTGTTGTGTGCCTCACACGGTCCTGTGTGCCAGAAACACAGAAAGAGCAAGATTCATAATGCTCACATTCCAACCACATGCCTCCATCTACGTCCATAGAACACTGGTTTCTCCTGTGTCTGCGTTTACATAATGAAAACCCATATTCACTGACCAGAGAATTCTTCGATGCTCCAAAACACCCCAAATATCAGTTAGGCTGGTTGTCAAGATCTTCAGTCAGGGGCAAGCATCATAGGCCCTCGAACCCTATGCTAAATCACAAGTTGTCACATTCACACTCTCAAAGTGACAACAGCAAACTTCAGGATGCATCTAGCCAGAAAAGGAAAGACTTGATTGGAAAGACCTGGTATTTGCCTTCTCTAAAAAGCCAAGGGAAGCTGAGAGTGAGCCACACTTGAAACCCCAGCCACAGTAGACAACTAATATAAAAGGCACTGTTCTCTGTCACTGAAGTGTGGTTATGGGCCTTCTTCTAAATTAAGCCAGAGCAATTGCTGTAAACTGTCAACTCTTCATACCCAGATGTCTGTTAACAAATGACCCCCATGTTGCCTGAAGAATATTTTACAGGGAGAAAAGGAATGGTGGGGAGCTACTAAAGAATAGAAGTGCCATCAGATTGCCGTTTATAGAACTGACTCATCATTCTCCATTACACATACTGGGGACTTTCCCTATTTATAACATGGGGTTCACAGACTTTACCAACAAGAATGTGTGAACCGTCAGGTAAAATTTAGCACACGGAGCCCAGTACTTGGATTGTTATTATATTAGGGCCCAAACTGGAATTGGCTCTATGTCAGATATGAAATATCAGAATCCTGTTAGCAAGTGCAACAAGTCTGCATTCCCTGCAAACCTGACAGCAGGGTGGAAAGAAAGGTCAGTGCCTCTGGTTTTCCCTAAGGCAGCAGCTGCAGCTGCTCAAGTGACTGTGGAATGTGCATCGACGGCCCCCTCCCGGCTGGCACAGTTATTGTCATCCAGGACACAGGTCACAGAGCCTATAGCATTTCTGCCTTCAGTGTAGTTTGCACACGTCAGCAGGAGACCTGAAGGGCTGTTCAGGAGATTAGAAACCTGAAAGACAGGAATGGCTAGTCCAGTCATGGAAGCACCACCATTTCTGATGAGCCTAGGAAGACCTAGGACCTCCAGAAAATTGCACATGGAACTGCCTTAGGTTTTTAGTGAGTGACCAAGAAGGCCAAAGGAAACCTGGTGCTGAAATTTTATGTGGATGGATGGGAGGGGTGGAAGGGAGTGGCTGTAAAGAGAATGAGTCTCCATTGGTTCTCTGAGTAGGGTAAAAGTTTAAAAAAACATAAGCAGGGTAGCAGGGTACACTTTTTTTTCAAAGAGCTTTTTTTTTTCTTTTTTTTTTTTTTTTTTTTTTGAGCAGGATTTCCTCTTCACATCATGGTGGACCAAGTAAATATTCCTCCTTTTGACTTAGTGGCAAAAACCATTTCCTGTAAGGTTCTTCCACAGGGGGAGGGGAGGTGCGGGGAAGAAAGAAAGAAAAAAGAGACTCCAACACACACACAACTCAAAATAGAAAAGAATAAATTACCGTGTGAAATTTGATCAGAAACATTTTCAAGAAACGGGAGCATGCTTCTCTGATTTGCTCTTAGCCAGGCTGCTTCGGTTTTGCTTCGTATTGCTTCTTAGACATGTAAACCTACATTACTGCTCAAAAATAGTCTATTATCTGAAGTGCCTAGGCTTCTCTCAGCCTCACAGTAATTTGCTCAAAAAAAAGTTTCTCTTCATTCTCATTCCCTCCTTATAGTTTCACTGTCATTGTGTGCACTCTTGTTGCAGATACAGCTGTCTAGTTTAAGAAGGGAAATATGCCATTCTTCCATGTACTAGAACAGGAAAAATAGGCAGAACATAACCATCTACCTTTCAGTTTCCACAGTTCTCTTGTTTTCACTCTAGCCTTTTTTTTTTCTCCAATGGTCATTTAACACATCCATGAAGCATAATTCAGATCTGCGGAACAGATCTGGGATTTGCTAAGGATCCCAGACTTGTGTGTCTAAAGTGCTGTTGCTACTTCTCTCCACCAGAAATTCCTTATAATGTGCAGTTGTTGATGGCTTCTTTGGGCAAATGTTCTCCTGCTCCCTCGCTGTGCTGTGTGTGTGTGTGTGTGTGTGTGTGTGTGTGTGTCTGTCTGTCTGTCTGTCTGTCTGTCTTATCTGTCTCTCTCTCTCTCCCCTCTCACTCCCTTCCTCTCCATCCCACTCCTCCCCCACCCCCCCTTCCTGTCTCCTGGTCATATTGAGAATCTGTCTCTTATTCTATAAAGTTAGCACTCACTTTCATGTGCACCAAAATAGAATTTACTCTTCTTTCTTGTCCTGATATAAAATAGTAACAAAAGATGTAGGGAGGGGCTAAATAGTAACTGTTTATATACATGTTTTCTGTAGAGAAAAAAAAAAAAAACATTGCAAGTGATATATGATACTATTTCAAAAGAATTTTTACAGAGATCTTTATGTAGTATGACCTGCTCCTGGATATTTAATTAAATGGACAAACTCTTGAATGTATTTTAACAGAAGGGATTGTTAGCTGCTGGGAAAGAAAGTAAAAGTATCTTCTAAGAGGGTAGACCCTGGAAAGCTGACCACTTTCCAGCAGAAAAGAACAGATCCTAGGATATTTGGGTACCACAAATTTGTCTTCAAGGAAGAGAGAGAGAGACAGAGACAGGAAGGAGAATGAATTAGGGAAGAGATGGGGATAAATATGATCAAAAGGCATTATAGGAAACTACCCAAGAATTAATAAGACATTTTAAAAAGAAAACTTAATCTACTCTATACCTCATGCATCTATTAAGGAGTTTTTTTGTAATTAAAATTTTATTTATATATTAATTACAGTTTATTCACTTTATATCCCAGCCGTAGCCCCCTTCCTCAATCCCTCCCAATCCCACCCTCACTCCCTCATCTCCTCCCTGACCCTCTCTAAGTCTACTGATGGGGGAGGTCCTCCTCCCCTTCCATCTGAAAGATTTCTAATATACCACCAATTATTACTATTGAAAACGATAGTAGATTTTAAAGAATGTCATTGGAGGAGGCGGGTTAAGAAAGCTAAGGGCATTTGTGACCAAGCCTGAAGGCCCCCATTAGATCCATGTGACCCACATAATTAGAAATCTAACTCCCACAAGTTTTTCTCTGACTGAGTACCATGTCATGTGCATGAATAAATAAACATTTACAAATTTAAAAGGTAAAAAAATGTTACGCTTTGGAGAAAACACAGTAAATCAAGTCACTAGCAAGAAAATGGATGGAACTAGAGACGGTGTTAAGGGAAATGAGCCAGAAAAGCAAATACCAGATATTTTCACCCATAGACAAAGGTTGAGGCTGAACGACTTTTTAAACATAAAGACATGACTGACACCAGCCATGATGTGCTTCCAGTATATTTGAGACAAAATATAGATTAAGTTTGTGACTAAGAACATGTATCTTTGATTTTTTTTTTCCTATTTGCTTCTGCCCATGCCTGAAGTTGGTCATTATATTATATAGTCTTAGAGAAATAAAGCTTTGAGAAAAAAAAAAAAAAGAAAAGAAAATTCTGGTGGATTCATAAAAAAGCTTCTATGTGATACCTGGTTATTTTTGTAGAGAAAATATACTCTAAACTCACTCTGTGCAGACTAAGGAATGCTCAAAGCAAGATTGAAAGAACCAACAAAGGTGAACCCAGTATTCCGAACTCAGTGTCTGCACCTCTCACTGTACCCAAAGACACTCATCCTCTTATCTTGGGCAATATTTTAGCTATGTAGAACGGAAGTGAGAGGGAATTTTTTTTAAGCTGGATTCATCACAGAAACTAGAAGAGAAAAATATGTTTAAGAAAACCCATTCTGTTTTGAGCAATCAGTGTCCTTGTGAGCTTTGGTTCTTACTGACACACACACACACACACACACACACACACACACACACACACCTTGAATCCCTTAATGACTGGCTTATAGTGCTATATTCTTTTCTTTGTTTATCCCATGAGCCTCTGTGCAACCTTCTCTCAATAAAATGCCCGGATTCTAGAAAATACTATCTGTTTACCGTAGCCTAAAGGCCACGTACTCTTCCTTTTTCTATCTATTTGCTCTCTGATCTTATCTGAAGGGATTTCTCTCTCTCTCTCTCTCTCTCTCTCTCTCTCTCTCTCTCTCTCTCTCTCTCTCTCTGGGATTCACTGTGCTGTTCCTCTTTCCAGGTTTTTTTTTTTTTTTCCTGTTTAGCTCTCCCCCAGAGCTGCCCTGTCCTGAGCTTTGATCCGCTTTACCAAGCTTTCCTTTGCATTTCCTTTGGCATCCTTCCTCCTGCTGTAGAAACCTTCCCCCTGACAGGGATTCTGGTTATTTTCTCCCTTCCTGGGATAGCCCTTCCATTTCCTTTCCTTAGCCCTGTTTATTGTGACTGGTTTACCCAGTGACCCCTACCTCCATCAGCACCCACGTTTCTTCCTGTTCTCAGTTAATGGCACCTCTGACCACCCAGCCTGGGAAAACAGATAACAGCTCGCTCTCTAGTCCCTCCCAAGCTGTCTTCAGCCTCAGCAACCAGACTGTCCCAAATGGCTCTGAGTCTGTCTGCACAATCAGCTGGCCTGTCCCTTCAGCCTCTCTGAAGCTGTTATCACACTCGCCAGAAGCCAGATTCTCACTTGCCTCCCCTGCTTTATCTCGGCGTCTGTCCTTTCCTTTCAAGGCAGGTACCTGAGGCAGAGTTTCTTCATCTTGCCTTATCTCTCACCTTCCCGTGGCAGAAAAAAAAAAATCTTCTTTCTTAAAGCTTCCAGTTTTAAAAACTGGATGCTCATTCATTCCTAGCCCACCTCTCATTTTCGCTGCGAGCTCAGCTCTCTGTTATTTGAACTTTTCTTGTGATGGAGCGCATCCTCCAACGCCTTTGGCCAACAGCATCTGTCTGCCTCACGCTGTCTCCCTTTCTCATCCCCAGGAGAGACCTCTCTGCCAGAGGCTTATAATACTCTGAATGCAGAGTACCTGAGAGCGTCACCAGTGAAATTCCAGCGCTGAGTGGCCCACACCAGCGCCCCCTCAGAAAAGTTCCGTGATTTCTATGATGACATATTCTGTGCTGTTCATTATGACAGCTACCACACATGAGTGACCACTGAGCACCGAACATGTGGCTGGTGCATATGACAAAAAAAAAAAAAAAAAAAAAATACACATGTGGCCAGCAGCTTCTGTATTTAATAATAAAGTTTAAGTGTAGGCCCTACAATGTCAAAAGGGCTTAACCCATTGAACATAATAGGGCCTTTTCATGATACTAAACAAACAAATAAACAAGCAAAGTGATGACGGCAAAATAAAAGCAGACCCCGTAATAAAAAGTAAACAGTATTATGATTTAATATAAATGTTGTGAGGATACTCTGCCTACTTAAAAATGACTTCATTAAAACCTCAGGAAGACTGTTCTATTCCTAAATAATATTTGTTGATTTTCCCACTTTATAAGAATTTGTAATGCCACGAAATTAAGTCATAGCCAGTTATAAATTTAGTGGGTTTCTTATCACCAAATTTTACCAAAACCAAAACTATTTTCAAAAAAAAAAAAATCTCCAAAACTATTGTCTCGAAAGTTAATGTTTCACATGGTACATTTTGTGTATTTGACATGAGGTAAAGCAACCTCCACAAGAGTAGTTAACCTGTGTGTTGGGCGGATTACATGCATCATACACACACACACACACACACACACACACGTATATGTATGTATGTGTGTATATGTATGTATGCGTACATAAAACATGTAGCCAAAGTAGGCTTTGTACATACACACAGTCTCTCTTTTCATTTCACTTGCACCTCCTCTTAGCCTTTACAGGACAAGGGAGAGTATGAAGAAAGCCTCCCTGTTGTGTGTCCGCTTTGCTCCCCACCCACTTCATCCTGGACCAAGAAAGACTCCACACTCGCACACAGCATTCTAGCCCAGTCTCCCTACCTCATCTAACTGCCCTGTCAGTGTACGCACCTGGCTCATTCTTCTCAGACTCCTGCCTCCTCTCTTCTCTGAGCTGGCATTGCCCGTTTGAGTACGTGTGACTCTTCGCTGCAGAACTTCTTGCATTGTGAACAGAAATGTCACAGGGAATCTTTTAAGGTGTGATACCTGAATATATTACTTGTCTATAGTTTTACAGTAGAATTTCAGTTGTCTACAATCTCAGCAATCGTAGATGATTTTGTTATTGCCGTTGCTGGACTAAAGCAGGCTCTGCTCATGACACCTGAAATCCCAGATAGACAAATATCAGCTGGTTTATAGAAAAGTCTAATTGCTGATTGAGGAAATGTTTTTGGTGATTTTCCTGTAAATTGAAGAAATACTAGAACTAGAAGGTTCTTAACCTTCTTAATGCTGTGACCCTTTAATACCCTTCATGATGTGTGACCCCTAAAATTTTTTAATTTATTTATTATTTATTACAATTTATTCACTTTGTATTCCGGCTGTAGCCCCCTCCCTCCACTTCCCCCCCCATGCCCCTCTCTAAGTCCACTGATAGGGGAGGTTCTCCTCCCCTTCCATCTGACCCTAGCTTATCAGGTCTCATCACGACTGGCTGCATTATCTTCCTCTGTGGCCTGGCAAGGCTGCACTCCCCAGGGGGAGGTGATCAGAGAGCCTGTCACTGAGTTCATGTCAGAGACCGCCCCTGCTCCCCTTACTAGGAAACTCACTTGGAGACTGAGTCTATGGACTACATCTGAGTAGGGGTTTTAGGTCGTCTCCATGCCATAAAATTATTTTTTTTTTGCTACATCATTACTGTAATTTTTCTATTGCTATGAACTTTAACATAAATATCTGTGTTTTCCGGTGGCCTTAGGCAACCTCTTTGACAGGGTCTTTGGATCCCGAAAGGAGATGCGCCCCACATGTTAAAAACCACTGTATTCAAAGAAAGTAGGCTTTGAAAATGGATGTTCAAAATGAATGACTTCTCATCCTGTTACAAGCCTTGGTCCTGGTTGGGAGAGATAATATCAAAACCTGGTTCAGTGACATTTTCATTTCTTCCAAATTTCCTCCTTCTGTTACTTTTTCTGCTTCCATGTGTTTTCTGTGTGAAACTGAAGTTTGTCACCTATTAGTAAGTTGTCAAACCAGTTTACTGTTGTAGTTCTCACAGTACAGGCCACAGAGCCCTGGTTTTCAGGGAGCCGTTAGGTTAAAAGCCCTCTCATAATAATGCTAAGACACCACCGATTTCTTCCATGAGGATGACACCTGCACTGATATTACAAAGGGCATTACTGGTAAAATTATAGATCCTAGGCAATGCAACCAAACTGCATACATAGCCATTCTTCACAGTTGTCATTCACAGTTTAAAAGTGCCAGTTTAACCAAAGTAACCAGAGGTATGTCCTTGGTAAAATGGTAAAAGTGTTTCTGTTGTTAAATATCACCCTAAAGAATAGTATGATATTAATTATTTGTTCTTTTTCTTTTTTGTTTGTTTTGGGGTTTTGATTTTTCTGGGTATTTTGTTTGTTTGTTTGTTTTTGTTTTTTCAACACAGGGTTTCTCTTTGTGTAGCCTGGCTATCCTGGAATTCACTCTATAGACCAGGTTGGCCTTGAACTGAAAGAACTGGATTGTTTGTATGTTTTTATACTGAACCATTTACACAAACATACAGCAACAGTGGCTAAAGAACAGGAGGCCTTAAATTTGAGATAAGGTGAAGTCTGACATGGGAAGGGTAGGAGGAGAGAGAAGGAAAAATGACTTAATCATGTTTAATTAAATAAAAAAATATCTTGGGGAAGCAGCCTTGCCAGGCCACAGAGGAAGACAATGCAGCCAGTCCTGATGAGACCTGATAAGCTAGGGTCAGAGGGGAGGGGAGGAGGACCTCCCCTATCATCAGACTAGGGAAGGGTCATGGGGGTAGAAGAGGGAGAGAGGGTGAGATTGTTAGAAGACAAGGGAGGTGGCCACAGCTGGGATACAATAACTGTATCCCGAATAAACTGTAATAAATAATAATAAAAATTTAATGGCAACAAAATATATCTCGGAATAGCAAAGTACAATTGATCTGTAAAAATATTCAATAAAAAGGTTTTTTCTTGCTCATTTTCTTTTTCCTTTTTATATTTCTTCTTTCTTTCTTTCTCTCACTCTATTTATTTATTTATGCATTTATTTACTTTTATTCCTCTAATTTTCTTATTGCAGATTGTCCCTGACCTACAATACTTACAGAACAGAATAGTGGATACCAGATGCCAAGGAAAATAGGAGAAAAAAACAGGTGGGTCATTGGCCAATGGATACTAAGTTGTAGTAACACACACACACACACACACACACAAAGTGGTTGGTTAATCACGCGCAGTGGGTGACCATCTTAGCTACTTTTCTATTGCTGTGAAGAGACACCATGATCTCGGCAATTCATAAAAGCCAGCATTTAACTGGAGACTTGCTTACAGTGTCAGAGGGTGAGTCCATTATCATCCTGGGAGCAAGCAGACAGGCATGGCATGGGAGCAGGAGCTGAGAGCATTACCTCCTGATCTACATGCAGCAGGGAGAGGGAAGAAGAAAGACAGACCTGCAGAGAGAGGGAAGCAGGGAGGGAGGGAGAGAGATAGGGAGAACGAGAGAGAAAGGGACTGAGTCTGGCATGAGCTTTTGAAACTCCAAAGCTCATCCCCAGCGACACAGCTCCTAGCCCTTCCTAAACAGTTCGTCAGCTGAGGACTAAGCATGCAAGTATTTGAGTCTATGGAGACCCTACTCATACAAACTATACTAGATTTTTATAAATCCTGGAGGAAAAATGCTGAATGTTTCAACAACAGAAACTAAAGGTTTGAGGATAGACAGATAAGAAATCATAAGTTTGCCTCATATATCATACAGTGTAAGTCTACAGTGAATGTTGCATGGTACCTCATAAGGTCTGCCCTGTTTACGTATCAATTTCATTTCTTTTAAATTCAAAGCACAAATTTAACATATATATTCAGCGAAGGCCATGTTCCAACACTGACTCTCAGTCCCCCCCTCCCCCACCACAGGAGAGCAACATGCAGTCTGATGCTCTTCTGTAAACCTGAGAGCAGCGGAGAACTGCAGAGCTCAGTGAGTCACAGTCACAAGAAAACAGCTCACACTTCATTGGATAGTGCATGGCTAGACTGTGGAATGTAGAAAATTAGGAATGTATGTTTTGTGCTTTTTTAACATACAGTGTTTATGCTTTCTTAGACTATAACCCTTTAATAAGTCAAATCTGTGTATGTTCACAGTTTCTTCATGTATTTCAAGCAAAATAATATATCTCCTATGACAATACTTAGCAGACTAGAGAAACAGAATATGGGAATCTAGCTGTTACATGTTAAAAAATAAAACTGTTTCTTTTAATATTGTAGGTTTAATGTAGGGTTTCTTTGAGGTGGATATTTCCATTAAATATAATTGCATTAACATGTAGTATGCAATTGTCATTTTTAGATGACTTAAGTGTTCCTAATTACCTATTTTCATTTATGATAAGGCACATATTGGTACGTATCACTCACATAAACAGAGGCTCTTTAGAGTCTTTAAAAACTTTTAAGGGAGTAGAGAATCCTGAGACCAAAACATTTCAAAAATATCAAGTTAACGGACGTTTGTCAACATTTTGATACTAAAATAGAGTACAAAATATTGTTGGACAATATTGTTAAAGTCAAATTTTATAGTAACTTTGTGTTTTATATTATACTTTGTATGGGTCAATGTAGCCTCTTGAAGCAATGCTACACTCTCCGCTCCTCCGGCACCATGTCTACCTGCACAGTGCCCTGCCTCCTGCTATGATGATAACGGACTGAACCTCTGAAACTGTAAGGCAGCCCTAGTCAAATGGTTTCTTTTGTAAGAATTGCATTGGTCACCGTGTCTCTTCGATAGGTGTCTCTTCCTTTTTAATTTTTTTTTATTTTCTTAAAATTTATTCATTATATATCCCGATTGAAGACCCCCTCCTTCAACTTCTCCCAGTTCCACCCTCCCTCCCTCTTCCCGCTTATGCCCTTCCCCTAGTCCACTGAAAGGGAGAAGTTTCCTCCTCGGCCATCTGCCCATAGCTTATCAAGTCTAATCAGGACTGCCTGGATCCTCTTCCTCTGTGGACTTGTTAGACCACCCCACCAGGAAAGGTGATCAAAGACAGGCATGACAAAGGCAGCCCCTGCTCCCCTAACTCGGGAACCCACATGGAGACTGACCTGCCAATCAGGTACATCTGAGCAGAGGTCTAGGTACATGCATGGTCCTTGGTTGATGCATCAGCCTCTGCAGGACCCCCTGGGCTCAGGCTTTTTAGCTTTGTTGGTCTCCTTGTGGAGCTCCTGTCCCCTCTTTGTCCTCCTATCTTCACCCCTTAAGACACAGATCATCAGCTTCTTAGTGTGACTGTGCTTTGCCATCACTCCAAACTAAGAATTTTAGCTCAGTGCATAGCACTTACACAAGGACAAGTGAATCAACTCAGTAAATACGGAATCAACCTGTAATCCTCTTAATTTCTACTTCCTACGTATGGCATTGCATCCTGTCACCTGACTTCAAAGCCCTTCCCCATGAAATCCAGGCCCCTTTCATTTCCACCCTAGTCTTTCACCTCAGATTCAACTTCTACCCCTAAAAGCTTCTGTTTGTTTCTTTGTTTTGAGACAGGGTCTCACTATGAGGCCTTTGCTGACCTAGAAGTCACAATGTAGGCCAAGCAGGCCTTGAGCTTACAGAGATCTGTTTATCTCTCTCTGCCTCTTGAATTGAAGGGATTAAAGCCATGCCCTACTATGCTGGGTTTCCTACAGTCCATTCTTAACTTTCCTGGCCAAGTGATTCCTTTGACTCCCTATGAACATTTACGTATCTCCTAAATATAACCTGCTAAGTCTAGATAGTGTTACTCATGTACACATGTTTTCAGAAAAGAAAGGAAAATGTATTTAATTATAAGCAAATATGTATTTGTGTGTGTGTGTGTGTGTGTGTGTGTGTGTGTGTGTTTGTGTGTGTTCTCCATTTATTTGGTAAGTAGCCAACTATTGTCTTTAGGGGGAGGCAGGGATCTGAATTCTGCTTTATAGCAGAAAATACATATCTGGTACTGTAAACCTGATCAAAAGTCTATGGCTAGAGAGGTCACAGACCTTTAGGGGAGTGAATTATTGATATGTTCCTAAATGCAGGTATAGTCAAATTGCCATCTAAATATTTATGGCTAAACCCTAGACTAGTGGGTCAATGATAGGTATATCAGCGCACATTCTGCCTGGGCTGACCCACTTCTGGGCAAGTGGTCCTGGGTTGTAGAAAAAAGCAGGCTGAGAAAGCCAATGGCCAGTATTCCTCTCTGTTCTCTGTTTCAATTCCTGCCTCCAGGTTCCTGCTTGAGTCCCTGCCTGGACTTCCCTCAGTCACGGCCTGTGATGCGGAATGTGTAAGCCAGACATATCCTTTCCTTCTTAAATTGCTTTTTATTGTGGTGTTTACCACAGCGTCAGAAGGCTAAAACAGAGATGACTCACTTAGAAAAAGGGAGTCATTAGGAGTAGGGGGGTATTATGAAGCTAATAGGATCACTATGATCGCAGTTTATTGCATATACCTGTGGGATTCTCAAAAACAATTAAGTTAAACTTAGTTCTCCATTTATACTAGTACCATCTGTGAACCTTCTATGCCTCCGCTGCCTTTTGCTGCCTATTTCTCTCAGTGCCCTCATTTCTTTGAGGATTTCTCCCACCATTTCACGGAATCTCTCCTTGACGGTCATATCCATCTCGTTATGAATCAGTAGACCTCAATGCCACAGTCACTGATCCGCCTACTAACTAATCAAAGCTTTGAAGAAATTAGCAGCCCCTGGCTCTAAGCTCTCAGCAGATAATTAGAATTTATGTGAAATAAGAAATCATCTAATTTTTTTTTTAAAGAAGAGGTTGGGGAATACAAGTAAATTCACATGTAACAAAATAAATGATATACAAGTTTGAGAACGGAAAGGTTGCCTGTTATATTTAGGAAATAATATCACTAAATTAATTTGTTTCTAAATTAAGACAGAGATGCAAATTTGTTAACAAGGCAGAGCAAGAAGGAAATACGGTTAGGGACACAGGACGGCTGCCTCTCTACCTTTTTTTGTCACATCAACTGAATTCTCAAAGTCCTACCAAACTCAGGTAATCACATTGCTGAAGTACATGTAAAATGATGAATTACAATATTTTCATCTTTAATCTGAAAAACAGTTAAATAGTTGAAGTAAATAGTTAAAAGGAAGAATTCCTGCAATAACTAGCAAGCACATCACGGTCAGGTTGTAGTTATTAACCAGATAACAGTTGTTTTAGCTGAGGTCTCCATTCCTGTGATAGAACACCATGACTTGGGAAGGAAAGTGCTTATTTCAGTTTGCATGTTTCTGTCACAGTCCATAACAAACGGATGTTGCAGCAGGAACTGGACGGAGCTGGATGCAGAAACTAAAATGGCTTGCTCCTTGCGGACAGCTCAGACTGCTTCACTATGTAACTCAGAACCGATTACCCACGGGCAGGACCATCAATGATGGGTGGGACCCTCCAGTCAATTATTAATCAAGAAAATGCGTACTCAGGCTTTCATACAGGCCCATGGGGGGGGGCGCATTCTCAATTGAGGTCCCCTTTTCCCAAATGAGCCTAGGTGGTGTTAAGCTGACCAAAACGTAACCAAGACAAAAATGAAAACAATGCATTCCATACTTTGCTACACTTGGTGGTTTCACCCCAACTCCTAATGATCACAGATCTCGTCAGAACTCGGTTTACACAGCAATTTTATTTGTGAAGATTTCACACATTTTACAGAATAGAAAACGATATTAGGAAAAGAACTTTATCCTATTTATGATAATGAAAATGAACAAAAAAGAAAATGAGAGGCAAAGAAAGGAAACAGACGATCAGAACAGATATAAATGAGTACAAAAATAATAATACAATTAAAACCATTGAAGGTTAAACAAAAGCAAGATCATAATGGAAAGAAAATCAACCGCCTGCTTCTGCAGACCTCCAACACCATAAACCCAGACATTAGTCTGCATCTTTAGCAGCTAAGTGTTTCAGCTCATTTCTAAATGTTTCCAAGCCATTCTTCTGTGTAATACCCTTCCTGCCTGGAATGACCTGGAATGTTCTTAATCAACACAGGGTGGCATTGTAGCTAGAATTAATCTGTTCCCATAGTGACAGAGATGTCGGGTCAAGGGTTAAATGAGGGATGTCCAGTATTGCTGCATTATTGCGTTAACATCTTCTGAAGGCACTTTTCAAGGTTTTCATCTAACAAACCAACTCAAGTTAAGTCTGTATCCTTCTTATATTTCTTCCTGATGATGGAAATGAGGAGGCATCTACTTTGTACAAGTGTAGGAAAAAACACTTCTGTATTCTTCCATTAGACGCAAATAAAACTCTGAGATTTTTTATATATTCTAATATAGTACAGTATAGTATCGTATGAGTATATGGGTTGCTCAGATTGCTTTATTATATAACTCAGGACCACATATATATATATATATATATATATATATATATATATATATATTCAGAAAGATAGACAGAGACAGAGAGAAGGGCCTACCTAAGGATCATAGCACTTTAAGACACACTATTATGGTAACTTTCCTGTGTTGTTTGTGTTCTTTCCTTTTGTTTTGCTTTTTAAGATTTTTGTCTCATAAATACTACACTTAGAGCCCAAGACTCTATCCACATAATTATATCAGTGGATTCAAAGGAAAGCGCCTTCTGATGTCCATCCTCTTTGCCTTTCAGGATGGGGATTGACCGTTTTAGTTAGGGTCCTCTCTCTTGCTTAGTTTCTTTAGATGCACAGATTTTAGTGGGTTTTTCCAATGTTGTATGTCTATATGAGTGAGTATATACTGTGTGTGTCTTTTTGCTTCTGGGACAACTCACTCATTATGATCCTTTCCAGGTCCCACCATTTACCTGCAAATTTCATGATTTCCTTATTTTTCATTGCTGAGTAATATTCCATTGTGTAGATGTACCACAATTTCTGCATCCATTCTTCAGTTGAGGGGCATCTGGGCTGTTTCCAGCTTCTGGCTATTACAAATAAAGCTGCTACAAACATGGTTGAACAAATGTCCTTTTTGTGTACTTGAGCCTCTTTTGGATATATGCCTAGGAGTGGTATGGCTGGATCTTGGGAAAGCGCTATTCCTAGTTGTCTGAGAAAGCGCCAGATTGATTTCCAGAGTGGTTGTACAAGTTTACATTTCTACCAGCAGTGGAGAAGGGTTCCCCTTTCTCCACAACCTCTCCAGCATGTGTTGTCACTTGAGTTTTTGATCTTGGCCATTCTCATGGGTATAAGGTGAAATCTCAGGGTTGTTTTGATTTGCATTTCCCTAATGGCTAATGAGGTTGAGCATTTCTTTAAGTGCTTCTCTGCCATTCGGTATTCCTCTACAGAGAATTCTCTGTTTAGCTCTGTTTCCCATTTTTTAAGTGGATTACTTGGTTTGTTGCTTTTCAGCTTCTTTAGTTCTTTATATATACTGGATATGATTCCTCTGTCAGATAAAGGGTTGGTGAAGATTCTTTCCCAATCTGTAGGCAGTCGCTTTGTTTTGATGATGGTGTCCTTTCCTTTGCAGAAGCTTTAAGAAACAGGAAACAACCTAGGAACCTTCTACAGAGGGCTTCTGAAAGCCTCTGCCCTGCAGACTATCAAAGCAGATGCTGAGCCTAATGGCCAACTGTTGGGCAGAGTGAATGGAATTTTATGTAAGAAGTGGGAAATAGTAAGAGCTGGAGAGGACAGGGTCTCTACAAGGAGAGCAACAGAACAAGAAAATTTGAACACAGGGAACTTCCCAGAGACTCATACTCCAACCAAGGACTATTCATGGAGATAACCTAGAACCCCTGCACAGATGTAGCCCATGGCAGTTCAATGTCCAAGTGGGTTCCATAGTAATGGGAAGAGGGACTGCCTCTGATATAATCTGATTGGCCTGCTCTTTGACCACCTCCCCCTGAGGGGGGAGCAGCCTTACCAGGCCACAGTAAAGGACAATGCAGCCACTTTTGATGAGAACTGATAGACTAAGATCAGAAAGGAGAGAAGAACCTCCCCTATCAGTGGACTTGGGGAGTAGCATGCATGCAGAAAGGGGAGGGAGGGTGGGATTTGGAGGGGAGGAGGGAGGGGCTTATGGGGGGATACAAAATGAATAAAGTGTAATTAATAAAAAATTAAAAGAAAAAAAAAGCAAAGGAAAGCGCCTAACAAAGCATGCACTCATGTTGAGCACTGGTTTTGTGCATGGTGTATTCAGTTGATGATTTCTGGGCCTGAGATCCAGACATGGGCACTGTCATGATCACTGAAGAATCTCCTGTGTCAATGTTGTATAAAGAATGTTCTCCAGTTATTACTGATTGGTTAATAAAAAGCTGAACAGCCAATAGCTGGGCAGAGAGGACAGGAAGCAGGACTTCTGGTCCCAGTATTGGGATGGGGGTCAGCTAGGGAGAGAAGAGGAAGGGAAAGAGAGAGAGGAGGAGGAGAAGGAAGGCAGAGAGAGAGAGAGGAGGTGCCATGAGGGAGTTGCCATGAGGACAAACATGGACTAAGAATGGCAATGGCAAGGAGAGACGGAGGGAACAGCTAAAGGGCACATGGCTGGGAAGTAGCCAGACTACCGTAACTGGGTTAGAATAAATGAGTATCTGTCCAGTTATAGTGCTTTAAAGCTTATTAATAAATATAATAGGTCTCTGTGCCATTATTTGGGGGCCATAATGGATAACAATTCTAGCCCCAAAGGGCCATGAACAGGATATCCTAGACAGGCAAAAACCTTTCAGACAATAACCAGCGTACTCAAGGTAGGCATCACAGAGAAAGCCATTGTCTCAAAGACTGAGCAAAGGGCCACAGAGAACCCATGGTTCTACTTTTGTGAGACCCTAATCCGGGGCACAAACTACTAACGTCCAGACCCACTAAAGTTGTGTGAAAAGTGACAGGAAACATTAAAGATTTCTGTCCTTACCAGGGTCGTTTCCCTGCCTCCTCAGCATCTGTGCAGAGCCTGTGTGGAAGCTAATTGCCACTCTACTCTATGAGGTGATCTCTGCCTCTCCACATTGGCATGCAGAAGAGGGCGAGGGAGAGGCAAAGGTTTCACCACCACCCAGACATAAGGGAACCACGTGCTACCCTGTCTCATCATGTTAAGACACTACGTAGTGAATGAGAATGAGGGACTTGCATCCTTATCTCACAAAGAGGTCTCAGGAAAGCCCAGGAGCAGGCAGAATCCCCCACCTGCAAGCAGGAATGAAAACTCTTTCTCACTGACCATCATCAGAAGCTGGGATCTGTGGACAGCAATGAGGCAAGATGGAGGCCCTTGTGAAACAGTGTCAGCACAAAAATGTAAGCAGGGCCCAGAAGCCCAGACCAGGGAAAATTATTGGGTGCAAATGCCATGTTCTAATAAGATGAAACCATATGAAGAAGCAGGAAGATTTCAGACTTCATGAAACAACACAAGCAATAGCTGTAATCATGTACATAAGAGACACATTACAATTAAATGTAAGACGTCAGTAGTAATAATAAAAATGCTCAAGGCAAATAAAAACTCAGACCACAAAGAAGTACAGGATATGTGTAAGAATCAAGTGTAACAATGCAAAAACCAGGATTTAAAAACTCAGTGTATAGGCTCAGAAGCAAAATGGAATGGATAGAGCAAAGAATCATGGAATATGAAGATAGAACAATATAAATAACCTAACAGGAACAACAAAAGAAATAGAACAGGCACATTATTTATAAGTGTTTCTCTCCCATTCTGTGTCTTCTTCCATATTAATCTTCCAACTCGTGAACATGATATATTTTTTAGAGAGCATTAAATTTCTTACATTGGAATTTGAATTTTAGAGCATAAGTCTTTTAAACTACTTATTCTTGGGCTGGACAGATGGCTCAGAGGTTGAGAGCACTGTCTATTTTTCTGAAGGTCCTGAGTTCAATTCCCAGCAACCACAGGGTGGCTCATAACCATAGATAATGTGATCTGGTGCCCTCTTCTGGTATGCAGGTGTATCTGTAAGCAGAATAGTATATAAATAACAAATAAATCTTTAAAAATAAAATAAACTAATCAAGAGGGAGGACCCTGACTAAAATACTCAATCCCCATCCCGAAAGGCAAAGAGGACAGACATCAGAAGAAGAAGAAAACAGGAAACAAGTTAGGAACCTGCCACAGAGGGCCTCTGAAAGGCTCTGCCCTGCAGACTATCAAAGCAGACACTGAGACTTATGGCCAACTGTTGGGCAGAGTGAATGGAATCTTATGAAAGAAGTGGGAAATAGTAAGATCTGGAGAGGGCAGGAACTCCACAAGGAGAGCAACAGAACCAGAAAATTTGAAGACAGGGGTCTTTCCAGAGATTCATACTCCAACCAAGTACCATGCATGGAGATAACCTAGAACCTCTGCACATATGTAGCCCATAGCAGCTCAGTGTCCAAGTGGATTCCATAGTAATGGGAACAGGGACTGCCTCTGACATAAACTGATTGGTCTGCTCTTTGATCACCTCCCCCTGAGGGGAGAGCATCCTTACCAGGCCACAGAAGATGACAATGCAGCCACTCCTGATGAGATCTGATAGACTAAGAGCAGAAGGAAGGAGAGGGGGACCTCCCCTATCAGTGTACTTGGGTAGGGGCATGCATGAAGAAGGGGGAGGGAAGGTGGGATTGAGAGGGGAGGAGGGAGGAGTTTATGGGGGGATACAAAGTGAATAAAGTGTAACTAATAAAAGTTAAAAAAATAAAATAAAGTAAAAAGTCAAAACCATTAAAAATGTTTATTCTTAAATATTTTATGCTTCTGGATGCTTTGTAAGTGAATTCCTCTTGGTTTCATTTCATTGTTCATTGATAAGATACAAAAAAGTTACTATGTCATATTCCTCTTATTATGACTCACTAAGCTTATAGTCCTGTTTTCATATGCAATCATACATATGTGCACACATGTACATACACATATACATGTACATATAAGCACATGCACACATCTACACATATGTGCACATACATATACATACACATATACACACAAACACACAAAAGTATACATACACCACACACGCACACTTTATGAGAATTTCTCATGTATTCCAGGCTGGCCTTGATCTCTGTATTTAGCTGAGGATGAACATCAATATCCTTGCTTCCTTGCTAGGATTACAGACGTGAATGAATACATCCGCTTTATGCTGAGCTGGTGGTTGATGGGTGCAAGTGAGCGCTCTACCAACTGAGCTACAGCCTGAGCCCTACTAATGATTCCTTTATTTTAATGCAGTTGTCTTTTTCATTCGTGTAACTCTATGAAGTTCTTTTTTTCCCCCGGCGGCTAAATTATATGATAGATTTCATTCACTAAGTAAGTTAATTTGTGACAATGGAAAAACGTGTGTTCAGATGTGACCTTCTACATCCAACTGAGAAAGTAATAAAGACTAGGCTGCGTGGAAGGCTCCAGCCTGAAGCTTTATGTGCACTTAGTGAGTTTAAAGTACAAACTAAAATTTTTGGGTAAGGACATCATTTATGTGAAGAATTACTGTAATCCTTAACTATTTTTTCTATCTTTCAGATCTGCTTTCATTTAACTTCTTTCATTTTCATTACACTTTTTTATTATTTGAGAATTTCATACATGTACACATTGTGTTTGATCAAATTTATTCCCTGATTCCTACTACTACTTTTCCCTTCTAGCTCCATGCATTCTGAAAGCCCTTTTCTAATTAATTAGTTACAAATAAAATATCATACATGTACGTAACAGACTTCAATTGTGCTCAACGCCATGGCCTTCTCTTGCCCCCTTTCATTCCCACTATTTCCTTTCGTCTTTCCAGCCAGTCCCTCTTTCACTTTCACGAGAAGATAACCCATACCTGGCACTGAGATTTCTAACCCACCTCTCCTGGGAGCATTCTAAACAGCATTCTAAGCCACTGAGCTGTATCTCCAGCTCCTGGGACATGACAATTTTAATGACCGATAACACTGAAATTCTGAACTTACAAATATATGAACTAAACTTTAGAATCTAATGACCTCTGTCCAATGATCTTACAGTAGAGCACAGCTGCTCCAAGACAAAAAATAAATAAATAAATAAATAAATAAATAAATAGAAATAAAAATACATGACAACCAGACATAGTGCATGAGCTTTGTTTTAATCTTGGAATTAAAAGAATCCATTAGGCTTGTTTAAGATAACAAGGAGACAAATGTATAGGCACACATCTGTAGTCCCAGCATCTGGAAAGCTGAGGGATGAAGATGGTGAGATATAAAGCAAGACCCTATCACACACAAGGCAGCCAACAATGAAACAGTGAGGAGAGGAGTTTAGGGAAACTGGTAGCATTTCCCTGATCCTAATCAAAACCACAACAAAATTGAGAATTTTTTAAAAATCTTCCTTCAGTAACAACTCTGATCATTAATGCCATGAAAATTAACAGGTGCCAGCAGGTTTTTTTTTTTTTTCTTTCTCCACAGAGCTATGTGTAAGTCTTCTTTTGAGACAATCTATTTAAGTTGATTGGTTCCTTTGAATTCAGGTGAAAATGCAGATTTGATGATGATGATGGTTGTCGTGGTGGTGATGATGGGGCGGGTAGGAGCGGTACCAGTATTGGTGGAGTTTTTTGTTTTGTTTTTTTTTTTTTTAGATTTGGAGTTTTTCATGTATTTTTGATGTCAATTCCTTGCAAAAGGATGAAAAAAAAGATGTATGTTTTGCACATATTTTCATACTTTCTCTTCACAATGAGAAATATGGACAAGAGATGAAGTCCTAGGAAGAACAAACAGACTTTTTAAAGTATTGTTTCTTTTTTAATTTTTTTCAAGAGTCTACTTTACATGTCAATATAGCCCTGTTGCTTTTTTTTTTCTTTATTAATTATACTTTACTCACTTTGTATCCCCCCGTGGTTCCCTCCCTCCTCCCATCCCAATCCCTCCTTTCCTCCACCCTCTGCCTGCATGCCCCTCCCCAAGTCCACTGATAGGGGAGGACTTCTTTTCCTTCCTTCTGATCCTACTCAATTAGGTTTCATCAGGAGTGGCTGCAGTGTCTTCTTCTGTGGCCTGGTAATGCTGCTTCCCCCTCAGGGGGAGGAAATTGAAGAGCAGGCCAATCACTTCATGTCAGAGACAGTCCCTGTTCCTCTTACAATGGAACCCACTTGGATACTGAACTGCCATGGGCTACATCTGTGCAGGGGTCTTAGGTTATCTCCATGCATAAAAATATGGAACGCTTCATGAATTTGCATGTCATCCTTGTGCAGGGGCCATGCTAATCTTCTCTGAATCGTTCCAATTTTAGTATATGTGTTGCCGAAGCAAGCATGCCCTGTTGCTTTTGAAAATGATTGCACGATACATCTTTTTCCATTATTTTACTTCTTCTTGTTCTGAATTGTTTTATTTGAAGTGAGGTTCTTTTTATTTTTTCATTTCTATTTTTTGTTTTTTTTTATTGTTTTTTTTTTTTTTTTTTTTGAGACAGCGTTTCTCTGTGTAGTTGTGGCTGTCCTGGACTCACTTTGTAAACCAGGCTAGCCTCGAACTCATAGAGATCTGCCTGCCTCTGCCTCCCCAAGTGCTGGGATTACAGGGGTGCACCACCGTGCCCGGCTGGAGTGAGGTTCCTGGGGAGATGTGTTTGGGCCACATTTTTAAACCACTCTCATCATTTTAGTTTATTAATGAGTATGTGTATGCCATGTATGCTTAGTGTAAGTACTGATTTTTACTTTTAAGACAAACTTTTTCTTCATTTTAAAAAAATCCGATTTTTTTTCTTTTATTTTTGGACCTGCCGTAATGCTGAATTGAACATGCTGAGCATATTCTTGGATTGTATTTTAAGCAGCCATGTTTAAAAAGGAAGACTTTAGCATGCGTTCTTGTGAGCCTTTATAAAGCGTTTGTTCTAGTGGCCACACGCACGCATGTACATAGTCACATAGTGACTCACTGGTGCTGCTATTACCTGTTATTGGTTCCAGTAAATGTGAAATCAGATCTTCCTTTCCATGTCTTTACTTAAACATTTCCAGAATTAAATCTAGAAACTCAGAACATTTTATATTTCTACTTATTTTTGAAAATTTGATTATGACTACTGTATTTACATCATTATCCCTCTCTTCTCCCCATGCTTCCTCTTCAACCTGCTTATCAAACTCATGGCCTCTTACTCTTTAATATATATTCTATGAAATACATTAAGTTAAAATATTACATAATTTATATGTAAAACATGTACATATCCTCCTGATCATTTAGTGTTACTCATACGTGTCCGGAACTGACATCCTGAGATTTGATAAACCTATCAGGGGTTTCTTTTCTGGAGTTGATCGATTCCCCCTTTCTCTCAACAGTTGCCCTTAGCTCTCTTTCTGAGCTGAAGCCTTTTGAGAATTTCCCATCCTCACTGGCGTGCTAACTGATGTTTTAATTTTGAAGGTCTTGCTTAGGCACTCAAATTGCTGAAATTTCCTGGGGGCAGTTTCCCCGTCAGATAGAGGAGACACAATCTCACAGCCCATCCTGTGCCTCTAACAGTGTTACCATACCTCTTCCTCAGTGTTGCCTGAGCCTTTGGTATAGGAACTGTATTGTTCATACATCAAATGGAGTTTGACACTCCATTTCTGTTGTTTTCTTCACTCTGACCAGGTTTAGCTTTCTGTAGTTTTCTCCATCTGCTGCAAAAAGATTTCCTTTGAGCAACTGAGAGCTACGTTTATCGATGGGTACAAGAATAAATACCTAGAATGTAGAAATTACAGTGACTTAGTAAAGAGGTACTTGTGAGTTCTCTTCTAGGTTCTATGACCTCACCACACAGGCAGTCGGTTTGTAATATCAGGCAGGCATCCCCTCCTATTGAGTGGGCCTTAAGTCCAATTAGAGGCAGTTGGTTACCACCAATATATAAGTTCCACTATTGTGCCTTTGGGCATGTTTTGCTATGCTGGTCATTGTTGTGCTTCATAGGCATCATATCTGGGTAGAACTGCTGATTGCTTTTCTCCTTTGGCAGCTTGCTCAGCTTCCTCTGATACCACAAAATCTCGTCCTCAGGAAGGAGGCTCCCAGTTCGATTCCTTCAAGCCCTGTGTCTGAAATGTATGGTAGCTTCAGTAATATGGTCTTGTCTTCAGTTTCTAGGAGACAACCAAAGGCAACAGCATTTTCATATTTGGGGGTGGGGAAGTCTCTTAGTCTCCCCTAGTCAACAACTTGAAAGGTGTTTCCTATGCCTGGCACTTCGGGGGAGAGGAGAGGTTATGGGGCAGTCTATGGCTCCTGAGTGTAACATTTCCATTCCAAGTGGCTTAACTTCATTTTTAAAAAAATAAAGTTTTCTCTTTAAAGAAAAGAAAGATGATAGGTAGGTAGGTAGATAGATAGATAGATAGATAGATAGATAGATAGATGATAGAGACAGATAGATTATTTAATTTTATGTGCATTGGTATTTTGGCTGCATGTGTGAGGGTTTTGGAGCCCCTGTAAATGGAGTTTCAGAGAGTTGTAAACTGCCACATGGGTGCTGGGAATTGAACCCGGGTCCTCTGAAAGAACAGCCAGTGCTCTTCACCGCTAAGCTTTCTCTCTTGCCCCCTACAAATATATTTAAATAAGCCTAATTTAAAAGAATTTTTTTATTTCTTTTATGTTTTAATTACCATTATCTTTCTCTTCCCCTTCCTCCCTCCAAAGATTCTGATATAACCCTCCTTGGTTCTCTTTCAAATTCCTGACATGTTTTTCATTTAACAGTTGTCATGTGTACATATGTATATGCTTGCATATGTGCAAGTTTAAATAAGCATAAAACAATGTAAATCCATATGGTTTTTGCAAATGTCCTTAGTGTTGTTTCTCCCACCCCCTCCTCCTCCCTCGTTGTTGTCCTCTCCTTTCTGTGCTGGTAAGTCACCCTCCCATCACCATTTTCTCATTCCCATGCATAGTACCTAATATCCTACTGTTTCCCTGTGCTTTGAGAGACCAAAAGATAAATTAGCAGCTATTTTTAAGACGTGAAGTAGGTGGGTAGAGAAGTCCAGTCATGCCCTGAGGGGAAGGACTGCCTTACTGCATTCTTTCCCCACCCACTAGAGATAACAGTTGCTAGGAAACTGGCCCATCCACCTAGGGAAGGACACCAGGTCATTATGGTCTGGGGACCTTCCTATAGCCAATCAATTCAAAATGTAGCATTTTGACCAATAGATGTTTGCCAGGCAAGAATTGCCCCTGCCTTGGGCATGCTGGGAGGGACCAGAATCTATATATCCCCCAATTAACCTGGGCGCAGTGCTCTCGGCTCCCACCTCTTGGGCGGTGGGGTGTGTGTGCAGCTTGTAATTTACAATAAAAAAAAAACCTCATGTATTTACAGCGGAGTCTAGTTATTCCTGGTCTTTTGGGGTTCATGAACTGGGCAGAACAACTTCATGTCTGCTTCCTGTGTCCCTTCTTCCTTTATGATGTCAAGATTATTTTGTCGTTTCTGTCCCCTGATTTTTCTATTAGCCCTTTTGTAAGGGCAGGTGCATGCAAACCACATCTTGTTCCTCCATCATCTGATGGTCCTTCTGTTGATGAAGATTTTGCTGTGTCATATCCTTTCAGCCTTTGGGAAAAGTGATTCCTTCTGGTCCACATGGTTTGTGATGAGAAATCTATTACTTAAATTTTATTTTTGTCGCATGGGGTTTAGGATGTAGTGCAATGGCTGAGCACTCACTTCACTAGCAAATGTAAGGCCTTGGGATTCAATCCTTAATATAAAATAATAATAATAATAAATTAGAAGAAAAAAGTAACTTTTCCCAAAAGAATGGTGTTTTTGTATTCTTTTTTATATAGATTTTTACATTTGATTCACACACACACACCTGTTTGTGTGGAGAGACTGTCTTTTTCTTTGCCCACCCCTGTTTACTAACAGGGGGGGGGAGGGGGTATGATAGCCATTTTAGAATACTTCACATTTAATTATCTCAGTGTTGACACCTATTGATAGTATTGTTTTTGTTCAGTTTGAGGTTGCTGCATTCTATTATAATAAAAGAATCCAAAATATCAGGAGTGAACATCCCACTGGCCATCTGATGGCAGAAACAGGCTTTGAAGAAAGCAGATTGAATTCGACTTCTAATTTAGGATAATCCACAGAGTGACTTTTAAACATCCTTTTGATCTGAACTATTGTTTTTCCTCATCATATTAGTTGTATTCATTTTTCTCTCACCGAGAGTCATTACGCTTTTCATGAGAGAATAGCTGAGGAAGAGAGATCTGAGAAGTGGCCTTTAATGGCTGACTCTAGAGAGATGACAGACAGACAGTGGGCTTGGCATGAAGAGGCAAGGGCTGTAAGGCCCTGAAACCTGTCGGCGAACCTTAGTGCTAAGGATTCACCCTGAAGAGAACCCAGAGCTAGGCTTGAGCTCCCGAGTTCCTGCCTGTTTGCGTTACATGTGTTTCCATCTCCCAGGAAAAATGTGATTTCAACGTTTCAGGAATTCGTTTCCATAAAGCCCTTCATTTGGTTTTTCAATGAATTTATGAAAAGAAAAAAAAAACAACATGACGACAACAGCCTCATCCCTGCTTTATTGAATGGCCAGCCTGAGCTCCCCACACGGAGGCCAAACGCAGACAGAGCGCACATCCGTGCCAGACAACGCATCCTCACTCTCTCATTTAATCTCAGAGGAGCACCATGACGTACGCCCTGCAAATAAACTTCATCTACAAAGGACGCGTCTTAGTAGCTTAACATCCATGATCCTGCAAGCAGGGGATCAAAGGCTCGACGTCTTAAAATGTAACTGCCGCGGGGCTGACTTCAGCCCTTTCCTAATCTTGTTTTCTAATGTGTGTTTTGTTTACTGAATTCGTCAGTACTGGACTTTGCGCCCCTGGCTAATATGATTTGCACCAGGGGTAGTGTGCAGCCTGTAAACCTCCTGGCTTCTGATACAGCCTCACGGCCCACGAATCTACGACAGCAGAGGGCAGCTGGTCTATCTGTTCAAGTCACGAAATCCCCCCATGTCTCTCGGAAACTTACGAGTCAGATTTGATTATCTTTGAGCTCAAGGACTCTGTTTTGTTTTAGGTTTTTTTTTTTTTTTTCCTTTCTGGGATAAATTACGAACACCACAGATGCTTCCAGAATCTACTTGATTAAACTTCATTACATCATATTTTGTTCGCAAATAAAGCTAGGGAGATGCTTAATGAATACTTAACAAGAAAAGAAGAAGAAAAAAATCTTCATATCCGGCTTACCTTTAAGCAGCTATGAAAAGAGAAACAGATATAAAGAATAAACTTCACTTCGGTGTTGTTACTCGTTCTGTCGTTACTGCTGTTGTAGAGCTGTAGGAATTCTTTCTATGTTCTGTATATCATTCTTCTGTGAGGCAGATGGCTAGCAAAAATGTTCACATTCCGTGGGTGGGTGTTCACCTCTGATAGCGCCCTCTGATAAACGAATTCTTAGCTGTTAAGTTCAGTGGAGGGGTGTGGATGAGAATGGCCGCCATAGGCACACCTAACGTGAATGCTTGGTCCTCAGACCAAGAAGCTGATTTGTGGGAAGGATGAGGAGGCATGACCTTGTTGGAGGAGGCGTGTCACTGGGGGTTTGAAGTTTCAAAACCCCACACCAGGCCCAGTCCTGTGTGTGCGCGGGTGTGTGTGTGTGTGTGTGTGTCCTGTCCTACTGTCCACCACCCTACCCCCATCCCTACCCTGCCCCCCTCTCTGCCCTTTCATGCTCCCCTAATCCCACCTCCCCCACCTCCAGGGCCCTGACCTTGTGGGTCAGATAAAAACTCTACTGCGCCAGCGCCATTCCTGGCTGCCTGCCCTAATGGTCAGGGACTCATCCTCTGAGACTGTAAGCAAACCCCCAACTTTTGTAAGTTGCCTTTGTCTCTTCACAGCAACAGGAAAGCAGCTAAGGCATAAGGCATCCAGCATATCTATTTCTTCTTTCCCGGGTCTGTGATGTCATATTCAAGCCACGACGTTGTTAAAGCTGTTCTGCTTTCTTCTAAGAATTATACAATTTTCACCTGTCACAGCTAGGTCTTTGATCCATTTTTAAATTTAGTTTTGTTTGCGGCACTTACTTCTCTTGTATGCAAATGTCCAGTAATCCTATAATTATTTGTTTAAAATGTTGTCATTCCCCCCCCCCACACACACACACACTAAATCGTTCTAACACACTCTTTTAAAATCTTTAGCTACCCTTTTTGGCAGGATGACGCATGCTTTAAGGAGCATTCAGGAGGTAGAGGTGGGGGGTTTTTGTGAGTCTGAGGCAAGAACAATCTACATAGCAAGTTTCAGGAGAGCCAGGACTACATAGTGAGAGCCTGTTCAAAAGAGAAAAAAACCTTTGGCTGCACATATAGAGATGTTTTTCTTCTGGCTCTAAATTTCACTCCTTTGACCTGTATGTCATGTATGCCATAGCACAGTGATTATTGGAGCCTTCTGAAAAACTTGGAGAGAATTAGTTTTCAACCTTATTTTTCTTTTTGAAGACTGTTTAGATTAAAGAACATGAAACTGAGTGGGCAGGGAGGTTTAGAGGGCCTGGGAGGATTTGGGGAGGAAAAAAAAAAAACACATGAACAAAATATGTTGTATGAAAAAAATTAACCAAAGAATGTTTAAATAAAAAATAAATTCTATAAAGAGCTGCTACTGAGCATTTAATATTTATAAATATGCATAATAGCATATAAATGCTCAAAATGTATAATATGCATAAATAGAAAAAGAATTGTTCAAATTATTCATAAAAAGTTGATTTGTTTGTTTGTTTGTTTGTTTGTTGAGAAAGAGTTTTTGTTGTGTAGTCTTGGCTTTCCTAGAACTAGCTCTGAAGACCAGGTCTTGAACTGGTCTTGAACTCACAGAGATCTGCCAGTTGCATGCCTTTCTAATCCCAGCATTCCTATGGTGAAGTAGTGGATGGAAATAAGGAGTTTGGCCAGAAGGTCTTGGGTCTGCCATCTGAGAGTGTGTAATACAGACTCTTACTCGCAACAAAGTGGAAGTGGCAAATCAACTCCTCCAAAATTGTCCTCTGATCTTATTACATGAGCACATCATCCACACTGCCTGCCCCATCCCAGCCTCCACACTCACATATAATACAAAAACATTCAAACATATTTTAATCTTAACTAAATAAGAATTCATCAAGGTGCTGTTTCTCTAGGGGAGATTTGTTCTAAGTATAACAAAAAAATAAAACTACAACTAGATAAACAAGATTCAGGGAAGTTGAAGTTTAACAGAAGGCTTCAACAAGGAGAAAGTGAAGCTTGGTGCAGGTATAAAAAACAAACAGGGGTCAAGATGGGAAAATATGTGCTGGCTCTTCTTTCCATTCCTGTCTTGGTTCTACAGCAATGATGAGGGCTTCCAATATGTTCTTATATTATTTTTAAGAGTCATGATTTAAAAGTCAGATAACTACCTAGATCATACACCATAATTCATTAGATACTTTCCTAACTTTGAGGATAACACACACATCTTTTTTCAATATGTTTTTTCAAACTGACAGTTTTAAATGGCTTCTTTAAAAGGCCTGCTTTGGCAGTGGTCATGATCCCACACATGGATGTACTTCATGGCAATAACAGTAAGCTTAAAAACAGTTAAGATGAGAAATTATACCTATGAAATCACTTTTGAAAACAAAGATGTGTTTACTATTTCAGGCATAATATCTTCTTTCCCACCAACTTATTTTTTTAATCACTTTACATTCTGATCACAGCTCCCCTCCCTCCCCTCCTTCTCCTCCAGTTTCTCCTTCTCCTCAGAGAAGGGGAGGCCTCCCCCATGGGTACCCATCTGCCTTGGCACATGAAGTCACAGCAGGACTAAGCACATCCTCTCCCACTAAGCCCAGGCAAGGCAAGATACAAAGGCAGAGACAGCACCCCCACCCCACCCCTGGTCCAAGGTCCAATTGGTAGGAGACCCACATGATAACCAAGCTATACATCTGCTACAAATGTATAGGGTTCCAGCCCATGCTTGGTGGTTTAATCTCTGTGAGCCCTCATGAACCCAGGTTAGTTTATGCTGTAGGTCTTCTTGTTGTGTCCTTGACCTCCCTGGCTCCCTCAGTCTCCCCACCCCCACCCCCACCTTCCACAAGACTCCCCAAGCTCTGTCTTATTGCTTGGCTATGGGTCTCTGCATCTGTTTCAGGTGTAATATCTTACTAATGGAAATGTTTGGTGTTTTGTTGACAGTCTGTGGTACATAGCCATGATAGAATCTATCCATGACATATGAATGGCAGTACTGAACCCTGCTGATTGTCTGAGTGGATTTATATTCCAGGGTAGGTGAACTGATAGTGTGGAACCACGGGAAGGCAAAATACTTCCAGGCAACTCCAAGGATGAAAGTGTTTTGTGTCTTTTGTTTTATCCCAAAACATACAAGAGAAAATGATTATCTAATTCCTCGGGATAAGTCCCAGGCAACGTACACTCAAGATGTAAAGCCAACTAAACAAAAAGTTCTTGAAATTAAGGTGAAGCGCTTGGTACCCGTTCTAAGTGCTTTCTCTAGAAATGTGGTGGACATGAGAGCATGAGATCCAGGCCTGGGACAGACCAGCAAGGGTAGCCAGGACTTTTAGCTTTTTCTCATCCTTCAGTGAGTCCTCTCTTCCTGGAGTTTCTTGAAAAGATGACTTGTGAGAATGTGCCCCAGATCCATTTTCTTTTCTGCTCCCCAAACAAATATTCTACATAGAAATTCTCACATGGTACTGGATATGATAGCGGGAGCCTGTAATCCCACCAAGCAAGGAGGAAAGTGAATTCTAGGGCACCTGGCTCTTCATGGGTAGTTGCAAGCTAATGGCTACATAGCAATACCATGTCTCAAATAAACCGATCCTATAAGCTATAATGGTTTCATACTTTAAAATAATGACACTCTGTCTGAGATCTAAAATAAGAGCACATAAGACTTCATAATGAACCTTCAGAATCTGATCTTTCAGAATCCTTCCCACTGAAGGAATAAGTATTCCTGGTCTTAACGAGATTCGTAGCCTGGGTTTGTTTACTAAATGTTTGCTCAGACCCATTTTGTGAAGCCAGACGTGGGTGCACATGCCTGTAATGCCAGCATCTGGGAGGTGAAGGCTGGAGCAACAGGAGGTCAAGACCAATGCTGGCTATGCAGTAAGTTTGAGAACAGGCTAGGCTTCTTAAGACCCTGTCTGGGAAGAACAAACAAAAGTGAGTTTACATTTTGCATATTGAAAGGGAGGATACGGACATGGCAGAGTCCACGGACATCAACAATCTTGTAAAATTAAAGGTAACCTTAAGCTGACATAATCAGACTCCGTGGAGTGTTTATGCATACAGCTATCACCAACTGTTTGTGCATGTAGTAGTCACTGATTTAGCATCACTCGTGAGCTATGTCTAATTTACCACCACAGGGTGATATGTCTTGGGCAACAGCCAATCCTGTGCAAGAGCAGCAACCATGGAATCGAGAGGGAGTGAAGGCTTTGGTGACATTCTATATTTATAGGGGACTTTTGCTATATTTCAGTCACTTCATTAAGCACTTCATTCTGAACATTTCTAAACCCAATCAAGCTTCTTTTTAGAAAGAATAAACATGATCATTTTATAGTTTGAGAACAGCGGACTATAAAGAGGTTAAGCAATTTACCTGTGCTCATAACGATGTATTTTTCAAAAGTAGTTCTGCCAAATAAATGTAATCTTTTGTGTTACCAAAAAAAAAAAAAAAAAGAGCACCCACAGAACAAATATATATATGTGAATAACAGCTCGTTGTGGACTGTTTATTACAAGGGATTTCTATAAGACAGAGAAAGGTGGAAAAGATTAATTTTCTCTATGTTTCCAAGAGGCAACAGCTTGCTTTTGTCATGTTTTAACTCTCATGCATTACTTGTAACAAAATGTCTTGGATTTAAGATGTAGTTCTCTAAGACGAGGCAGCGCGCACTGTGGTACCATGAGGTTTTGCATCCCAACTGTAAATACACAAAAGCCTGCTCATCTCTGCCTTACAGTGATGTTCCCATTTGATCTTGAAGAAAGCGTAGAATGTGCTGAGAATGCAAAGCTCTCCCTCCAGGAGCTGGCCTGATCATTCCCCGGGGCTGATCCAGTCCCTAAAGAGAGAGTGTCTATCCACACTTGAATCTAGCATATCATGTGTCACCCAGGATACACAGCTCAAGGTATGCTGCTTGCTGGGGTCCCTCAGCTGTGCTCCAGGTGAGGATCATAGAGGCAAGAGTCATCCTTCCAGGACAGCTTTCCTGAGCCTTGGAGACCACCTTTCCAGGAATCCTAGGCCCCTGTCCCTCCTCTCCAGAACTGACATGTCCACTTTTTGTGACTTGTGAGAGAAGTGGTCTCACCAGACTGAAGGCATGATGGTAGCCAACACTCAGTGACTCTCTTTCCTGACCCTTATAGGATAATTCATCAGAAAGAGTTCTTCAGCAACTCTCAGACCAGAATGAACGGGTGAGAGAAAAGTGAAATGTCCTTAGTCATGCTCATACATGTTGAGTGCTCCTACTAAGACTGCATATAATCCCTCCTCCTTCCCGGAAGCCTGCCTCCTGAGAGACACAGGGCAAATGCCGTAGGAATACTGTAACTGCATGGTTCTTTTGTTGCTTGATTGGTTCAGGCTTTATTTGAAAATCAGAAGCAATTAATCTACCTAATCCTCAGGAATTGTTTACAGCCGCTTCAGCAATAAGAGACCTAGAAAAAAATTAATAAAAAAGCAAGGATAGCAGGAGACTTCACGGTTGCAAACTTGTGACCTGTGTACAAAACCAGATGCTTTCTTCTGTAAGTCCACTTATGCTAGGTTATAATTAGCTTCCCTTCGAAATTAAAATAATGGAGGAGATGGAGCAATTGGTATACAACCTAAGGGAAAGATAAATGCATGCATAATCAGTTCAAGAACTTCATTCATTGCTTCTAACCATTAAGTCACTCCCTGCCTATATGCAGGCTTCTAAAACAAGATTATCACTGGACAAAAACACAGACAAGGTTTAGGGCAAAAGTCAAAGTAATGATTTAAGATGTGACACAAAAATAGCAATAACAGTTTTTGTTTCCCCCTTTCCTCCCGAGACAAGGTGTCCCAATGTAACTCAGGCTGTCCTGGAACTCGCTGTGTAGAACAGGCTGTCCTCTAACTCAGAGACAGCCACCTGCCTCAGCCTCCTGAGTGTTGGATTAAATGCATGTGCACGAAATACAGCTCCATGGTAAATTTTTAATGCATTAATAAGGTTTAGAATTATAATTCTAACTTTTGTCCAATGTTCTTACTTTCACTAAGTAAAAAAATTGGATCCAGCTTACATCACCATCCATTTTCTTTTTTCCTGGAGCTCACCCTCCCCTAATTAAGGAAGACAATAATGGCACTCCTGATTCATCTAATCCGGCTCTAGGTAATTATGCCTCATTGTAGCAATTACAAGTTATATTTATAATGAACAATGCAGTAGAAACCTTTCCAGTGCACTTTATTAGGCTTTGAAACCCTATAGAAGGGACAGTGAAGATGTATTTAGAGAGCAATCAAATTTTTTACTGTGGGTGTTGAATGTGGCTCTTTGCTCTGCAATCCTTTCCCTGCTTAAGCCTAAAATAGCACAGCCATTCGAATGTCTCCACAATGTTCTATGGAGAAGGTTTAGCCCGCTGATTTACATAATGCATATAATATAGTACTCGTAAGTATTTTATGAAGTTTTTCTGAGCTTATATTCTTAATTTTATGTGTAAGTTCGATGAGAACAGAACCCATCATCTCTTTGTTCATCTCCTTATGTGGAGCTGTTGCAAAGTCCACTCTGTGTCTTCACTTCTCACCTCTCTTTCAAGTTCCCTTCACTAGTGGTCTCTGAGGTCAACTCAGAGTCCACCTGAAGCCTTATCTTTTTTAAAAATGTCTTCCTATTTCAAGACTAGATCCTTTTCTCTACTGATCTCTCACAAAATGTCTTGTGTCTGTCATTTGTTTTAGCCTTATAATATATTGTTTTGTAGTAAATATTGTTAATTGCTTAAAAATAAAAATTTATTAAAAGATAAGCTGGGTATGGTGGCACATACCTTTGGTTACAGCACTCTGGAGAAAGAGTCAGATTGATCTCTTGGGTTCAAGGTCAACCTGTTCTACACAGTAAGTTCTAGAAAAGCCAGAGCTATATCAAAAATTTGTAAATAGATAACAGATAGATAAATACATAGATAGATAGATAGATAGATAGATAGATAGATAGATAGGCTATGTTGGTGTGTGCGCACATATATGTAGGTGGGGGGTTCCCTATAGTGTGTAATAACTCACTTTGTCCATTTTTGATCTTTGCCCTGAGAAAGCCTGTCTAAATAAGCCTGACCAACTCCATGGTTGGGCTTCAGTTTCTTGCTAGACAGAACAGGCCAAAGAGTTGCAGGGAAAAAAAATACAGAAAAGGGGACACCAATCAGAAACAGCCACGACATCTAGCCTGGAGAAGATAAAGTCGGTCGCTTAACCACTGGTTTGAAAAGCACCTAAGTCCTGACCAGAGTCAGGAAGTCTCCATGGGTGCCAGCCAGTCCCAGTCGAGGTTATCTTTCCAGAGTAGGAATGCCCCTCTTTGGCTCTGAAAGGGGCCTCCGGCTCCTCTGGAGGCAGCCTTCATGTTGTGAAGATGATGCCCCTAGCATACTGGACTTCTGCAGAATAAACGCCCTTTGCTGTTTGCATGCTATTCAAGTCTCGGGTCATTCTTTCAGCACATTCTGGACCCTAACAGACCTTCATACTTCATATATTTTCACTTCACTCTTTCTTTCTGGCATAGTGCCATACAGTGGCTTCTACAGGCCAATAACTCCCAATAACACCAAGATCTCTTACTGGATCTTGGTGTCCAGTAAGAGATCACAAGCACATATGTCTAGCTTGTTCTCAGTATCATCATTTGGATATTCTATAGATGTCCAAGAGTCATTCAATCCAAAAGTGAAGTCATCATGTCTCACTCCTCTGAACTTTGACCTAGTTGTATCAACCTTGACTCCAACTATTCTCTTCCTGAGAAATGACATAGAAAGATTGGTCTGCCCCAGCCTTATTCTTGTTCTGTGCATCTTCCACTGCTTGGGCTCCGGATATTAATGTCTCTCAATCAAACTCTCTACTAAGGAAGCAAGCAAGCAAGCAAAAGCATAGTGATTTTGCTCACTCCTTATTACCAGGGCCTCTGAAATACCTCTAACAAATGCAAGGGGCTCCGTAAGAACCCACTGAGTAAACAGCTAACAACTTAATTCATGGTTTCACTTTATGTCGGCTGTAGCCCGAGTGTCTCATCCATAATTAATATGTTGAAACGTATTGCCAATGTAATACGACTAAAAAGATGAGGCCTGGGATGGTATTAATTTACCATAACAGAGGAGCCCTTGTGAATGGCATCAGTGACCTTATAAAACAGGTACAAAGAAGTTGTTCACCCTTTCTGCCCTCTTGTCCTTCCATCCCTCTACCCTAAATAATAACATCTATGAAAAATGAGCAACACTGGCTGCTCTCCCAAAGGTTCAATTCCCAGCAACCACATGGTGGCTCACAACCATCTGTAATGAGATCTGGTGCCCTCTTCTGGCGTGCAGGTATATATGCAGATAGAAAATTGTATACATAACACATAAATCTTTTAAAAAAAGAAAAGAAAAATGAGCCTTTACTATACACCAGACTTGCAGTTGCCTCAGTCTTCTATTTCCCTGCCTTAGGGCTATAAGGAAGACACTTCTAGTTTTAATGTACCCAGTTCCAAGTGTGAATTATGTCAATGTCTTTCTATCCATTTCTTTTCTCAATAACTGGGCTTCCTCGTTAATGATAATAGCCAATAACAGTACTATCCTTAGAAGGCTATAAAAAAATTAAATATGCTAGTAGATACAAACCTCTCAAATATAGCTGGCACGTGGCAAGCACTATGAATGATAACTCACATTGTACTACTATTATTTACAAATATAGCTGGGATAGTGCCACATATCTTTGGTCCCATTGCTTGGAGACAGATACAGGCTTATCTCTACGAGTTCCAGGCAAATCTGGTCTGTGTAGACAGTTCTAGGCTAGCCAGGGCTACATAGTGATACTGTGTTTCAAGAAAAATAATGAAACCCCTATTAACATAGGATCTACATGTTTAACAAGTTTTTTATTATTAATGACAACATACCTCTTAGATATAGCTGTATGCCAGCTATCACTTGACCTCTAAAGTTATCTACCTTTCAAAACTGAAACTTCCCACTCATTGCGAAAAGACAAGCTTTGTTATGTCAAAACTTTGAAATGTTTATTTGAGCAGACAGGATGCATGGACCTGGCAAATACTAGCTGGGAGAGGTTTGGGGCCCTGCCAAAGGAGCCTGGATGTGAAGGAGAGACTTCGCAGGGAGAATACAGCAGCAGGGAAAGAAGAGGTCCCAAAACTGATTCAAGCACAGACTTCATTTGGGTCATTCGAAGTCTGTACTGAGACATTCGTTAACATTTCTGCTCTCTTAAAGCCATTTGTGCTGGCTTTGGTTAATTATGAAGCAGGGGCACTGTAACAATCTGTCTAGTCACCTCTCAGTTACTATGGAAACACCACTTACAAGCAGCTTCCCGGTGTTCTCCATCCCCAGCTACGGTAGAGACCATAGCACTCTGTTTCTAAGTCTGTTTATTTTACATTCCTCATGCTTGGGAGCATGCAGCACCCTCCTGTGCCTTGCTTACTTTTCTAGTACCCCATCTATGTTGCCTCATGGCACAGCATGCTCTTATCTTCCAAGCTGAGATAGTAGCCAGAGTTTGTATGTGACAATCTTTGTTTGCTTGGTTGCTCGGTTGCTTTTTTGAGACAGGATTTTTGTTTCTTAGGATTTCTCTGTGTAGCTCTGGGTGTCCTGGAATTCACTCTGAAGACCAGGCTGACCTTGAACTCACTGGTATTCACCGGCCTCCCAAGTGCTGGGATTAAAAGCATGTGCAACCATTGTCCAGCTATGTGTCTGACACTCCTTTATCCAAAACTGTAAGTGAATTCTTGGGTCATGAATATAATATTAATATACATTAATATTAGGAATCTATTAATTACTTCTCCTGTTAACTTAAAAAATATTTCAACACATGTAAAATTTCAATGTAGCACTACTAAATTTATTTTCCAATGTACTTAAATTTTTATAAAAAGTATAGTTCAGTATATTCTGTATTCTTTTATCAAAATTGTGTTTGATAGGAGCCATTTCTAAGACTATGTAAGCTTAAAGAAACAGTGTATTAGTGGCTGTTTGGGCATGAGATCTAGAACTGATATTAAAATGTGCTACATAATTTGCTAATTACCATCTTTTAACTTCACATGCCAAGAAGTCATCAAAATGTTATCTCTTCATGTAAAGATCCATATCTCTTTTTATCCATGTCACATTAATATTTGCAGTTTTCTTATGGAAGCTGGCTATAGCGTGAATGGGATCAGAATATCTATGGCTTCTAATAAACGATGCTTTGGCCTCAACTATGGAAGGCTGGAGGCTACTGGCAATGAACACATGTAGAGAGAAGCCTTCCTGACGTTTCCACTATCTGAGCCAAAGTAGCATCTGCTGGGAAATAAGTTCCCTCAGCAGGTGGATCAAGCCACACCAGGAACAGAGAGGCTCCTGTCTGGGGAGGAAAAAGAAAGACTGCTCTCAACTACACTGACAGACATCATCTTGAACCCTGACAACTCTCATGTGTTCTCAAAACTCCACTTGTCCTTTCTAAGTAAATTTTTGTGTGGTTTCCTCTTTTCCTGCTCATGTCTCTCTTTTTATCTACTCTACTAGGTTTTTAAAGTCCCTAACCCCAGCCATTTATTGAGCCAACTATTTCTTTTCCTGGCTTCCTATGTACACCAGCAACCTCTTTCCTCTGTTAATCTGTCTTTTGTCAACCTCATTCACCATCCTTAAAAAGCTAATGTAACCTCCAAAGTCAACCTGTAAGCCCTACCTGCCCAAGGACAGGGTAACTTCCTGGAATGCTGGGAGTTGTAGTTCTTGGAAAATAACAAAGCCACATGGGAAATATTACCTGCATGGTTTTGCCCTTAAAAAGCCCCTACAGCCCCTTGGCTCATCTCCATTACCTGGGATTCCAGAGAGTGAACTGAACCAGAGTTCATCCTGGCTAATATTTAATTAAATCTTACTTCAAATTTGGCGCAAAATTGTGGAACTAGTTTTTCCCTCGTGAATCTCAGGATTAACACTAAACACAATAAAGCAGAGTAATGTTTGGTTTTCTCCTATAAGAGCTACATTGCTACATTCTCAAATCCAAAAATCAATCAATAGGCTTACAATCATGCAGACCTTTAAATCTTTGTCCTGTCAGTGTCCTTTGGGTGAAATTACTTACACACACACACACACACACACACACACACACACACAAAATCCATCTATTTGATATTGTATTGCTTTTCTATTGCTATGACAGAACACAACAACCAAGGCAAGTTATAGAAGAAAGTGGTTATGGTTCCAAAGGGATAAGAGGTCATCATGGTATGCACGGTATGGTGGCCAGAGCAGGAAGCTGAGGGCTCATGTCTTAACTGCAAGGAGGTGGGGAGGGGTGAGGAAGGACCGAGGGAAGGAGGAAAAGCATATGTGTCTTTGTAACCTCATAGCCCACTCTCTCCACATGCTTCCTTCTACAGGGCCACACTTCCTAAATCTCCCTGAGTATCAGCAGCAACTGAGAACCAAATGTTCAAATACGTGAGCCTATGGGGGACATCCTCATTCAAAGTACCACACATACATCACCAAAGTACTTTGCTGGAGAAGGCCTAACAGTACTCTAAGTAAAACAAAATCTGTCCTGCGCGGGTGATATTACCATACAAACCCAGGAACACAGTGTGGAAAAGTCTCCAGCGCGTCATGCCTATGGTGCTGCCTAGCAACTTGGCTTGACTAAGTGGCCAATGCCAACCATTTCTGCTGCTTGAGCATTTTCTCACATCTTCAAATATCCTACGTCTACTCTCATCTGCATATTTCCTACATGTAGAATGTCCTTGAATCACAATCCTAGATACCAAAGAAATAAGACATATCCTTTGTACATGTCCAATTTTCAATTCACCAAGTCTTTTGAGCAGGTTAACACATCTACTCTTCCAGCTCCATGTAGAAGTTCCTTCTGTCTGAAAGGGAAATTTTATAACAATTAACAATGTTGACTTGCTCTTTTTATGCAGAACTTTTTTTTTTTCTTTTGCTCTATAAAATTAGGATTTCAAACACCAATTATTCCCATTTGAAAATATTTGGATTTTTTGCTTGGTTGTTTGGTTGGTTTGGTTTTTTGTTTTTGTTTGTCTGTCTGTTTGTTTGTTTGTTTGTTTTTGTATGGGGTAGAAGCAAAATCCAAGTGTCAAGTGTTTTGAGACTGGAAAGATGGCTCAGCAGTTAAGAGTGCTGGATGCTGTTTTAGAGGACTCAAGCTTAACTCCCAGCACCTACAACTATCTGTAACTCCAGTTCTAGTGGGTGTGATGATGTCTTTTGGCATCTGTGGGTACCACGTACATATGTGGTACACAGACATACATACAAGCAAAACACTCATACATATAAGTAAATGACATTTAAACCACACTTTAAAGATCAAATGTAAGAGATTGCCAAACAGACCCTAAGCAGCACCTGCACTCTTCTCCTCCATGCAGTGATTTTGGTAATGATTTTGGAAGTCCTGTGAGACTATGACTTAGTAGGACTTACTGGGTCCTACTAAACAAGTTATGGTGAACGACAGTAATGAATGAGTTTCAAACAGGAAGTATCCATAAGCATTCTAATTGCTCATAAAACGTAAGCCTTGGAGAAGTAAAATTATCACAAGAACACCACACTTTTGTTCAACTTTCTAATTATTTGTTTGTATGTGCCTGGGAAGACTTGGAGAGGCCGTCAGATATCTTGGAATTGAAGTGATAGGTCATTTTAAGCCACCAGACAAGGATGCTGGGAAGTAGGTTTTCCGGGAGAGAAGCAAGTGCAACTCTTAACCGCGGAGTTATCTTCTACATTCAAAGAAAGAAAATCATTCTACTATGGCTACTGCACACAACAAACTTTTCTATCTAAAATACTTCAATTTTCAATTAATAAGAAGCTTTTTTTTCTTTCAAGTCTATCGTTTTACTTCCAATACAGCAGGTACTGTGAGAATCATTCCTTTCTGAGGATGTGAATCCTGGTCCTGTTTTAGGTTACTCCTGTTTCCATTCTTTACAGCACCCCCTTCCCTCTCCATTAAATTAAGATCTCTGGGAACAATCCCTGAGCATCTCACAAACTTCCACGCATCTTGCTGTGCTTTGGTGCAAACACGACTCAGGAAGCTACTCCAGTTTCTGTAGCCACAGGACACAGCCGTATCGTACAGCAGCATTAACCTTTAAATCCACTAGCTTTGTAACTCCACTTAAAAACAAGAGAGACTTTTTGGATAAAGCGAGCCTGCAGTACATGCTGTAGAAATAAGCTAAGTGGATCACGCTCGATTGTCTGTCTTCTGTAAATGTAGAATGGTGAAGGAGAACAGGCCTTGTGGTGCCGAGGCTCCACAAAGCTCACGATGGGGTTTCTTTGAAAAGTGTGAGCTGCTGCCGGCTCTGCAGCAGGTCAGGATTTCATTTGTCAGCTTCCCCTTTCAGGGTAAATGAAAGCATGCTTCTTACCGTTCTCCCCTCCCCCAAGTGATGACATGGAGACCTATGGAGCAATTTCCAGGAGAAACAGACATCTTTAGCTAGACCGGTACTAGGAGTCACCCCAGCATTCCTTTCTACCTACCAAACATGTCTTGAAAAAAGAAACCATTTAATCCCTCCTTAATGTGACCCAGTATGTTTTCCCAAATGGGAGACTTTCTCAAATGTGGCATTCATACCAGTCTGCATGGGTTTATGTGGCATGAGTAAATCAAACAGGGAACCTTGCCATTTTGACAGTCTGATTTAACAGGACCATTTTTATGGCCCGAGAGCAGCAAGAACAAATACAGACAAGCAGACTAAGGAACTTCTAAACTGGCCCAACTAAACCTCATCTTTATTCACACAGACAACCACACTCATCTGAAAAACTCTGAGTTTAAATTATATTCCATGCCTTCAGAGATTTCAGCAGAGATTCTTCAGGACCAGAATTACTCTGTGCCCTACCGAAAGAAATATTTGTGGTTAGCATGAGCCCACAAGCTCGAGATCATGTCTCCCACTCTTAATCACTGCATCATCTATTCAAAACCCAGAGAGCATGTTTGGGCCAATACTAAACATAATTGTTTGGTTAATTCCATAGGAACCTAGATTCTCCAAACTTTATTAGAGACAGTCCATATTACTGTTTTCTATGTAAGCACTAAAAGGGAAATGAGCCAATTTTGTTTCACATAGGAAAACTGGCTCAGACACTGTTCACTCTAACAGAAAGCTGTCTTAGCGATACTCACTTTGACACCAGGCAGGTTTCACCAAAATCTGTTCCCCTTTCACCGAGGTCCTATGACTTAATGACTTTGATGCTACAGTATTTGCGTTATTAGAGCTTAAGCCCTTGAAGGTAGGTGTATAACAGGGGTAGCTTGAACTACATAGTGCAAACCAAGAAAGAATGCTCACTCTCAAAGCCAGTTACAAGTTTCCCAGCTGCATAAGAGATTGGGACAATTCTCTGGGACTGAAAGCCAATTCTCAAGCTTCAGTTTACGCAAGAAGAAAGCCCTCATTGAATATGGCTCTAATAACTGCCAGGACATCTACTTAGAAGTCTGTAAGATACGTTCTGGTGAGTAAACAGGCTTTTCTCCCAACCCAAAAACAAATAAGCAAACCCTAAATAAACGAAGGAAAATTTGGACAAAAGATAAACAAACAAACAAGCAGAGCCAGGCTTCGTGGCTCACACCTTTAATCCCAGGGTTCTGGGAGCAAGGGAATGTGCAGTTCAAGGCCAACCTGGTCTGCATAGTGAGTTCCAGCTCTGCTAGGGCTGCATAATGAAACCACGTCTCAGCAAGAGAAACAACAAAACAAAACAAAAATCTAAAACTACCACACAGATTAAAAAGAAATAAGAATTTATTTGGCCAAAGGGCAGAATATAAAAATCCACTTCAGAGATAGTCTACATGAGACACACCCTCGTCTCTGCTTTGCTGGACAAGCCTTAAGGAAGTAGAAATCACAGGTGGGGGCAGCCCTGGAGACACTGTCTCCTCAGAACCCAGACCTTTACATTCAGATAACAACGGCACTGTCTCCTCAGAACCCAGACCTTTACATTCAGATAACAACATGGTAAGGTAATTGACTCAATAATAAAACAGCTTCCTTTGCATCAGCTAAGCAAAACATTCCAAAGAGAATATACGTCTGCCTTGGAAGACAAAAATACCTATTTCAGTGCTTCATGAAGATTCTATTCCCATGGAGTCATAATGGCTACTTTCTGCTTTGGCTCCGTTACTACGCATACGCACGCAGATGGATGTGTCATCTATGTGCCTCGAATTCTTACTTCCTTTATATTGTTTTCAGTTTAAAGCCTAAAGCTAAAACTAAGCTTAAGTTCGAATCCTATCCTAGATATTAATACCTATGTAACTTAACTAAGGCGTGCTTTTAACATTTACGAGTTTCCCTCCTAGTGAATGATGAGAATACTAATATTTTTCTAGTAGGATCACCATGAACAGTAAATAAAACAGTACTCATAAAGCTTTTTTTAAATGCAGGGAATCACAGTCATGATGATTAGTTTTGACTGATAACTTGTTTGAATTAAGAAATGCCCAGGAAATTAATAAAACAAACCTCTGGGTCTGTCCAGGAGGATGTTATCAGAAACAATTTGCTCATGACCTAAGGAATAGTTTTACCAATTGATGGTTTCAGAGATTGCACAGACCGTGTGTAGATGTGTGGAAAGTAGGATCTGACTGGAGGCAGTAGGTCACTTGAGGGCAGTATCCCTGGAGACTCTATCTCCCCTTGGCACCTTCCTGTTTCTGTTCTGCTCTACTTCCCTTCTGTCCTCTTGTGACCTGTTCCATCTCCCTTCCAGCCATGATGGACTGAAATGTCTGTAGCCATGGGAAAAATAAATATTACCCTTCTCTTAAGTTTTATGATGTCGAGAATTCTGTCATCATAATGAGAAAGACAACTGACATAACAGTAAATTGCAAAAGAATGTTTTGTCTCTTACATTAGCCAAAACATATATTCTTACATAAAGTTTTATTTCTGTCCTTGTGGAGATTATATTCTGGTGGGTCAGGCAACAGATTACACAGTCCTAGGTGATGAAAAGTGCTGAACGGGCACATAAAACAGAATAAACATGTTTGAGTGACAGAAAACAGAGCAACATGTGCCAAGACCTGGCTGATGGGCAACTATCAGCCACACTCATTAACTGAGAAAAAAAGTGTGAATGGCAGAAAGGTACCCATGAAGGAAATGGCTTTGTTAAAGATCCAAGGGTCCATGAGAAAAGATAAGAGAAGAACATCAAACAGACCCTATAGGTTATGGCAGAGAGGCCAGAGAAGGATGCCTACTGCTCTGATCTATCACTTTCTGTGATATCCCCTCAAGAAAAGGTCTCTCTAGACTGTTTTCTCTCTAGGCTGGAGACCCAGCCAACCCTGGCAATTCTTCTACTCCCAAACCCCAGTACCTGGCTTGGTTCTGGGGAAACAAATTCAAATCCTCACATTGGTGCCACAGTTTCTTCTACCACTGAGCCAACTCCTTAGCCCCAGAATATATTTTTTAATTTTATTTTTATACTATTTGGCTTGCCTGTTTTATCTGATCAAGAACCAAAAGTAATTCAACCATTCCTAAGTTATAGAACTGCAAGCAAATGTCTTACTCATCAGCGTGTTAACTTCCTTATCTACCACATGAAGACTAAATACAAAAGACATTTTCCCCTACTAATTTTCCCCTAGCTACTAGTCATGGCTATATAAGATGTAAGCATTCAAATTTACATTTATATAATATTATTCTTTTATTGTCTTCATTGATTTTCATGGTACTATAATAGAATAGCTGAGGCTAAGTAGTCTATAAAGAACAAAGAGTTAAGATGAGCATGGTAGCTCATGCCTTTGATCCCAGCACTCAGGAAGACAGATGGATTGCTGTGAGTTCAAAACCAGCATGGTCTACAAAGTGAGACCAGGACAGCCAAGGATACACAGAGAAACCCTGTCTCAAAAACAAAACAACAATGAAAAAACAAAAAAACAGTTAAGAATGAGTTATTTGTTATGATTCTTGAAGTTAGAAAGCCAAATATCCAGGGGCCCACATCTGGTGAGTGCCTTCCTGTTATGTTATCCCATGATGGAAGACAAAAGGGCAAGCAATCACATAGGAAGGAGGAAGTGAGTCAGGAGGTTCAACTCTTTTTGTTGTTGTTGTCATTGTTGTTGTTGTTTTTTGTAGCCTTGGCTGTCCTAGAACTTGCTCAGTAGACCAGGCTGGCCTTGAACTCAAAGAGATCTGCCTGCCTTTACCTCCCCAAGTGTCTTTAATTTAAAGCCACCACTGCCTGGCTCGGTTGATCTTTTTATCTTGGTCGCTCCCCTGTGAAGACCAACCGATCCCCACAACAGCAGCATCAATGCATTCTTGAAGGCAGAACCCTCATGACCTCATCATCTCTTACATTTTCAACGTCTCGAAAGCTGTTCCTTTGGGGTTTGACGATGAAGCTCAGAGGACACATTCAATTGCAGCTTTTTGCCTCTGGTCACCAATATCTATGTCCTTCTCATAGGCAAAAGACATTCATAGTCCCCAAATCTTAAGTAATTTTCAGCATCAACTTAGCCCATAGCCTTAAATTCAGATTCTTGATTCGATCTTAATCAAGTGAATCAGGATCAAGGCACAGTACATCTTGAGGCAAGTGTGTTTCCAATTATTAACAATTATCTGCTTCACAAATTCGGTGTTGGGGTAAGAATGGCATAGACTTTCTCAGGTCAGAAGAGAAAAATAGAATAAAAGAAGTAACTGCTTTCAAGTAAGCATAAAACCACACAAAGAAACAGCCTTGAGTCTGAAAGCTGGAAGAAAATAAAGTAAATAAAATTAACACATAAACTTAAAAACTCCTTTGACTCATCTCTCACTTTCCGAGCACACCAGAGTGGGGGTTTGGACCTCTAAAACCTCCGTAGGTCTACCCCTATTTCTGAGCTCCATCAAGCCTACCCAAAAGTTTGTAGGGGTTAACGTTTCCTGCTTGTACCTTTCCAGGGTGCTGGTACCTGTTGCTTGCCCTACAGCTCTGGAGCGCCTCCTGTGGCAGCACCAGCTACCAGGCTAGAGGCAGCTCCCAGAGGCGGCTCTGCCAGGCAAGGTTTCCCTATTGCCCAGCACCCAAAGCTGTCCCTCCCAAGCCTGTCCACAACGTCCTGTGAAATTTAAGTGGAGGTCACCGTGGTCGCACATCTCTTGTGTTACTGGTGGCATCAAAAGTGTGTGACTAATATTTTGGGGAGAAGTAGGCGAAGGCTCACCTGGGTTGCTTGTGCCATGCATGACTACAGAAGATCAGGAGGGCTGTACCAGGATTCAAGGAAGAAACTCATATACTAAGGTCCCATAGGCATTCTTGGGCAGTCGTACCCTCCAGCTTACAGCTTGCCTTGAAGATCTCCAAATCATCTTTGGGATCATTCGCCCTTTGCCTGAAAACAGAACCTGGCTGCTCTTCGTGTTAATCTCTTTAGATCTCTTCCCACAGCCAAGCTAAGAGCAATCCAAATCTTTCCTTCATGTGTCTCTTTTAATTGCTCTTTCTGGATAATTTCTTCTCTTCTTTCACTATAAGTGGCCCAAAAGATGCAGTACCTCAAACCAAGCACTGCCTTAAACGGTGCAGGGACTTAAGCCATACAGAGTCTTAAGCCATAATGTCTTAAATTGTTGCCTACACGTTTTATCATTGAGAACTCACTGGTGGGTTGCTGGGGTTTTTTTTTGTTTTTTGTTTGTTTGTTTGTTTGTTTGTTTGTTTGTTTTTGTAGCCTTGGCTGTCTTGGACTTGCTTTGTAGACCAGGCTGGCCTTGAACTCACAGAGCTCCACTTGCCTCTGCCTCCCTGAGTGCTGGGATTATAGGCATGTGCCACCGGTCCCAGCTCAAGAACTCATTGCTTTCAAAATCAGATTTCCACAAAGTCTTTGAACACAGACCCACTTCTGTCACATTTCCGCAGCTGTATAACAAGGATGGCCATCGATTCACTTTCCACTACCTTGTTACTACCTTCTGTCTATGCCTTCATCAAAGATGAATCTACTGTCTGTATTTCTACCAACAGTAAGATCATGACCACCTAAGCCAGTGGTTCTTCACCTTCCTAATGCTGTGACCCTTTAATACAGTTCTTCATATTGGGGTGACACACAACCAAAAAAATATTTTTGTTGCTACTTCATAACTGTTAGTTTTGATTTACTGTAATCAATCATAAAATGTAAATATCTGATATTTTTGATGGTCTTAGGTGACCCCTATGAAAGGGTCATCGACCCCCCACCAAAGGGGTCAAGACCTAGACATTAAGAACCACTGATTAAGCAGTGTCTTTGAAAATTTAGGCATGCTGCTTTTGTGGTCTTCTGGGTTTTCACAAGAATTGTTCTTAATGCAACATTCATGGCCATCAGATCATTTTCCTAGCCTGCTCTTCAACATTTATAATCTTGATCCATTACCCAGTTTGAAACTATTTGCACATACAGAAAAAAATCTTCTAATAGCTTTGTAGGCTGTTATATCTAAAACTGAAGAGCTCACATCTGCCAAGGGCCTTTCATTGCAACATCCAGAGAATAAAAGATAAAGGAAAGAGAACAAACTCATTATTAATTCAGAAGTCCGCTTCTACATAATTAAGCCATTCCTATAATAAAGGTGTTGAATCAATTCCTGATGGTTTTAGTGTCCCACCTCTTCACAGTGCTGCCTTAGGGGGTTAAATTTCTAACACATGAACACTGGGAGAAATAGTCAAACCACTGGGCGTGGACTTTCTGTTTAGCCTGACTTTTCAATGCGTCACTTAACATGTATTCATTATTAAGCTGCTATACATAGTCCTCTGTCTTAAGAAAATTTTAAGTTGGTTATACTTTTAAGAAGATTTACTGTGTGTGTGTGTGTGTGTGTGTGTGTGTGTGTGTGTGTAATGTAGTGTGTACAGTGTAGTGTGTATGAGTGCAGGTGCCTAAAGAGTTCAGAAGAAGGTGTTAGATCCTCTGGGGCTTGAGTTACAGCAATTGTGAGCCACCTGATGTGGGTGGTAGAGACCAACTTGAGTCTTCTGCAAAAGCGCTAAAGCTAATCAGTCAGTTCTTTAGCCAAGGTGAGTATGTTCTTTGAGATGGTCTCACTGAATAGCCCAGTATATACTTGAATTTACATGCCAAGAAATGAAGGAAGAAAGGAGGGAGGAAGGAGAAGGAGGTGGAGGGAGGGAGGGAAGGAGGTTAGAAAGGAAGGAGGGAGAGAAGGAGGAAGGAAGGAAGAAAGAAAGGAAGGAAGGGAGGGAGGGAGGGAGGGAGGGAGGGAGGGAGGAAGGAAGGAAGGAAGGAAGGAAGGAAGGAAGGAAGGAAGGAAGGAAGGAAGGAAGGAAGGCTGTGTCAAGAATTCTACAAAGCCAGGTATGGTGGAAAATGCCTTTAATCCCATACTCAAAGGCAGTCACAGACAGACCTCTGTGAGTTCTAGGCCTGCCTGGTAACCTGGTCTACATAATGAGTTCAGGACAGCCAGAACTACATAGTGAGGCCTGTCTTAAAAAAAAAAATCCACAAAACTATACAACTGAACTTTCTGATCATGGAGAGTTGAGTTAAAATTCTGCACAACACAGCCAAATTATCTTATACTATTTTTAGTCCTTTGGAAAGACATTTATTGCCCACTTCTATGTCAGACATAACATTGTTCCAACCAAAACGAGTTTTCTAAGTGAATTCTTAGCAAACTACTGACTTCTACCAATCCAAAGCTAAGAATGTCATCAGACAATAGAGGAAAGATATGTAACAGAGCTTTCTCCAGTTTACTGTGACCTCATTCCCACCAATCCATCTTATATGTTTTTCCTGCATGTATGTCTGTGTATCACATCAATGCAGTGCCCACAGAGGCCAGATGGGGATTTTAGATGCCCTGGAATTAGAGCTTCAAACAGTTGTGAACTGCCATGCGGGAGCTAGGAATTGAACTCATATCCTCTGAAAAAACAACCAATGCTCTCCACCACTGAGCTCTCTTTTCACCACCACCCCACTTGTTTTTTATCCTGTAACTAACAAAACTTCATGTAAGCACGTCTGCAGTGGAACACGGTATTTGGGATAACCTGAATCTTTATTACGGGATCTCCTCACTCACATTTAGTTCCAGAATAAACTGTCTCTTACTCACTTTGAGTTGGGAGCTCTTCTTTTGCATTGATGCATTCTTTCTGTTGCAGTCTCACCACTACCAGGATTACACATGTGTGCTACCATACCTGGCTGCATAAGATCTTCCTTCTTAAGGAACACCGGCCTTGCTCCACATAGGGTTAACAACAACTTTTAAATTATTATTACTTACTTATTGTTTTCCTTATATTGCCATAAAGTGAGTTTTCTCAGTGGAAACTTCTGTGTTGAACTGGTTCTTGAGAACTGATGTAATGGTAGCATCACACTGTGTAGAAAAATTTCATCTGAATTCAGAAATATCTTTACATTTTGTATTATCAAGCCCAGGTAGAGCAAAACAGCATGCATTTTAGAATTTTGAGCATATTTGAAAAGGCAAAATGGCTTGTATTTTGGAATTTTAAGCATATTTTAACTACTTACAACATAAACACATATTGAACATCTAAATAATGTATGTTCAAGTCTTGAGCCTGAAAAATGAGTCTTTTCTCCTGGAAAGCTGGTCTTAATTTGCATTGACTTTCAATGGGCTTCCTTAAGCAAACACCTGGAGGTCTTCCAGTCTAATAAAAATATGTGTCCACAGACACAATTCTGCAAACACAGAGAGCTCTTTGGCAGTTTTAGAAAGGTTGAAGGTTGGCCACGGTCCAGACCTCAAGCTGTTCCTTCTGTTATTCTCAGGCAGAAAGCTTGAGCAAGGTACAATATGTCTTTTCTGGAGGACAGAGATTAATGCCAGATTCTGCTACAATCTGACGTTTGTTCAATAGAGGAGTTCCATTGTCAACACAGTCACACTCTGAGGTTGGGAGACTCCTAAACAATGAAGTTTGGGACACTGGCCAAATATCTGAGTCCTGAAATGTCTTTCCAGACCTGCTCAGAAGATTTACATGCAAGGTACAGGCTAGAAGAAAAACATGGGTCTCCTGCTTCTGTGAGTTTCTGTCACCACTCTTGAAGTCAGGAAAACATTAAGTAATGCAGAACAAGAAAGACATAGATAATATAACGTGTAAACCCCTGGCTCTGTGGAAATGGCAATAGTCGTAATCAGACTAGATACTCATGAGCATTTGTTAACTAAAGCATGCCCTTCCATACAGGGCTCTTCTTTGGCAGATGTTGCACAATGTGTAGAAATACTATGTTGGAAAGGCGTTTGTATAAAATGACAATGGGAAGAGTTGGGTGGGTGGGCATGACAAAATGGAGTAGAGCTGCTCTAGGTTAAGAGGTAAACAAGTATGATCATTGGCTGGGAATGTGGGTCAGTGGGAGGGGATTGCCCAGAGTGACTCCAGGTCCAGTTTGACCACAGCATGGCAGTGGGAAGATAGGAGACGGGACAAGGATAGAGGCAAGAAGAGCACACCATGTTAAAAGGTAATGTTGCATATTTACAAACATGGACAATACACTTGCTTTGTGAGTGTAAGGCAGAGCTTAAAGATGTAAAGGATTTTCTCAAAAGTACAGTTCAGTAAAACAATTAAATGGCATGGAGCCTATGGATGCTTTTCTGAGCTCTGTAGCATGCTGATTTGTTTTGGGGCCTTCAGAATATAATATTTCCTGTGTCCTAAAGGGATGTCCGACCATAAAAATGCTGTAGACTAATTACCTAACCAGTAATTTTAAATATCACTCTAGCTTGTTTCTGAACATGTCCATCGAGGTAGTAGGCTACCAGGACCTTTTCTAAAGGACTGTTGACAATATGCCCTGGAGAAAATGAAAAATTTAATTTTGTGAAAAGGCTGATTTATTTTTATTTCATGTGTATGAGTGCTGTACCGTCTGTTCTTGTATGACTGGGCACCACACGTATGTCTGCTGACCACAGAGGCCAGAGAAAGGCCTCCATCATCATCCCCTAGAACTGGACTTACACATGGTTGTGAGTTGTCACGTGGGTGCTGAGAACCAAACCCAGGTCCTTTGGAATAGCAGCCAGAGCTCTTAACCACCAAACCATTCTCTTGACCAATAAGACCCCCTTGCCTCATTCTAATTAAAATATTTTGAGAAAAAAAATTTGCTTTGAAACACCATTTCTAAATTTGTTAATATTCTTATGTTCTCATCTTGTTAATGCCACAGGTATGGGGAGGCATGCCAGTGATCCAGATCATGAACAAATTAATTAAAGCAAGCTTTTTAATTCATGTAAGGCAGAGTTCAGGAGATCAGCAAATGGGGGATTTGGCAGGCAAATAGGCAGGGTAACAGAAGGAGAATATGAGCATGGCAAGTTGGTCATAACAACCTCCTGAAATAAAGGCATGGTTGCAAGGTAGTCATAGCAACATGGTGTTAACAAAGTCGTCACAACAACCCTTACAACAAAGGCATTGTCGCCATATCTTAGAACAGGCAATGAAGAGCCATTTGTAGTTAAGGTTACAGGTGGGTCATAGCCTAAAAGTTGAGAAACAGAGATTTAATCATAAATAGGAATAAACATAGTTTGTCTTTACTATAAGATGGCTTGCATGCCCAAGATGGAGGCAGGCTGGTTTATCAATCTTGCCAGTCACATCATGGAATTATTTAAATAGAATTTAAGAAAATTATGTGCTAAAAGCTCTGAGAATTATGCCATTAAGAACAAATAGAAATTAATAAACTATAACTTTTTCCTGTATTGTTCAGAGAGCATTAATTTTTGAGATCAAGTTGTCTTACATTGAGAATTAGTATTTATTGAAATTTACCTACTACAATAATTTGAAGATCAGTCCTATAATTAGCAGAGAAACTGTGTGAAATAAAGTGAATTTCTTCAGGGTGAAAATGAATGATGTTGAGTCAGGTGATAAGGGCCATTTTATTTCAATGAACTTACATAAACATAAGGACTTTAAAAATTAATTCTGAGGGAGAATTTCATCTGAAGGCAAAGAAAAAAATGGTCATTAACTGGCAAATTTAAGCTGCCTCATATATCCATACAGATCGGTTATCTTTAATTGTTCAGTTTAATTATATTCTAGAATACTCTTAACTTTTTATAAAATGTATATATTCTGAGTCATGAAATGGGTGTTGCAACACTGCTTCTCTAAATGAACTTTTCATAAATGTTCAGTGCTTAATAAAGTTACAAGGAAAGAGAAAAAAATCTATGATAACAAGAACGGCTGTTCTGTTGAGAATTATACATGATCTAATTTGGGTCATGCAGTGACTTAGTCTTAATTTGTTCCAACATTCACTTGTGCATTAGAACGAACAGCTGGCTAATTTAATCCTTTCTGCTATAATTCACTTGCTTCTTGGTTATAATTCCATCTGCTTGTTTTTCATCGCATAACACAATGGATATGAATATTCAATTCCCATTTTGAATATAACATAAAATTTTCCAAATATTTTCTTAGGAAACAGTTTCTTCCTCTTATGTGGATTCATATGAAGAATCAAATTAATGAGGATTCAAATTAATTTCTACTCTCAATAAATTAGATTAGTATTTTAGATTTCTTTTAAGATCTTCGCCAAATACTTTAGAATTAGGCAAAGTTGCTCCATTTTGAGGCTACAGTTCTAGCTCTAAAACGATGCTCTCACTTGGGCTGCCATCTTTGCAGTGGCTTGATCTGCACAAAGCTCAGCGAGATGCCTAAGCAAGTTCCTTGGTAGCTGTTGTCTTTATCTCTCTTTTGCTCTCTGTAGATACCTGTTGAAACTGGCAAACTTTAAAATTGAGTTCTTGAAGGCTAAATTCCTGCACGCTGGGAAACCTACACACACACACACACACACACACACACACACACACACACACACAGCAGAACAAGTTAAACGTGGAAAGAAATTTGGACACATACAGGTGCATACAGCAGTTTTTCTGGATGTACGGTGAAGGCACTATACTTTAATCTAACTGCCTTATGATAGCATATACTGTAAACTACAGCTTATTAGAAAATACCTATGATACCTACAGACATATTTCCTATGGCTGCTAATCTATAGGCTTAGATCTAAATTGCTGCACCCATAAAAAGGAGGAAGGAGGGGAAGGGGGGTACTGAGGACAGGAGGAAGGGAGCACCCTTGGGATAAAAACAAAACTTAGTTTCTTAATCTTATTTTCTGTTTAAAGCCTGTTCATAAGGAAAAATTTTAAGCAACAGGAAAGTGACAGCTACCAAAACGTTTTTCATTTACAAGGCAAATTAATGCATCTATTATAGACAACACATTAGTGCCTTTAACATACATAAGATAATAAGTAGGAAAATGGCCAAAGATTATGCTCAGGCAATAAAATAAGACTTAAAAATAGTGAACAAACATGTGCTAAGATATTTAGTCCTGCGAGTAACCAAAATTTTCACATCTCTGTAAGAAGAGGACAAAATTAGTAAACAGAAAATCAACTCCCTCTTGTGTGCTAAAGCAGAGCAAATGGGCAGTTCTTCACCATCCATGGAGACTCCTTTTCTCCTTTGCTTACAGCATACAGAGCTACTGCTTCAATGATTCGGTTTCAGCAGTGAGAGTTGGGGCTTTAAACAGAAAATAAGATTAAGAAACTAAGTTTTGTTTTTATCCCAAGGGCTCTCCCTTCCTCCTGTCCTCAGTACCCCCCTTCCCCTCCTTCCTCCTTCCCTTCTCTTTTCCCGCAGAAAAGGGGAGCCTTCCCTCTTCTCAGCCCTCCTCAGTAAACTGAGTCACACGAGGACTGAGCATATCGTCATCCCCTGAGACCAGCCCTTCCAGGGTAAATGGTCCAAAAGCAAGCAACAGAGTCCATGTTAGAAACAGCACGCCCCCACCCCCTCCCCTTGCCAGGCGCTGGATATGAAGACTAAGCCTCCCATCAGCCACATACGTGGACGGGCTTTCCGTCCAGACAGTGCATGCTCCTTAATTGATGTCTCTGTCTCTGTAAGGCCCCATGGGACTTGGTTAGTTGTCTCTGTTGGTTTTCTTGTGGGGTCCTATCCCCTCCAGGTCCTTCCATCTTTCCCCCAACACTTTCACAGGACCCTCAGAGCTCTGCCCCATGCTTGGTTGCAAGTCCCAGCATCTGTCTGCATCCGTTGCTGGCTGGAGCCTCCCTAACAGTCAAGTTAGGCTTCTGTCTGCTAGCAGAGTATTATTAATAGAGCCAGGGTCTGGATCTCTACTGTGGGGTGGATTTCAGGCTGGCGTCCTGTATTTTAATGATTTGGCAATATAAAGAACATATATTACAACTTTGTATGGAAATTAGAAAAAAATTGTTTAAGAACGAGAAATTGTGGAAACTTTTTAAAAGATTGTTTATTTGATTTTATATATATATACCTATAAGTATGTATATATTATATATATATATATTATACACACACACAGGGAACATAACAGTTTGATTTTTCTGTTATCATCATTAATTTTTCTACAGTTAAACTTTCTTCTCCAACATATCAAAATATATTAGGTCTCAATGAAATTGCGAAGTCCCAGCACTCACAGGGTAGTTACAACAGTCTGGAATTCCAGTTCTAAGGCATCAGATGACCTCCTCTGGCCTCCGTGGGAACCAGTCACACATACATTTCACTTACATACATGTGGATAAAACACTCATACACGTTAAGTACATTTTTTAGTTGAAATGAATAACAATATTCATCTTGTAAAGATTTCTTGCATTCTGCATGCTGTAAATATGAGTGATTTCTTTGCATTCAAAGAAATTATGGTTTGATGAAGAAGAAAGATGAACAAACAAATAGTTTCAAGCCAGGGAAATATGTGCGGTGTTAGCTGTAAGCAGTAGGCAGTGTGGGAATATTAACATAAGTCAGGAATAACTTCCAATCACATCAGAGAACTCAAGAAATAGGGGAAATCTTTGCTTGGCCTAAAACGCATTTATGACAACTCAGCTTTTCTTAAAATGAAAGACATGGTACAATTGTTAAGCAGTATATAATGCAGTTATAATTTCATTAGGATATAGGTATTTGGAGATGAAAATATACCTTCAACAAAACTATCATAGTGAATGTTAAAATGTTCAGCATAAAACATTTTGTTGAATTACAAGAAAGTTGATCTCTCTTAGGTGTTATGTTGCTGACACAAAGGATAATGTGTCATAAATCTGTCCTATCTGTTTAGTAGATCATTTATTGTCTTCCAGATCAAGGCTCAACGTATGAGAGTTTATCATGAGATGGAAAATCCCTTTCTATAGTCTCCATAAGAAAATTACACAGGAGGACTGGGAGATATTTCAGAGGGTAGGTGATTGTTGTGTACACATGAGATTCTGAGTTTGTGTCCCCATCACCCACAAAAGAGCAGGACCCAGAGGCCTGTGTCTGGTAATTCTAATGCCAGGGAGGAAGGTTGGGAGGAACCTTGGAGCTCCCTCATCAACCAGTCTAACTAAACAGGTAAACTCTAGCTTCAAAGAGGCCGTGTCTCAAAAAATGGAGAGCACTTGAGGAAGACATCTAATGGCAATTTCTAACCCTCCTGGGAACCCACACACACACATACAGAGAGAGAGAGAGAGAGAGAGAGAGAGAGAGAGAGAGATAAATGGGTGTAATAATTTACATTTGCATTTTTTATTTTTACATATAATTTACATTTACATTATTTTAAAAATATTTTACTGTTTTTTTTTTTGGGTTTTTTTTTGGTTTTTTGAGACAGAATTTCTCTGTGTAGCCTTGGCTGTCCTGGACTACCTATGTAGATCAGGCTGGCTTTGAACTCACAGCAATCCACCTGCCTTTGCCTTCCTGAGTGCTGGAATTACAGGCATACGCCACCATGCATTTTCAAAAGCGTAATGTATTTCACACTTTCACGATCAAGCTTTTGTAGAGAATCAAATAGAGCACATATCTGTCACAGAACAATGTCCTTCAGGGGCCCTACAGTTTCTCTCATTTGAAAACCTGACTGGTTATATTTCTCCCAGAAGTATCTTTTCAAGTTTTCACACTAGATTAAGTTAGAATTTCTATACAGAATCATTAGGCCTAATTTGTACTTCTGTCTTTTTTTTTAAATATGTAAATTACTGATAATTAAAACTCTTAATAGAATTACCTTTAAGATTCTATAGAATGACAGAAAATTGGTATTTCTCCTCAATCTTGTATAAAAGCATGGGATACCAAAAAGCTTTCTAAAAATACCTTTAAGTAAATGCTACAAGAATTTTAAATATGACCAAGAGTTTTGATCAATCCCAGAACATACTTCCTAGTTTGGAATTTCCTTGCCTCCTCCAAAAACACTTACTAAAAATTAGAATGGAAAATTTGAAAAGAATGTAGTAAACACCCATTTATCCTTCACCTGGGTTCCTCCGTTAGAATGTGACCAAGGTTCTACCTACCCATCGGTTTATTCATATAACCACTGACAAATAGAGTGGAAGTTTCTGGTTTTTCTGAAGACTCGGGTTTGTCCTGTGATGTTTTGCTGGAGGCTGGCTTGTGAGAGGGTTTGCGATGTTTCCCTGTGAGCTCTCTTGCGCTAGTGACTTCGGCCGGCTGAGAACCCCCGTGGGTGGACTCTGAGGAGAGGAGATGTATAGAGGCCTACACACTGTGAGACATTGCTGATCTTCGTGTTTCCATTTCTCTGGGGCATTTCTTCGGGGTAAGAGTCTTGTGGCTTTTGCTGACCCATTGTGGTGATTCATGTTGCTGCTTGGTGTTGGTCTTTAGACTGGGCTGCTGGTATCCTGATGACTGAGTTTGGTAATCCCCTAATGACCACCCAACCCTAATCAGCAGGAAGTAGAAAAAAGAGGTCTTCAGCTCTTTTCCCTACTAATCTCCTCTCTAAGGTTAGGGTTGGGGGTTTGGAAAGGAGGCAAAGGTGTTTAAGAGCCCTAAATTACGTAGGTTTGGTGAAAAATCTAAGCCTACAGACACATGTTTCTGACATAGTTCAAAATAAATTCCTAGCATCTGTGTAGTTCCCTTAAATACTTCAGCATGCATATTTAGTGTTCAAGAACTTAGAGCTTTAAAAAATGTACATATTAGAATAATTCAGCATATACCAAGATGTTAACAGGCGCTTGGAAATCTTCTCATGCTGCCTCTCAAAGGCTTTCCTCTCTTGTCTCCAATGCAACTATTGTTTTGATTTTGTCTATGCACTATGTTATATAACTTCATGTAAATGGTGTTCCATGTAAGGTATCTGTCAGCAGGCACAGTGACGTAAAAGATCACCTGTGCTAACATCAGCGGCTTGAGTTTTTCATCATTGGCTAATGTCTCATTGCACATATCAAAATATAGCTCTACCTCTGCTTGAAGCTGTTAGGACTAAACGTCTTATAACCACCGTTCCAGTCTTTTTAATTCGTTTGGTATTGTTTCACTTGAAGAAGTAGGATTAAAATGATGAGGTCATAAACGTGACCATCAGCTCTTCATACTTAGTGCTGTAGTTCTTAGGCTTCTTTTTAAATTGTGTGTGTGTACACATGCGTGTGCATGTGCGTGCGTGTGTGTGTGTGTGTGTGTGTGTGTGTGTATGTATGTGTGTGCGCGTGCGCATAAATGCCCATAAAGTGTAGGAGAAGGTGCTCGTCCCTGGAGCTGTAGTTACAGGCTGTTGTGAACTCTGAACAGAGTTTAGGTCTTCTGTGAGAGGGCTACTGGGTTATGACTGGCCTTTTGTTGAACCCATAGATCTACTGGAGAAAACTGGTGTCTTCATATTGAGCTTTCCCATCCATGAGCTTAGTGTGTCTCCGCATGCGCTTTAATTTCTCTACAACGCTTTCTAATATCACACGTGGAAGTTGTTGCTGTCTTTTGTTAAACGAACTGCTTTGTTTATGGCTTATGATCTATTAAAATTATTTTATTTTCATTCTCTAATTATTGCTAATATATAAAATTTCAATAAATACACTTACTATTTCTAAAATATTTCTGTGGAATTTTTTTTTTTTTGCAAGTAAATGCTTGTATCACCTGTGCATAAAAAGCAGACCACTTCCCACCTTTTCTCTTACATCATGTCTTTTTCTCTCTCTACTCGCCAGGACTTCCAATATAGAGTTGAATAGGGGTAGTAGAGGTGGGTACTCCTGCCTTGTAAACCAGCATTTTAAAAGTATAAAAGGAAAAAAAAATTCAGAACAACAACAACAAAATATTACCCAGAAAATAATTTGACAGATATTTCTTTAAATACTAATATGTATTTTAATAAATTTAAAAAGAAAAATGTTATTTTTATACTGAGTATAAAAATATGTAATTATATATAATTATATATATATAAATATGTAATTATATTATATATGTAAGTATATTTTATACTGAGTATCCAATATGTAATTAGCATGTGCCCATGTGTGTGTGTGGTGTATGCATTTGTATATGTTTGTATGTATATGCACATATGTGGAAGCCAGACGTTGGTTTCTGGTGTGTTCCTCCATTTCTCTACACTTTTTTTTTTTTTGAGGCAGGGTTTCTCTGTGTAGCCTTGGCTGTCTTGCACTCACTCCCTTTCTAGACCAGGCTGGCCTTGAACTCACAGTGATCCCCCTGCCTCTGCTTTCCCAAGTGCTGGGATTACAGGTATGAGCCACCATGCCTGGCGCTCTCCATCTTATTTTATTTTGTTTTTATTTTTTTAATTTATTTTTTTATTATTAGTTACATTTTAGTATCCCAGCTGTATCCCGCTCCCTCATTCCCTCCCAATCCCACCCTCCCTCCCTCATCTCCTCCCTGCCCCTTTCCAAGTCCATTGATTGGGGAGGCCCTCCTCCCCTTTCATCTGACCCTGTTTTATCAGGTATCTTCAGGACCGGCTGCAAAGTCCTCCTCTGTGACCTAACAGGACTGCTCCTCCCTTGGGGAGTGGGGAGGTCAAAGAGCCTGCCATCCAGTTCCTGTCAGAAATAGTCCCTGTTCCCCTTACTATGGCAAACCAATTAGTTACTGAGCTACCACAGGCTACAGCCGAGCAGAGGCTCTAGGTTATATCCATAAATGGTCCTTGGTGGAGTGTCAGTCTCAGAAAAGACCCCTGTGCCCAGATATATTTGATCCTTGTGGAGCTCCTATCCTTTCCACGTCATACTAACTCCCCCTTCTTTCATATGATTCCCTGCACTCTGCCGAAGATTTGGTTATGAGTCTTAGTATCTGCTTTGATACACTGCTAGGTAGAGTCTTTCAGAGTCCCTCTAGGGTAGGCTTCTGTCCTGTTACTTGTTTTCTACTATGTCCAATGCACATCCCATTTGTCTTTCTACATGAGGTTTGATCATCTTACCCCGGGTCCTCTTTCTTGTTTATCTTCTTTAGGTGTATAGATTTCATTATGTTTATCATATCTTATAGGTCTATATAAGTGAGTATATACCATGTGTGTCTTTCTCCTTCTTCACTCAGATACTTCACTCAGAATGATCTTTTCTAGATCCCACCATTTGCCTGAAAATTTAATGATTTCCTCGTTTTTGATTGCTGAGTATTATTCCATTGTGTAAAGACAAGGTCTCTCACTGAAACCAGAGCCCACAGAAGCAACAAGACTAGGTGGCCAATGAGGTGCAGCGATTCTGCGGCCTCTGGGTTCCCAGTGCAAGGATTTAAAGGCGTTTGTATCACCATACAGAGCTTTTCATATGGTAGGAATCCAAATCCTTATGTTTGCACTGCAAGCCCTTTGCTGCCTGAGCTGTCTCTCCATCCTCTATTTAATATTTTTGATCTCTTCATTTCCTCACTAGGATAAGAGTCATACTATTTTGCTTTATCCCAAGGACCTGTCTTTGTACTGCTTATAGTATGGCTAGATTCATTCATTCACACAATCCTTTTTCTTTCTTTCTTTCTTTCTTTCTTTCTTTCTTTCTTTCTTTCTTTCTTTCTTTCTGTCTGTCTTTCTTTTGACAGGGTTTCTCTGTATAGCCCTGGCTGTCTTGGACATGCTTTGTAGACCAGGTTGTCCTTGAACTCACAGCAATCTGCCTTGAACTCAGCAATCCCAGAGTGCTGGGATTACAGGTGTGAGCCACCACACCCAACTATGGCTGGATTTATTGATGGTAAACAATTGAAGCAGTGTTTTTTTCCTGCATAATGTTATTTTCTTCTGCTTCAAAACATTATCTTTTTCAGAAACTTGGTCATGAGTAGCAGAAGTGTTTTTCTGTTTGACCCTACAGAGGATTTGATGAAAGCTTTGATCACTGAATTGGGGAAGTTTTAAATATTATTTCCTTAAAGTACTTCTTTAACTTTACAATTACTCACTTCCCATTTTGAGACTCCAATTGCTTGTTGTTAGAGGCTCAGATTTTTTTTTCTCTGATACAACATTCTGAACAATGCCAGTTCCGTGAGAGAGAGAGAGTGGGGGGGGAAGGGAGGAAGGGTGGCACACACCTTTAATCCCATCACTCAGGCGACAGAGGCAGGTAGATCTCTCAACTCCAAGTCAGCTTGGTCTACAGGGCAAGTTTCAGGACAGCCAGAGATTCACAGGTAAACTCTGTCTTGAGAAAAACAAAACAAAACATAACAAACATACAAAAATTCTGAACAGGAACAACTTGAAGGAAAAAAGGGCTTATTCCAGCTTATAGGTTACAGAGGGTCATCCAGGTAAGCCAGGGCCGAGGAGCAGAAGTACTGAGGTAGAGACCAGGGGGGAATACCATTTATGGCTTGCTCTTCAGTACATATGCTCAGTGAGGTTTCTTCCTTAGCCTGAGACCACTTGCCAGGGGTGGCACTGTTCACAGGAGGATGCGTCCTCCTCATCAATCAGTACTCCAGAAAATGACTAACAGGTATGTCACGGGCCAATGCTACAAGGCAGCTCCTCAAGTTAGGTTCCTACCCACAGCCCTAGGCTGTGTCTAGTTGACAGAGAAATCTAACTAGACAACTTGCAAATAAGATATTTTGCTGTTCTTACACAGATATTTGAGGAGTTTGAATTTAACATTTTGCTCTTTTTCAGATTAAATGAGTATTTACTCATCTTCAAGTTTTTATCAACTCTCTCTGTCATCACTCTTTTGCTGTTATGTCCACATAGTAACTTTTAAAATATCACATTCTGTATTTTCCCATTAGAATTCTTCCTTGTTTTTGTTTTATAGTATCTTTTGTTTCAGCATATTAGCTGAAAATTCAAAAGCACATCAAGAGATGTTATATTGCTATTCCTACGAGTAATGTCTTCTTAAAGGCATTGGTTATCCTGCACATGCTCTCTATGTATTATTTTGTTTTCTGAAATTGGGTTATATTTTCCTTTTTTATTATATCAAATAATTTTGGCATAAAGCCTGGGAATTGAAACGATGTATTGTAAAAACGAAACAAAAAACCCAAAAAACAAACGAAAAGTTCTCACTTATTTGTATTTCTCAAAAACAAATTTGTTTTTATTTTTGTTTTTCTTTGTCAACCTTTTTTTTTTTTTTTAACGTGATTCAAACCTCAAAAGCTGTTTCTCTGAGGCAGGGCTCATCTCAGTTTCATTGTGTTATTAGCTGAGCTGCTTGCAATCTGTTAATGTACCTATGTCTTAGGGTCCGCCAGAGAGTCTGGCAGAATAAACACATACAATGCATGGCTTAGCTTCCTTGAGATTTCATTGGGTTTCTTCTTCATTTTCCAGTAGCCAAAACTTTCCGAAGCTCTACCCTCTAGTCACTCAAACCTCTGGGACTTTAGCTAGGCTTCAGAGTGAGATGCCGCCTGATGCTCCTTGTCTACCGTGAGCTACTTGGAGCTACCCTTGAGATTTGATTCTGTACCACGTCACTACCTGTTAGTAAGTCTGTATTCTATTGAAAGCCGTGGTGCTATATAATTTTAGGGGCTACTAAAAATCAAGGAGGGTTCTGTGTAATATGAAGAGGTTCATATATATATATATGTATATATATTATCATGTCTACACCCACACATAAACACACACACATATGACAATCATGGTATATGTTGAGAACCACAAGTTCTTCAGTTATCTGAACAGAAAGGCACACCATAGGGCGCTGCTTGGCACACAGGCATATCTGGTATCAGCAAAAAGGCTCCGTGGGTAAAAGCACTTGCTGCTACACTTGAGGCTCTGTCCATGGGACTCATAGTGGAAGGGGAGAACTGACTTCCTCGAGTTGTCCTCTGACCTCCACACACATGCTATGGTGTGCAGCCCCATACACAATATACAGGAAATAAATTCATTAAGTACTTCTAAATTCATTAAGTAGTCATTTAAAAAAAAAAACAAAAAAGTACATGACTGACAAATACTGTCACCTTCCTACTTCTGTTGCAGGTTGGACTCGTTACTGACCCTCAAGATCTGGTTATACCCATCCTTGTTTCATAAACCTGCCTAAGATATACCTGATTGGTTGATTTAATGGCCTATACCTGGGCAGGGCAGAATGGGGTAGGTGTGGCTAAGGCTCCTGGGCTTGGAGAGGACAGAAGAATCACAGGAGACAGACGGAAAGAGAGGAGGAAGGAGGACACCACAATGGGTTAGCATGGAGAAAAAAAAACCTATGTGGGCTGAGAGGAAGGACTCCAATAATGGTGTGAAGACACCCAGATGAAAAATACAAACCAGTACCATGGGATTATGGCTGGAAGGTAGACCAGATGAAGAGGATTAAGGTGGGTGGCATTGGATGGAGACTGGGAAATGGATGGTGAGGATATTGACCCAGCATAGGTGAAATATCTACCTGGCCCAAGGTAAATAAGGCCATTATTAAATCTAACAGGTATATTACTTGTGATAGTGGGTTAAATAATACCACCGTGATAATAATAGGAAAAAAATAGACATTATATAGCCCAACACTCTTATTTATTTACAACAACGTACTTCTCATCCTTATGACTAGTTGCTCATAATGTCAGAATTATGGGACACAAAAAGACACTAGAACTCTTAGTGTTTTAGAGGAAAATCTTCTATCTTAAGATAGATTTAAAACCAGTGGCTTCTCCTTTTTTTTTTTCCCAGCAGATCAATAGCTTTTAAAAAGGTTTCTATTACATTGCCTTTCTATATTATTTGTGTATGTGTGTCTTTTTAAACAGTTTTTAAACAGTTTCTTAAAATGTATAAAAGCATTCTTAGTGGGACAAGCTGTATGAAAATAGATAGTGGGCTGTAGTTTTACTATTTCTGTGTTTGACATTCTTACTGTGGCTGAAAACTGGACAATATGACATGTGTGAAAACACACTAAATAACTAGAGACAGATAAGCTATTATAATTAGAGATAATTACCTGTTTGTCATTTGGAGGGATGCACAAAGGTATGGGCAAAATGGGGGAGGGAGAGGAAAATTTAGTGCACATAATATTTCCCAATGCAGACCAGGCTGGCCTTGTTCTCAGAGATCCTTCTGCCTCTGCCTCTCAAGTGCTGGGATTAAAAGTGTGCCCCACCACTGCCTGGCTTCATTTTCCAATGTTTCTGTAGCCAGGCTGGGCTCAGAGAGAAAATGCTGAAACCATCCATCTTTACCACCTGAGCCAGGAAAAGGCTTTGACTTTCCCTAAGTAAATTAGGATATACAAGTTGTCAGTGACTGAAACTCTCATTTAGTTCCTGTCTTTTTCACTCTTATTTCATAGATTCTCAACTGGGTATGGTTGGCTAATTCAAGAGTGAATGACTGTACCTTGTGAGTCTTCACTGGTGCTTTTGAATGAACATCATCATCAACAGCAAAACAAATCTAGGGCTGGGAACAACAGCTCAGTAGTTAAGAGTTATATATGACTCATATAGGGGACACAAGTTTGGTTTCCAGTACCCACATCAGAGAGCTCAGAAATGTGCATTACTGCAGCTCCAAGAAATTTGATCTCTCACACACACACTTTAACATAAAAATAAAATCCTTAAAAAAATAAATCTAACTTTTCAAGTCTCTTTTTTTATTGATCATATATATATTTTTTAGGAGAAACAGACAAACCACTTTCTTCAGGAATCAAGTTCTGTTTAACTTAAATTCATTGGCATTTCTGATAACGAAATTTACCCTAATTTAATTCATTAACCCTTTGAATTTAAAGGAAGTATTTAAAAAATAGCACAGCATGGTTTGAAAGCAAGGGACTAAATCTCACATATCGTGATGCCCCCCAACAATCAGAGATTACGAGCCTGTCAGGTGTAGGCTTCTGCAAGCCATACAAAATCATTGTTTTAAGCGACAGTGGTACCATGCTGGCCAGGCTTTTAAGTGTGGAAAGAACTGTGGTTCTTCAGTTTCACAATATTTCTTAGTCATGTCTGGAATTGGAAGCAAATAATGAAATAAAAACATGCATCAAAGGATGTGCTATTTAATCACATTACATGCATTGGCTAAGACAGTAACGTAACCATTGAGCACTGAGTCAACTGAGGAAGTGCAGGAAGAATGAGATGAACAAAAAAATAAATATTAGGAGTACATATTAGGAAGAAGCCCGGGCACCCACTATCCATAGCCCATGTCATTCATAATGGTATTAGTGGAATCTGCCAGTATCAACTAACAATTTACAAATCAGAAGCACAACCTTAGAGAAATGTGTTTCAACATCCCACAACCTACAGGCATTCTCACAGAATTACTAATGCCTACGACTGACATCGGGGTTGTTTTTTTTTTTAAAAATAATATTAGAAACCACCCTTCAAAGTGTAAAATTCAAAACTAACTAAACACTTTTAGCAAATCTTTTTGACAGCTTTGTAAGAAAGGTGTAAAAATTACTTGTATGAAATTAGGAATTCCTAAACCGAGGTGCAACAAGTCTTTGACTCATAATTAATTCTTATTCTTTTTCTGTCACTCACGACTATGTCATACTGTTACCATTTGACCTAGATTCTACTTTGAATGGTGTCTATCAATTAACGAATATTTGTTGAGCACATTCTTTATTTTGGGTGAGTTTCCATAAATGGAAGACAGAAGAGAACTTTTCTAATGGAATTATAAACACACTATAAAGTAGATAACTAACAAAAGAGTAATTACATGCTAACTCAGATAGGTGGATCCTTGGGAAATAAAATAAAGGGAGAGAGGACTGGGATGGAGTGGCGGGAGCGGTGATGCTCTGTGATCAAGGCTAGGTTAAGAAGGCTTCTCTGACAAAGGGTCTTTTGAAACAAGAAGAAAACAGTTAGTCTGCAGGTCTATTATGTTATATTGCTCACTATTGTGAAAAAAAAAAAAACCTGACCAAAACAATGTAAGAATGGAATGGCTTACTTTTGCTCATAGTCCACCATTACATCATAAAGGAGAGAGAGAGAGAGAGAGAGAGAGAGAGAGAGAGAGAGAGAGAGAGACCCAGAGTAGTGCACCCACATTTAGGGGCATCTTACTTCCTTAGAATCAGCTCTTACGAAAGTCTAAACTCTTGTTATGCTGACAATGAATACTAACCATCATGGGGTGAGGAGCTGCTGTTAGTGCACAGGACACAGGTGAAAGAACTGAGGCTAGAGCATGATGGGATATGTAAGGAAGATCAACGAGCTGACGAAGGTATGTGGGATGATTAAGGAGGAGTGGGCAAAAGAGTGGTGGGGAAATGTGCACCACATGGAAGGCAGAGGAAGACTTTGGCTTGTGCTCTGGGACAGAGGAAGCCTTTGACCATTGGTATCCTTTCCTTCTACCCATTCCATTATGACATAACAACATAGCAGCAAGAGGCCCTTTCTTTATGCCCCTCTGGGACTCCATTCCCTAATACACATTTTAAGTTGCCAACATAACTAGTTTCCTTAAACCCAGAGTGGACTGGGATTCTCTGGTTAAAACCATCCCACAACAAAACCCCTAATCAAATCACCTCCAAAGTAATCAAACCTATATAGTGAGAATCTCCAAAGAATACAGATGACATAAGCAACGTATTTCAGAGAATGTATTAATGGCTTCAGTCACAGAGACTAGTCAGATGTGGGTCTTGAGCAAGAGATAATTCAGTACCCTGGGGATAGGATACCTGGGGAGTAGTTTTCTCTTGATGTGAATTAAGCTCTGTTACCCCAGGAGATTTGTAACGTCCAGCTCCCAAGCACTTAGAATGTTCTCCTACTCGGAAGTAGGATGGATGTACCTGGAATTAGTTCAGATAAGGCCATAGTGCAGTAAGGTAGGATTTTAATCCAAACTGACTAGAGTCCTCCCGAGAAGAGAGAAAGAGATACTGATAGACGGATGGCCATATGATGCCAGGGGCAGAGGTGGGAGTCAAATACCGAGGAGGCTTAGTCAGTATTCTATTGCTGTAAAGAGACATCATGACCACTGCGGCTGCTATAAAGGAAAGCATTTAACTGGCGCTTGCTTACAGTTTCAGAGGTTTAGTCCATTACCATCATAAAGGAAAACATGGCAGTATGGAGGCAGGCATGGTGCTAGAGAAGCAGCCTGGAGTGCTACATCTGGATTTGCAGGCAGCAGGAAGAAGACAGACACTGTGTCTGGCTTGGGTTCTTGAAATCTCAAAAGCCGCAGTGTCACACTTCCTCTAACAAGACCACACCTACTCCAAAAAGGCCACACCTCCTTTTTTAAAAAAATTAATTTATGTTTTAACTTTTTATCCCAATCATAGCCCACTCCCTCTTCTTCTCCTGGTCCATCCTCCCCACTCCCTTCACCCTATCTCTCCTCCCCTTGTCTTCAGAAAATGGGAGCTCCCCCTTCCAACCCACTCCAGCACATTGCATCAGGCAGGACTGAGCTCCCTCTCACCCCCTAAAGCAGGGGGGAAAGTGATTAAAAGCAGGCAACAGAATCCATGTTATAGAGAGCATTTACTCAACTTACTAAGGAACCCTCATGAAGATGAAAATGCCCATTGGTTACATACTAGGTCAAGTCCATGAATGCTCTTTGGTTGGTGCTTCCATCTCAGTAAACTGCCCTGGGTCTAGTTTAGTTGATTCTGTTGGTCTTCTTGCAGTGTTCTTGTCCCCATCAGGTCCTTCTAACCTTCCCTTCCACTCTTCCACAGGACTTCCGAGGCTCCACCCGAAGCTTGGCTATGAGTCAGCATCTAATTCGATTAGAGACTGGGCATGCCTCTCAGAGAAAGGGTAAGTTAAGATCCTGACTGTAAACATAGCAGAGTGTCCTTAATGGTGTCAGGGGTTAGCTCTCTCCCATGGGGTGGGTGTCAGGTTGGGTCAGGCATTGGTTGGTCATTCCCTCAGTCTCTACTCTATTTTTATCTCTGCACATCTTATAGACACCCCATATCCTCCCTATAGGCCGACCTGTCTCAGGTCTCCAGCTTGTCTCAGTGATGGCCCCACCTTCAGTTTCCCTTTCTCTCCAGGCCATGAAACCTCCACTCCCCACTCTTCCCAGAGCTGATCCTCTGTTTCCTTTCCCACACTCTCTTTACTTCCTCTTCCACTGTCTATTCTTATTTCCCCATCTGAGTGAGATACAAGGAGGGCCTCCCTTGGGCCATCCTTGTTACTTAGCTTCTTTGGTCCATGAATAGTGGTATAGTTATCTTGTAGTATATGGCTAACATCATGTTATAAGTGAGTTCATACCATGTCTTTCTGGGTCTGGGTTACTTCACTGAGGGTGATCCTTTCTAGATCATCCTCTTGCCTGCAAATTTCATGATTTCCTTGTTTCCAATAGCTGAGTAGCATTCCATTGTGTAAATGCACCATATTGTCTTAATCCATTCTTCAGTTGAGGAACACCTAGGTTGTTTCCAGTTTCTGGCTGTTACAACTAAAGCTGCTATGAACATAGTTGAATAAATGTATTTGTGGTATGGTGCAGCATCTTTTGGGTTTATGCCCAGAAGTGTAATAGCTGGGTCTTGACATAGTACTATTTCGAATTTTCTGAGAAAGTGCCAGATTGAGTTCCAAAGTAGTTGTATAAGTTTGAACTCTCACCAGGAGGAGTGTTCTCCTTTCTATACATCCTTGCCAGAATGTGCTATCACTTGAATAAGTCCAGATCACCTAATCCCTCTCAAGTAGTGCCATTCCTGATCATCAAACTTTCAAACATATGAGCCTGTGGGGCCTTTCTTATTCAAACCTCCATAGGAAAGGATGTCAAGGAACATTAGTATCACCAAGGCTAGGGGAGGAAAGGAAATATCTTTCCATACTTGGGTTTCAACCAAAATCATAATTTCAAACTTGTAGTGGCAGAACCAATATAAAACAGGTTTCTAGAACTTTTAGTCATTTCATTTATTGCAGCACTTAATGTTTGTCATTATTAAGAGAGCCCTAGGAAGGTATCTTATTTTAGAATACAGAGGTGGTGGCTCAGCCTTGGTCTGAAGACATAGACAGCATACACAAATTTGTCAGAGCAGAAACCAGAAAAATCAACACCCCCAGCCCTCTCATCACCTGTCAGTCATTGCCCTTAGATGAATTGGAAGACAGAAGGTAAGGGAAGTTCCTGAGCTGTGGTGCTATGGGCCAGTATCTAGAACAACAGAGAAGAAATGGGATCTAGAGTATCCAACAGAACTATCCTCCCCAAAGTCTCTAGCTACCTTTGTGTCACCTGTGTGCTTTGGAAAAGCTAGCTGCCACTCAAGGCATCTTATTTTCTGTTGCTGTGGGCTCACTCATGTGGTCTCACTTCTTAATAGATAACTGCCTTTTCCACCTTCTCCAACTTCATAACATTTGCCCCACAACAAAAGTTTCCACAGGACTGAGTGTATAGCTCAATGATCACACCCACAAGATCTGTCTGATGTGTCCATTACCTATGTGTTGTCTCTACTTAATGGCAAGATTCTTCAGGAGTCTGATGGAACTACAGTCACTAAGTATAAGCCCTATCTATGCATATCAAGACTTTATGTACACAAGACATATGAGAATGTTAATTGAACAGGAAATTACAATTTTAGTAATAAGATGAGCTCTAGAACCATTCAGTTAGATCTGCCCTTTTTTCAGGAGTGAAAACTGAGGCCTGAGGCATGCAAGCAAATTGGCACTCAATACAAAACAGGACTGGGTTCCGTAAAAACCTTTCATCTTGGTACTTTTCCAAGTACCAAAGGATTATGGAACATAAATGATTCCCCCAAAGTTCATCAGAGTCATATAAATACCAGAAAATGTAAATGAGTCACGAATGTGTGAATAACAAGCTGTTTTTGATACTTGCATATTGAGAAATTTAAATAAAAGTATTTGAGAAAATATTTTGAGCTATATTGATGCCACAGTATTTGAGAAACAGCTTGTGGCATTTAACGTCCCCCAAAGGCAGCTGGGTCTTTCCCATTCCAACTTGGTAGCAGTGTGTTAAGAGATAAATAGCTAAAATTATTTGCCATAATTTTAGAATAAATATAGCTGAATGGCTTAAGCTGCTGGCTTTAAAAACTTTCATAGCCATTTAATCCTCTTGCTAGATTTTGTCAAGCAAAGGATCATAACTAATTTCAAATGGACAAAATATCAGGAGTGAAAACGTTTCTTATCTAAGCCATCCGAGAAAATGAACTTTTTTTTTGATAACAAGAACCAAGTAATTCATTTTCCCTTCATATTTTTCTGTCTTTATCTTCAGTTGGCAGGTGCCCTATCTTCCCAGTGATACCTTTCTGCTTGGGATGAAAAAGGGAAATGAGAACCTATAAAGGCCAATCAGCTTCTCTTTTGTGCAGTATTGTAATTCACAAGGCTGAGGGAATCCTTGAGATAAGGCAAAGCATCCCACTGCTTTCTTTTATAAGAGTTGGCTTGTTCATGGTGTCTCTTCACAGCAATAGAAAGAGGCCAAGACACCATCAGGACCCTAAAGTCAGGGATGGAGAGCCACAACATGCCGACTTAAAGATGTGGAGCTAGATGGGGCTTGCCAGTTACCATAGGATTTCTTTTTCTTCTTTCTTTTACTATAGGATATTTTTCTAAAAAAACATACCCCCAAATTAAATTTGTGATGGTATATAGTAAATCATCCTTCAACTGATTAAAGAAGGAGATTACCTTATACCCACCACGATGATGAGAATATAAATTGGTGCTAAATATTTTTTGATAATGTGTGACAAAAACCTTCAAAATGTTATTACTGTTTTCAGTAGCAATTTAATTCTTAGGACTTTTTGGTATTCTCTATTAGGAATGTATATAAAAGTTACATTAAATGTTAAAAAGATACTAAAATTATAAACATGATATATTTATTGAGATCATAAATTACCTGTTTTGATACATCATAATACATAGGGTATACACAGAAAAGGTATTAAATACGCCAAATCATATGACTTACACATGCAGCGGTACATAATGTGATCAGGATGGATCCTTACATAATAAAGACACAGAAGCAAAAAAAAAAAAAAAAAAAAACAAAAACAAAAATCCTGCAATTTCATATATATTATTTTAATTAAAATATTTATTTTTATATGCATGAGTGTTTTGTCTGCTTATATAAATGTGTACCAAGTATGTACCCAGTGCCAGGAGAGAGTGTAGAGACTCTGAAACTGAAGTTACACCAGCCAGTTGTGAGCCAGTATGTGGGTGCTGGAAACTGAATCCTCTTCAAAAGCAGCCAGTGCTCTTAGCTACTGAGTCGTCTCTCTAGCTTCCCCCACCCCACATAGTTTTTATAGACGCAGAAGCCAATAAAAAAACACTGCACACCAATGTGTTAAAGTTATTTAAATGGTTATTTGGGCTTGTGAGAATTGGTGACAGCTTTTCCTGCACAGACACACCGTCCTTTCTCTACCTTCTCTCTCTTTCTCCCTTTCCCTTCTTTCTTCTTCTTCCCGGCTTCTTCTGCTTTTCAAGCATCTGGTCGTGCCTTGTGTTACTTTACCTTTTTGAAGAGACAACAATGTTTGGTTTTTCTTGTTAACTTTCTCATAAATCTTCCTCCTTGAATTTTTCTTAAGGGGTTTAGGTGGGAAAAGAAGACAAAGCTATTTTATTCTCTTAAGCACGCAATGCCCCCTTTCTTCACGATTCCAAGTTCTCTTCCTCTGCTGACGAAGAGCAGAAAAATAGCTGAGGAGGTTGCAGAGTCAGCTGCATGGCTGAGAAGCCTTCTTCAGCTTCTTCAGGTTACACAGTTTAGTTAAATAATTGGTTTCTTTATTCCTCTTTAAATAGCTAAGGGACTGTCCTTCAGACAGACAAATCTAATTTTTCAAATATAATTGTTTACATATAATCGAATAATTGCTACTTAAATAGTATGCATTATTCTCCACAACAGTTGAGGAGAATTTTATTTTAGCTTTTATAGACACAACTAAAATGATTCAGTTTCTAAGTTATCACATTTTTTTTTTCTAATTAGGTAACTTTAGGTTTTAAAATAGTCTAATACCTGGCTAAAAGTTTTCAAGGAAGCCCCAAGCAAGCCATATTTAAAGGCCAGGATAAGACAGGGGGTGAGAGAAGACTTTCAGTGACAACACGATAGTCGTTGGTGGCGGTAGTCACCACGTTCTGGATGTGACACTGAATTCTGAATGTGAGTTCGGATAGCAAAGGCAGGTTCTTACCGGAGCTCTTCGGTTCAGGGTAGGACGTGCTGAGAGCTGAACATGGTGTAGGAAGGACATTAATAACATTTGTGTTGTAGTAACAACTTGTCTGTAGACGGTCTGAGCAGGGACATTATTAACCTCATAACATATCTGTGGAATTCCTGCTATCTGGTAGCTATATTTTCATGGGTTTTGTTAGTGTTGTTTGTTTTTCAAGACAGAGTCTCTGTCTGTAGCAAAACTGGCCTCAGCCTCACAGAGATCTACCTGCCTCTGCTTCCTAAGCGCGGGGATTAAAGGTGTGCTCCACCACCTCCCAGTTAGTAACTATATTTTCAGTCTTAAAAAAGAAAAGAAAAAGAAGAAATTCCCTCAGCACAATTACTAGTGGTGCATCATCAGTTTGGGCGAGGAGAGGACCATCATTGTAGCATTGCATTGTGATTCGTGTTTTGTTTGTCTAGGGGTTTGGGGAGGGGAGGCTGTGGGTCCCAGACCCAATGCTAGAAGTGCCAGGCCCAGGAGTAGGCAGGGAACATTTACCTGGAGGAAACTGGGAAGAGCATGTTCTTATGATCCAAAGTGCTGGAAGCATCTAGCAAGAAGAAGTCCTGGTAAGGAGAGGGGGATATCTGAACAGGAGAATGGCGGGGCCGTCTGTGGTCATCCACTCAGGACTGGGCTTCCCAATGGCTACTGAGGTGGGTACTGAGGACTACTTTTGGGTCCCCACGCTTTGATTGAGTGAGCTATCTCTCCAGGCTGCTTGAGTGTCATTTAATCTTCAAAACAATTATTCTTCATTCTTGGGTCACACCAGTGTGTGTTAGAGAATTTGGAGTGATTCAAATCATCCTGTCCAGGTGTACCTGAGCCTGAACCGCCGGGATGGCTGTGCAGGCCTTTTGTTCTGCTTCTTGGCGGCGCGAATACTGAATTCCTAGTTACCTAGTAGCATTTGCTTAATGCCTTGCAAAGTATTTTAGAACAACTTAATAAGAACTTCAAGATAAAAAAGAAAATCTACACACTTCACAGCTTCTTCCTTTGACGTGAATGTGTAAATTGAATTCCCTCCCAAGTTGAAAAAAAAAAAAACAAAACAACAAAACGGTTGGTTTCGCAAAAATGTTTTCATTGGCTTAGAAAAGTAAAACACCAGTGTTTGGGTGACTAATGCTTCCTGTAATATAAAGATAGATCAACACATAATTAAGTTCTGGCTGAAATATAATTGTTGTCTTGGAAACAGTTTTGGGTATGAATTTGGTTAGGTTAATGGAAGTCTCCCTGATTCCCAACGATGATCCAGCTGATCCATTAGGCCGGGCTACCCACTTGAAAGGGTTAACAACCAACCAACAAAAACCCAACCAACCGACCAAACAACAAGGAAAATCTGACCACCGCAACAAAAACCAAACCCGCAGAAACAACTTCCTGAGAGCACAGCGAACCGAGGAAAAGGGATAAACCTCGGGTCAGCTATTCGCCGGGCTCCTGAGTACTGTAGTCAGAGGAGTAGGCGACAAGTGCTTTTCGGACTGCTTGTGGTTTTCAAAGATCCTTCCTGTCGCCCTGGGCAGAGAACAGGGTGCTGCCTCCACTTCTGGAGCGCTAACACCCCGGGGTTTTCCAGCCCGGAGCCCGGGGTCCAGCAGTTCTGTAGCAAGTTCTACTCAAAGCACAGCCCCCAGGGGCGCCTGGTGGCGCTTTCAAAGGGGTTTGGCCGGGGCCGAGGGTGAACTCCAGGCGTGAGAGCGCACCTCGGCTCCAGCTCACACTCACCCGGGAGTGCGTGCCAGTGTGTGTGTGCGCGGGTGCCCGCGCGCGCGTGTGTGTACGTGTGGGGAGGTGTGCCCAGAGGGGTGGGGTGAGGGGGAGGGGAGCGGGGCCCTAGGTGAAGCACGAGGTGGGAAGGAGGGAGGTCGCCCGCTCCCGCCTCTCCCCCGCGGGGGGCACAAGCTCTCGGTGACGCCACAGGCCCCACGCGACCCTCGGGATCGCGGGGACAGGGACGGCGCGGGGCTGACGGTCGCCTCTCCCCCCGACCCTCCCCGCCCCCACCGGGACTCCTCGGCACCGCCCCGACCTGCATGCGGGCGGGACACCCACAGCCCGAGGCCCTCGGCGTCCCCGAGGCGGTGCCCGGCCGCGCCGGAGGAGGAGGAGGAGGAGGAGGAGGAGGAGGAGGGCGAGCGGGAGGACGACGAGGAGGAGGAGGAGCCGGCTGGCCGCGCGCTGCGGCCCGGGAGCACGGGCTCCCCGGAGGGAGCTTGGGGCGTCCCGGCCCCGGAGGAGGGACCCGGAAGCAGAAGCGCAGCCGCGAGTGGAGCGGAGCCGCTGCCCGCGCTGCCCGGCGCCGGCTGGGGGTCCCGGCGGCTGGATGGGCGGCGGCGGCGCGGGCCGCGGGCGGCGATGGGCGAGGAGCAGAGCACGGTGAGCGGCGGCGGCGGGCCCCGGGAGGCGCGGCTCCCCGGCGGGGGCTCGGCGGGCCAGCCCGAGTCCCCCAGGCCGCGAGGGGACCGCACCGGGGCAGCCGGGCCGCGCGCCGCCTCCTCGGAGCCGGGCGGCGGAGGCTGCGCGGACGCGAGCGCCCAGGAGCCTGCGAGCCGCCGGGCCACGGCGGGGCGGCCCGCGGGACTGCCACTCGCCGGGCCCCTGGACCCCCACAGCCTGCAGCTGCGGCTGGAGCGCGAGCCGGAGGGAGCGGGGCCGCGGGAGGCGCCCCCCGGCCAGCAGCCCCCCGACGGGCTGCTCCTGGACGCGCTGGCCCAGCGACCCCCGCCCCCCGCCAAGCCGCAGGTCTTCTGCTCCGTGTACTGCGTGGAGAGCGACCTGCCCGAGGCCCCCTCCGCCGAGTCGTCGCCGGAGTCCCCACCTCGAGTCCTGCCGGGGCCGATACCCGCCAGCCCGCCGTCCTCCTTCCCCAGCTCTCCGCTCTCGCTCGCGGCTGACCCCCTCTCCCCCGACGGCGGCAGCATCGAGCTGGAGTTCTACCTGGCTCCGGAGCCCTTCTCCGTGCCTGGCCTATTAGGGGCGCCACCCTACTCCGGCCTGGGCGGGGTAGGGGACCCCTACGCGCCCCTCATGGTGCTGATGTGCCGGGTGTGCCTGGAAGACAAGCCCATCAAGCCCCTCCCGTGCTGCAAGAAGGCGGTGTGCGAGGAGTGCCTGAAAATCTACCTGAGCTCTCAGGTAACTTCCACCGTTCTCTCTGCCCACTCTCAGTCCGGGTCACCGTGCCAGAGCACCGGTGTGGAGGTTCCCCTCCAAGCTCCCTAGCAAGGGAAGAGGTGTCTGGGCCGCTTCCCCAGTGCCTCCAGCAATTTGCTAGCGCCTCAGTTGTTATTAAGTGTGTTTTACCCATACTGGTTTATTGGCTGGTTAACTCTGCCCTGAGCTTCAGGTTTTGGTTGGCAGCTGCGGGAGGAAGGAGGCAGATTGCCCTCTGATTATTTTGTCTGTCGATTGCATGCAAGAGCTTGCTCCCAAGGCGAGCAGAAAGACTGCCTCACTGGTCTGGCATCCCCGAAACTGACAGACAGCACAAACCAAATGTTTGTGGAGCTGGTAAAGAGAATTAGTATCATGGCAGGGCAGTGATACCTGCATTTTTAAACTTGTTCTTTCTGCATGTCTAGAGAAATGTAAATTAAAAAAAAAAGTTAACTCTTGCCCACTTTTCAGTTTTCCATAATAAAGTTAAAAGACTCTTCTCCAATGAAATTTTAAGCCACCACAGTCAGTACTTTATTTCCTCAAGAGAGAAACAAAACGGAAAGAGCCAAACAAAGCAGAGAGAGACCAGAGGTTTAACCAAACAGGCAGCCACGGAACTTCCCTCCCCTCCACCCTCTTCTGGAGAGCTTGTTTGTTTTTTTTTTTTTTCTTGGAAAGCTTGAGAAATATAGCAGCCCTCTTCCATGGTTTTCAGCCTGCGGTGTTTCTGCCAGGGTTTTGCACAATTCTTAATGCCCTTTGATCCCATGTCTGATTGTCCTAGGCCTATTCATCTTACAAAACCTTGTCTGTTCAGGTGCCAGCTTTTCTGTGACGCTTTACCTCATCCTCCAGGCCCCTGCTCAGATATTTTTAAAACGTGTCTTCCAATCTTTCCTGCACTGTGAAGTTGTTCCCTTCCTGCCTGTTTGTCTTGCTAGACTGTCTGGATGTGTCTGGATTGGGTAGTTTCAGATGATAGTGTTGTTGGTTCTGGCTGAAGTAAACTGAACAGGGCTTTCTCTAGACAGTGTGCTTCCTGTGTGTTCTGTGGGCATCTGCGTGGCTGGAGTCTAGCCTGAAAGTGTGTGCTGTGCCCAACCGAAAATGCAAAGGCAAACTTACACAGAATGGAATGTTTCACAAACAGGCCCTTGGCCCAAATGGCTGAGATTATTATCCACACGGCCGTGAGAGACCGGGTGTCTGTTTTAGGATTTATCCACCAGCGGAGATTTAAAACAGGAATGTCTGCTGCTTGTTTGTGGTCGTCTCTATGACATCACCCTTGTATGGTAGTGCTGCCATCCGTGTGCAGAGATTTGTGATGGAATGCAGGCATTCTCAAAATATGGGCTTTGCTCTAGAGAAGTCATGGAGAGAGCAAATGTGCTCAAAAATAGTGCAGAATAGCATCTAATGAGGTGTAGACAATAACACCAAGAGTAGCCCTTATCTACCTACCTACCTTCCATCCATCCATCCATGTATCTATCTATCTATCTATCTATCTATCTATCTATCTATCTATCTATCTATCATCTCTTGGCAGTAGCCTGCTGTGTAGCTCAGTGTAACTCAGTGTGGCCTTGAACTGGCTAAGTATCCCAGGTTGGCCCTGAACCTTTGAGCTATTGCCTCCATTTCTTGAGTTCTGGAATTAACTTTGTCCTACTATACCCAGGTCTAGTCCTAACTACTAAGTGCTGGATACAAACTTTTCCAGCTGGTTCCTGATGAGTTGGTATGCAGCCTAACAGTTTGATTTCCTTACAATAGGCCCTTTCACCAAAGCATTTTTCTTTTCTTTTTTGTCAGCGTAAGCTAGTTTTTGGAAGTTGGGTGTTTTGAGGTGTAGGGAGAAGAGGAGCAAGCTGAGCAAGTCGTCCTTTTAGCATCATACCACAAAACTCTCCTTTGAAGTGACAGCACTGTCTGAACTGTGTCTGCAGTCTCTGTGACACCGGGGTTCCTGGCCTCCCAGGAATTTCAACAGCAAGAAATAGGCATTATTTCAAATGATCACAGCTCAAAATGTGGCCAGAATGCCAGGCACGTGTCCACCGCCGAGCTATGCACCCATTCCCCGTGTCTAGCAGATTTCCCTCCCTGTCTGTCCCTTTGCGGGTTCTGTCTACCACTCCCACCTTTGGGTTTGTGCTCACATATCCTTCTTTGTGGCCTTCACTGAGAGGAGTGTCTTCGTATGTGTCGATGTGTGCGTGTATGTGCTTGGCCTTGCACGTTTGTGCACTTGCACAGAGGCTAGAGGAGGATAGTGGATGTCCTGCTCTGTCACTGTCCTCCCTGTTCCACTGAGACCGAGTCTCTTCCTGAACCCGGAGCTTGCTCTTTCACATAGGCCATCTGGCTGAGTTCCTGGGGTCCAACTGTCTCTGCTCCCCAGTGTTGGGGCTACAGGCATGCATGGCCATGCCTCACCTTTCGATGTGGATGCTGGACATTTGAACTCGGGTCCTCAGACATGTGCAGCAAAGTTCTTTCCAACTGAGCCAGCTCCCAGGTCTTTGTGACCACCTTCTAAAAGCTGAGCCTTAGGCCACACTCCCTGTCTCTTCCTGGCTTTTAGTTCCTCTCCATAGTGCTAACCTTATACCTTATCTTAGAGTTAACCTCTGTGAAGACAGGAGTTTCCATAAGATTTTGTTATTTTCTACCTATTTAGCGTATAGCACATATTTGCTCAGTTGTTATTGAATTTGTAAAGAAGCTAAGGTCACCCCAGAAAGCTTGGGTGCTAAAATTTTCCCTGAGCATTTTTGTTTGTTTGTTTGCTTGCTTGTTTGTTTAAAAGAAAAGACTTAAAGCAGATAAGTGAAATAGGCTTCATTTGTTGTTAGATCTTCAAGAGTTTAAGCAAACTTTTAGCTTATGCAAACTTAACTCTTTTTTCCATTGGGTAAAATACAGGATTGTGATTGTAATATTTCTGATGTCATCCTGAATTTTAAGATCTAGTCGTCTTTATATTCAGAGTTCTGTGTTTCATGGTCACGTATGCCTGAATCTTCTCATCAGTGAAATTTAACTGTAGACCATGATCTGGGGAGAATTTACCATTAAAAACATGTAAGTGGGTGGTTGCTGCTTTACTGAACAAGGGTAAAAGGGCATTGCAACCAGGCCTGATGGTACAGATTTTAATTGTAGCTGCTTCAGAGATTGAGGTAGACAGATTACAGGTTCAAGGCTTGCCTGGTCAACTTTGTGAGTTCAAAGCCAGCCTGAGTAACTTAGTGAGCCCCTGTCTCCAGATTTTAAAAAAGGTGTGTGTGTGTCTTGGGGGGTGGGGGGTTGGAATTTTAGCTCAGTGGTGGTGTCCTTTCTTGTGTGTGGCTTTAGGTTTGACCCACAGTACTGAAACTAAAACAACAGCAACAAAAATAGGCAGGGGAGATGTTGCATGTCCTCTCTTTCTCATCTGATAATATTTTTGACCTAAGCAAGCCTTGACTTCCAGGCCTCTTAAAACCTTTGTGGGAGAAAAGGATGTATTTAAAGACCTATCAGTGACAGGTTCACATTTGAGTTTGTGCCACATTTGTGCATTATCTAACATCGTTTACGAACGTAAAGCCAATCAGTATTAAACATTTTATACAAACATTAAAAATGCATATTAATTGAGAGTTGGACTCATGCCTGGTTAAGTGAGCTCTTCTGAGAGAGCTGCTGTGTTCTTTGAAATAAGACAAATTTGGGAGCTAGAAATGCTTTCAGACTTGGAGCAGCAAAGCCTCTTTCAGGGACTGGTGATGTGGCCAAAGCCAATGAGTAGGTATCAGCAGTATTTCAGAACAGCAGAAACCATTAGACAGTGACAGTATCTCAGTGCTGTGATCAGGCAGAGTAATTCTTCCTGGTGGGGTGACTTTATAGTGCATTAGTTTCCATATACCTCCTGATTACCAACCACGATGAAGAGTAGAACTGTAGATCCGACCATCAGTCACTGCACTGGGCACTGATTTAGAGGTTCTGGTACACCAAGACAGAGAGTGGAAGTTACCGTGGCTTCTGTTGCTTAGGTACAGGTATGTTGTTGTGTTTGTTTGTTTGTTTTTGTTTTTTGAGACAGGGTTTTTCTCTGTGTGGCCTTGGCTGTCCTGGAACTCACTCTGGCCTTGAACTCAGAGATCCTCATGCCTCTGCCTCCCAAGTGCTGGGATTAAGGTGTGTGCTCCCACCGCCAGGCGGTATATGTAAGTTTTGTGCATATGTTTTTAGAAGTGCATTTCCCAGTGACATACGTGGCTAGCAAATAGTCTCCAGGACACAGGCAGTGTCTCCCAGATTCCACGTTCTCCCAAGTGTCGATCTTCTCAGCTTGTTTGGCCTTTGCCACATTCTTCTAGGAAGAAAGGTGATCTGTTGCCACCTTTGTGAAGCAGAGACCATCCACAAATATCTCTCCTTCATGACTTTGATTTAGACAGAAAAATGTGTTGCAAATATGAAACATTAACATTTAGTACTTTGGCTGACACAAGGAAAGAATTGAGCCTACTAACGGACCAGCTCAAGGCAGCAGCTGTCGTGGCTTTTAGCACACTGCTCAGAAGTGCGGGAGACTGGTACATGCGTACGACTTGGAATGTACACACCTGTTGAATGGATATTAATAGCAGCAAGCAACACATTTCTTCTACACAGTGTGAGGAAAACAGCTGCTGCATGGAGATGTCCTAAAATGACTGCTACTGTTGTCACCCTAGAACCAGTGACCCAGGGGGCCAAAAGGAAAGTATCCCGTTAGTGAATCAAAGTCATGGGTAAGGAAGTGTAACTTAAATTCCTTTCCTGTAATTCTTAAAGTAGATGGACATCTTTATCTTATTGAACACGGAGTTGGAGTGACCATTGTCTTCTCATGGGTAGACCCTATATGTGTTTGGTACTCTTGAAAGTGTGAAGAATAATGGAAGCATGAACTCTGAGTCACATCTCAAATTTCAAAAGCGAGGATTAAGGCCCACTTGTGCATTTGTTTATGCCCGCCTGTGTGTGTTGTCAGTGCATTGTTTGGGGGAGGTGGTAACGCTTGTTTGTACACCTTCCTGACCTGTGCCCTGACTGTCCTCTCCTCTGTCTGCGCCATCTCTCTTTAGCAGTTGTTTCTGTTTTTCTTTTACATTCTGAAGTCTGGTTTTAACTGACACTTAATTTCTGTAGGGCAGGCTGTCTCGCATCAGGCAGTGAGCTCTGGGGCCAGCAGACCCTGGTCCTCCTGTGGTGTGGCTGTTTGCCTTCCCACACAGCTGGGTGGAAACGAGGCTGTAGAGTAGCCTGATACCGAACTCCACTGTTAAAACATCTCAAGTAACACTGCGAGTACTAACTGGTGACCCTCCATATCAGCTGACACCTTCAGATGTGATTTTTAACCCTCCCTCCCCCTGAGACAGGGTTTCTCTGGGTAGCCCTGGCTATCCTAAAACGCACTCTGTAGACCAGGCTGGCTTTGAACTCAGAGATCACACTGCCTCTGCCTCCCGAGTGCTGGGAGTTTGTGCCACCACCGCCTGGTGGTGATTTTTATTCTCCGTCTAGCAGAGGCGATACACCAAATGGAGTGTGGTAGAGATTGTGTTTGCAGCCTTTTATTAAGAATTTGTGACGGGCACCAAGGACGGGCAGCTGGCAGGAGTTCTTGCAATCACCCTGTCTGCCAGCGTTCTGTTTTTGCATTAGACCTGTGCCAGGAGATCCTCTGCAGACATATGCAGTGCTCCCAAGAAACCATCTTACAGCCTTGTTGGAAGTGTTTTTATTTCCAGTTTTATTGATAAAAGCTCTTTTTAAAGTGATTGGATACTTTCTTCTTTTTTTCTTACACTCTGGTAGCTTCTCTTAAGGTCGTTACAGGAACCAACTAGCCTTTTTAGTAAATGTGTTATGATTTCTCTTACTTTGTTTAATCCAAAGTAATAAATCTGCATATACTCGCTCACATATATATGTCTATTTATATATGTATGTTTCAGAATACATTGCAGTTGTTGGAAAGAGAATATTTCTGAGCAGCCTTTTCCTTTAAAGTGTTGATTCCATTAACATGAGTTTTGCTAATTTTGCTTTGGTTCATTTGTGACAGTTCACCTGATGCTTAAAGAAAGAATTTTTGTGTGTGTGTGCTGCTGAGCGAGCCCAGGGGCTGGACTATGCTCATCATGTGATCGACCACCAGGCTTCATTCTCAAACCCTAAAGTTATAAAAAGTGTTTATTTTGTTTATATTTATTTTGTTAGAAGGATTTTACATACTACACTGAAAGGAAACTCTCAAATTAGGTTCTGTCATAAAGTGACAATTTAGTGTCTACAGGAATATAATGTCCAGCGTTCAGCATTCTCTGTAACCTCCAACCATTCCCTCTACACCATCTCTCTTAGGATCATTGTGCTTGAACTGTGTATACATAATCACAAATACTGAGAACCACCATCAAGTCAAAATCTTCGTACTAACCATTCTCATCTGTAGTTCATCATTTCGTGTTAGTTGACTTGTATGTTAGCGCCTGCTGTGTTATAGCTGCTTTTGTCAGTGCTTGAGATAAAAGGAAAGAAAATTGCAACATCCCTCCCTGGCTTGGTGGAGTTTATATGCTAGGCTATGAAGGAGATTTCATGTAGTAGAGGTATTGAGGACTACGGAGTAGAAGAGGGGATTGCTTGTTACTAAGTCTATCACTTGAAGGGCATTGATATAAATGGTTTCTTTGACAAAGTCCCTTATGCAAATCTAGAAAATGGCAGTCCAGTTCCAGAGGCAGAGACTGCCCAGGTGTGCCAGGGATGATGTGGCTGATACAAGGCAGCATCGGTGCGTGTGGTAAGATGGTAGAAGGCAGGGATTTCAGGCCATAGAGAGCTTGTCATTAATCTGAGTAAGATGGGAAACTACAAGGAACCACTGAACAGAACAGAAGTGTAGCCAGATGTAACTGTCCCTGTGAAGGGGCTCAGTCTCTGTGGAGAACTTGCTGTTAAGATTAAGTAGAAGAAAAAAAAATGATCAGTTTGAAGAGGATGACATTATTCCAAGCAGAAAAGGAATAGTTTTGACTAAGAGGATAGAGATGTGTGGTGTGGACTTTCAAAGTCTGAATATATTTCACTGATGTAGCTGACAGTTTATGGGATTTACTGGTTGGATGTGCTGTGAGAGGAAGAGAATTAAGGATGACTCAATATTTGGGTCCAAACCATTAGAAAACAGGGTTTGCCATTTAGTAAGGTGAGAAACAGTAGGAGGCTAAGGTTTGGAAGAAATGAGGCCTTTGAAAAGGCTGAGAGGAAAGTCCTGTGGAGACATTCGTGAAGGACCGTTATAGGTGGTCAGTATCTGGCATCAGAAGAGAGAGCTGAGTGGAGGATATGAGTTGGAGGGTTGAAGCCTGGAGGAGGTCCCCTAGAGAGTGAGAGAAGGAGGGCGGGGGACTCACTCTGGTCATGTCAGTGGGCAGAAACACGGAGTGTGGGTCACAGGAGAGAACCAGAGAAGGGTTTGAGAGGAAGAAGCCCGTTCCTTGAGAACAGAGTTGGAATGCTTTTCCTGAAGTTGACAAAGACGCCTTTAAAAGGAAGGAGGGCTGGGGACGTGGACCAGGGGGTGCAGTGCTTGCTGGACAAACATGAAGACCAGAGTTTGGTGCCCAGGTACCACATGAAAGCTGGGCACTGTGGCACTCCTTTGTAACTCCAGTGCTGGGAGGCAGAGGCAGGGGGGGTCCCTGGTTTATTGGAAGATGCGTTTAAGAAAAAAGTAAGATGTAAGGCGATCTGGCTTCTAGTTTCCACACTCATATATACAGGCAAGTCCATTTGTGCACCCCCCATGTATATACCCACATCCATACACACATGCGCACGCACCCACCACACATCATATACATACATGTATGCATACCTGCACACACATACACACACACACACACACATACACAACACACATGTTTTCACATGTTCTTCTTGGAGCACCTTTGTCTCTCTCCTTTCCTCTTGTGAAACAGCAGGCAGATTGAGTTAAGATCTTCCCTAATGATGATGGTGAAACTTAACTGTCTTCGCAAAGCAGTGGTTCTCAACCTTAATGCTGCTGACCGTTTAATACAGTTCCTCGTGCTGTGGTGACCCCAGCCATAACATTATTTTCATTGTTCCTTCATAAGTGCAATCTTGCTGCTGGTATGAATTGTAATGTAAATGTCTGATATGCAGGATATCTGATATCCCACCCCTGTGAAAGGGTCGTTGGATTCCCAGGTTGGGAACTGCTGTAGTGGGACCTTCTATGAGAGAGAACACTGAAGATTAGTGAGCCACTGAGTTTCTCAAAGTCACTGAGTTAAGGAAATGAAGACTGGTTTTTTGCCTCAAGAGCCTGTAGCCCTTTCATAGCCTTTAAATTTGTTATCTTAGCAAAAAGGCAATGATGACAGAAGGCCCAAGCAAAGCTGGGTGGTAGTAGCCTTGTCAATAATCTACATCTTCTCTGCAAGGGATGAGGAGGGAGAAGGAGGGAGGAATCGTCAGGTGTGCCCATCCTTAGCTGTGTGTGTGTGTGTATGTGTGTGTGTGTGTAGAACACACATTGTGGGGGTGGAGTGGAAATAAAAAGCTGCTTAGATGACGAAGGCAATATTCCAGAGGGGAAATGTTCATATCACCCAAAATCAAATGCTCTCAAATGACGGAAGAAAAGAAGCATAGTTACACAGTTTAAGACAGTGGAGACTTCCAACTTAGTAGGGAGGGCTCCTACTCTACATGAGGAACAAACAGGAGCTCAGTTTAGAAAAACAGTAATTTGGTTTACTGCTTGGTTTTTGGGTCTGTGTGCCCATTGTCTTCCTAATTTTTGAGTTATTACCCTTTATTTGCACTTTCTCTTTTACCATCTCTTAGTGTGATGGTGTCCACATGGCCCTTAAGCCTTTCCACAAAATCTCTAGTGTTTACTAGCATCTACCCACTTACTGCTGGGGTTCAGGTGGGCTTTTCCCAGCCCATGGGTCTTCCTATCTTTTAACTATGCAGCTATGCCTCTTTGTCAGTTCAAGCAGCATGCCCTACGCATGCCTACCTGTAGACAGTTCATTCTACATATTCAAAGTGGATTCCTGCTTCTGTTCTCTGGATTCCTGTTTCTGTTCTCTGCCATCCCAGAGCTTGCTTTTTGCATCAGGAGTCCTGGATTTCTTTAGTCATAGCCAGTTCAGAAACTTGCAGCCGTGCCTGAATTCTTCTTTCTACCCCTGCTTGCAGTTCTTTCCCTCCCACATCCTCACGGCTTTTTTCTATTCTTCTGTATCTTTCTCATTTCTACTGCCATTTTCTTTGTTCCTGCCTAAGACTTTTTCTCCCATGGATCTTCTTTTACATTTTATTTTTAATCTTTATTTATGTATAAGTGTGTGTGTGTGTGTGTGTGTGTGTGTGTGTGTGAGGGAATGTATGTCACATTATATGTGAGTGCCTAATAGGGCCAGAAAAAGGCACTTGGATCCCCTGGATGGATTCTCAGGTAGTGGTGACCCTGGGTCTTGGCAGTCTGCCTTGGGTCCTCTGGAAGAGCATGGGAGCATTCTTAACAGTGGAGCCTTGTCTTCAATGCCTCCTTTTTGGGTTCTGATGACTTGTTTCCCGTGTTTCAGTCTTGTCTCCAACCTTTTTCCCAGCACTGAAGCCAGAGGGTTCTTTAAGACACATGACCATTTTTGGCTGTCTCCTTTTTAGTTGTTCAGTGCTCTTGCTTTCAGAGTGTGAACTTTGTGTACACACATCTCTTAAGTGATCTGATTCCTGTACTTTCCAAGCTTTGTCATCTAGTAGCCCTAGGCCTATAGCCATATAATAAACTTTGTGTTCTTTGAAGACCCATGACACCCCTGAGTCTTTGCCTTTGGTAGCATTACCTTCTGTCTTAGGAGAGAGAGCCATTGTTCTTTCTTTGCTGTCTATCTCTCTGCTTCTTTCATTCCTCTTCATTCTTCTAGTCTCAGGGTAGATATTATTCTGTGATAATTGTTTTTGACCCCTTTATATAGATTAAACGTTCTTACTATACTCTGCCCTTTTTATGTGCAGCTATAAAACAATGCAAGAATCCTTCTGGAAGATTCTATTCATGTCATTGTATCTAAATTGCCCCTGTCCTTCTCTTTGTTTCCATTAGACAGTACAGTGTGCAGATAAAGAGCTTCGTGCTATTTTGTTTAGGGACTTCTGGAGTGTCTTAAGTTGCTTGCTCCATCAGCAATGACATGAGGGTGTGAGTTTGGATTTCCCAGTACCCTGGTAAAAAGCTAGGTGTGACGGTAAACCCAGCATTGGTTAGGTGCAGCTCGGGAACCCACTGCCCCGGAAACATGCATGCATGTGGTACACACACCATACTTATTCACAAAATAATTCTCTTTTGTGTGTTATAGGCATGGAAATAGTATGTGTAATGTGGGTTTATTTATTCCATCGTATTTAATACATTTAAGATGGTGTTGCCAATATACAAAACATTGTACTAGAAAATGCTATAGTTTGGATATTGAATGGCTTCTCAAGGGACCAGATGTTGAAGGCTTGGTCTTCAGGTTGTGACATTATTCTGAAGTAGTAAAATTCTTAGGTGGTAGGGACTAAGATAAGGAAGTTAGGACATTGTGGACACATTTGAGAGGAGATATCGGGATGCTGACCCTCTCTGTATTCTACTTTCTGGAGCCATGAGGTAGCATCCCTCTCAGCTATGTATTCCCATCAAGAGGAACATTGCTGCTACAGCCCCATGCAGCAGTACCCAGTGATCCAGAACTGCGATCAGAGCACAGCTTTTTGTTTTTTGTAAGTTCATAATCAGGTGTTCTGTCACATGGATACAAACCTACTATCCAAAATAGACCTTTGAAATGAAAATGTCAACATTTCATTATCTTGTTTGAACGCCTGCAGAACTTTACTTTCCATCACCTCACATAAAGATCCTGGTTCCTAACGTGGCTGGTAGGATTTGGCATGTCTTATGGTTTTTAGCCCCTTCTGTCATCAAGCTGTCTTCTCTCAAGGCATAATGTCCTTTCTTTGGTCAACTCCCCCGAGTCTTCAGATCTCTGCCAAGACTCCACGGGCAGAGTCTCTTTCTTGCTCTCAGAGTCCTTTTCACTCTGTCAGCATGTCCTTGGATCTTTTGTAATTATGTGCTTGTAGGATGATTGGTGTTTGATTCTGTGATATCTGTGACCCCACCCATAGTACCTTAGCTGATTCCACACTAGTGCCTTGGACCAGCATCCAGGAGGAGGAGGAGGTGTTCAGTTAATACTTACTCAAACTGATGGGGATACTTGAAAATGAGATAAGAGTACGTTGAAAAGATAAATATTTGAATCTGAACTTTTGATGATATATACTTAAGTACTGAATGTGAGTAAATGTCATGGCTAGAGTCTATCTTATACTGTCCTACAGTCATTGAAGAATTTCCTCTCCAGTTATAGCCCTTGCTCTGGTTACAGTCCCTGCTGCTTAACAAATTCTTCCAGAACCCAGGAGCTTAAGGTGGCCATTTTATTTTTGACCATGACACTGTGGGACAGGAATTTGGGAATTGCTCAGATGGCCAGTTCACTCTTGGTGTTTCTCATGTGGCTGTAGTCAGATGTCACACACACTCGGCTTGCAGCTGTTGTTAGCAAGCTCAGCTGTGGCTGTCTATCAAAGTGCCTGCTCATCCCAGCGTTCTGCATTAGAGATGGCTCTCCCTAAAGGCAACATCCAACTTGGTGAATGTCACCTAATCATTTCCACCCTGACTTGCAGAACTCTCATCATCATCTGGGAAAAGTGTTCACATAGCCACCCCACTCAATGGGAAGGAGGGTTTACCTCTGCTCTCTCAAGGTCTGTGTCAAGGGATTTTAGAGATGTATTTTAATTACCACCATACAATTTCAGATAAAATCCAGAAACATTGTTAATTTAGGAAATAAAACTTTTAGAGTGTGCATTTTACTTTGTTTTTTTTTTTTAATGTTTATGTCTTACCAGCTTTACTCATTTCCTATTTATCATTATATTGGTTACTACAGTTTAATCTTGTATTCATGTGTTTGAATACTTTTATAAGGGCTCATATGAGAGCTATTCTATCTTAGAATTATTTTAGATATTGCTGTAACAAATATTTTGGGGTCAAGGTCAACTTCTATTACTCTGTTTAGTATTACTTAAAAGCCTTTTCACTAGTACAGTTTCCTTTCCATTATATCAGAATTTTAGTCAGTCACAGTCATAGTTAAAAGTCTTCCTTAAAAATTTTAAGGCCTCTGATCCAACAGATTCTTTTACCATGTAGGCATATTCTATATGGAAATGGTATTATATTTAAGGATACTTATGAATTAGTTAATCCTCATTAGCCCACTGTTGGAGTTTTGTTGTATGGTAGTCTAGTGTGTATAGATGTTTTTGTTGTTTGCTTAAGTATCTTCTTGAACAGGTAACTTGAAAATTCCAGAAGCGAGTGTGTTGTACTCAGAAGTTGTTATAATGGAGGGATCTCTAATGGAGGGACCTGTAATGGAGGGATCTCTAATGGAGGGACCTGTAATGGAGGGATCTATGACAGAGGCCTCTCTAATAGAGGGAATATATTACTTGTATGATGTGGTCTTTCCCCTGGCTCAGGTAACTTAATTCAGGGATTAGTCCTTCACATGAATGACTAATCCCTTTTAAAGTCTTCCTAATCTATTGCCTCAATACTATTCTCTACTGTAAAGTGCGGGCACTAATTATAGGCTATACAAATCACTTCCGTTTTGCGGTGTTCACTCTTACTGTGTCCACTCACTTGATCACTGGCCATTCTTAGTGTTGGTGAGGCTGATTAGCTCTGGGTTGTGTGTGGCAGGCACAGTCACCGTGACCTTTTCTCCTAGTTGCTGAACAGCTCAAGACAGCAGGGGAACGAGACCATTGAGTATAAGCTATTTTCCCCTAATGCTTGTGATTTATTTAGTTCATTTCTATCTAAGAACTGAGATCTGGTAAATTTAGAATTGACTTTGGTGTAGCTGTATTGTCCTACACTCTCTGCTCGAATATATGAGCTTGGCAGGAAGGCCAGTTTCGTTCCTCTGCCAAAGATGCCCTGGACGAGAAATGATAGGTACAATCCCAAGTGTCCTCATTTCGTCCTACATAACCGTTGACTTCTTTAGGTGGCTTTCCTTCCTGTCTGCTGCCATTTTTCTTCTCAAGATTGTTTCTGGAAGAAACACCCAATGACAGAGCCCCAAAATTTAAGAAAGTAGTATTATGTTGGTATATTTAGCTTAAAATTGTGTGTGTGTGTGTGTGTGTTTGCTTGCTTGCACACATATAAAATGTGCGTGCATGTGTGCATGTGTGTATACACTATGAGTGTCTATCTACCTGTCAACTTCAGAGAGTAACATATTTGTGACACATGGACAGTAGTTGCTGATTTTGAAAAATCCAAGTATACTCTTTTCTAGTTAAGTGTTTGCTTCAAGTGTAGTTTGAGTGAACCGAGGTAGATAATTCTAAAGTTTACTTTTGTCTTGTTCTGAGTTCTAATGTTACCTTGTGAGTCACTCTGACTAAGCAGGAGGGGGGGCTTACAGAGAATCCCAAGGAGGTCAATGTTGGAAGGACAGCAGTCTTTGCCTAATACTTTGGTTGTATCTGTATGTCTGTCTAAATGAATGAAGATTTTTCAGAGAGATTTTGACCCACTTGTTTAGACTTACAAGTTTAGTGTCTGTTTAATTGCAAGAATGGTTGACCGTGGCCAGGAAAGATGTATGCAGCAGCATCGACTTTCCAGTAAGCTGTGCATAAGAGGCGAAAGTGAGTGTAATGACATAGTGGACATAGGAAACACGCAGGGCTTTTCATCTGTCCCTGATGTGAGATACTGCCTCGGATACATGGTTGTCAAAGTGTCAAAATGAACAGAATGCAGACTTCAGAAACCCAGAATCACCAACAACTGACCCAAATTTCTAAACTAACAAAAACAGTTCTGTGCTGTTGCTTTTGTATGGTTAATTCATTAGATTTATGGTGTAAAACAAACAACCCAAATCATCAGAAATTGTGGATTGTTCATTTCAGTATCCTCTTGGTTTGTTACAATCTAGAAGGACTGCAAAGCTTTGCTCAGAGCACCAGCTAATGAGGCCAAGGTCAAGTGGGCAGTCTTCTCACGGCCCGGCTAGCAGCTTGTTGATCAGTGGCCACATCCTTAACCCTGCGCAGTCATGTAAGGGCCTGCCTGCCACTGATCATGAGACCGGAGCTCTCGCAAGGAGGAGGAATGATTAATCTCATCGTCTTTTCTGGACAAACAAATCACAGACTGAATAGGCAGCCAAGAGTGCCAGAGCTTTCTACAGAGAGGAATCCCACTGTCCAAAGCTTTCTTTTCCTTCACTAGAGTCAGGGCTTTGGAGACCATCCCTCAGTACAGGGTAGGTATAAGAGAAGCAGCAGATTCTATTAAAAGAATTTCAGAACACAAACTATTTGGGCACACACACTCATCTCTGTGAGAAAGGTGGGTCTTTACATTCTATTCCATGATCAGTCTTCTCAGAAAATTTAGAAACTCAACAGGTGAAAAATGAGCACTCCACAAAAGATTAGGGTGTGATACGTGAGACTAGATTGTACATTAGGGGTCCTTTAGGACAGCAGGTCCAGGAAGAGAAAGCTGTGTTTTCAGGAGTAGTGAAACTTGGCTGCTATCTGAAAAATGGCTGTTGCTGTAGGAGATGGTAGGAGGGGGCTAAGGGTTGGAAAGTTGTGAGCTAGAGTAAGCAAGTACACACACACCATCAAAACACACTTGTGCAAATAAAGAGAGGGGTGCGGTGACCATGATTGGAGAGGGAACGGTATCTGTCACATAGCAGCTACTGAAGGGGAGCTGCGAGCTGGTGAGAGGTAGTGAGCAGAGCTCAGACCTCCCACAGAGTGGAGCTCAGGCAAGTGACCCAGTGTGAGAGGGCTGGGGTAGGAGCAGGCCTGGCCTCCTGCGGGAACGGAAGCAGGCAGCGTGGGTGCCTCAGCTCTGGCAACTGAGAGGCTGTGGGTCGGGCTCTGCTGCTCCTCTGTGGAATCAATACTTTATTCCAAGTGTGATGAGAAATTACTGGACCGTTTGGTGCAGCTGCAAAGAGGTCATTAATGTTTTAAAAAGATTCTCCCTTCTGTGTGGAGGGTAAACTGTGTTTAGAGGGAAGAATGAAGAGCAGCAAGGAGCTGACGCAGAGGTAGATGCTGTGACAGAGAAGCAGCGGCTTTGCGCCGTCATGCAGGTGGTGAAGATGGTCGTCTCTGCCCCTTCTCTTCCTTGCCTTTTGCTTTTCAGAAGTGTTGGGGTTGCTCCACTGCAGCAGCTGACCCTGCCAGCGCCTGCAGCCACGCTGTTGAAAGGCCTGCAGGTTGTGCAACCCTGTACGCCAGCTGCAGTCTTATCTCCCGGGCAGCACAGACAAATGTCTCCTCAGCTTGATACCTCTTCCAGATTCCACCTGTCTAGAATAGATTTCTGTTTGTTTGCTTGTTTCTGTGTGGTCTGGGGACACCGTGTAAGAAGTCATTGCCCTAAAATACAGATACATACGCATGTCTGGTGACTTTACTGATTGTCAAAACCAGTTTTGTGGTTTCCTTTTTGATTTTTTTCATTCCTTTTTCTTGAAAAGAGTGCTCTCCTTAATATGGTGCTCAGCGCTTAGCCTTCCTCACCCTGTGACACGAACAAGAGCTCTGTCCTTCCCACAAGTAGATTGCCCAGGTGATACGGCAGCTGGACCCTGGTAAAGGGTCTGGTAATTCTATTTAGTTTGTGCCCTTGCTCTGTTGAGTTGGTTAGTCACTGCCCTTTGCTTCCCTACTTAATTGTGTTTAATGATCTATATTCATCTTTCTAATTCTTATTTTTGTAACAGTTCTGTTCTAAGCTCTGCTTCCTCCACCTTTAATGACACAGGCTCCGGGGTCATGACTTTGCCATACACAGGCTGTGCTGTTTTGATGTGGCTATCCTGCCCTTTGTTTTCAGTAAGCATGTAATGATAAAGCGGCTGCCTAAACAAAGGTTTGCTCTGTTGGGTCTGTGCTGAGTAACTGAGTCGCCCCTCCCTCCCACACGCTGATTTATTTCACTTGGTGCCTGAGGATTTCCTCTGATACAGTCTATGTTTATTATAAAACCAGTAACATTTCAATGGAAGTTAACGTCAGTGTGGTTTTTTTAATGTATGAAAAAATGCCTCAGGTGTTTACTTTTCACATAGCCCTGTGCTCCTGACATGTTTTGGAGGTATTCTAGAAGAACATAAACATGTACGTATGTTTCCTCATCATTTGTCCACCGTGCCGTACCACTAGAAAAAGCAATTTAATGGGTAGTGTTTACTAGAGGTAAAGTGTTTCCAAAGTAGACGGTGTGATCAATGAGAGATACCGGCTAGTGTCTAGGAGTCCGTCAGTGTTGTATTTATAAGATAGTTTGGAAAAATTAATAGTTTCACTGTATTTTATGCTAGCAGAACATTTCAGCCCTTTAGCGGCCCCTGGACTCTTTTCGCCTGATTTTACCCTACTTTATTTCCCTTTCATAAAAGCCCAGGCAGTCCCCTGCCACGCAGGCTCACAGCACTCACGAACAGTAAGTCACATCAACTTTTTTTTTTTGGGGGGGTGGGTAGCTTTTGAGACAGGGTTTCTTGTGTAGCCCTGGCTGTGTTAGAACTCATTGTGTAGACCAGGCTGGCCTCAAAGGCACAGATATCCACCTGCCTCTCTCAAGTGCTGGGATTAAAGGTGTGCTCCACCACATCAGCAGACTCAGATTATTTAAAACATGCACTCACATACACAAGATCTCTTTGTGTTTGTGTGTCTGTGTGTGTGTCCTGTGAGTGGATGCCCAGAGAGGCTAGAAGAGGGCATCTGGAGCTGAAGTTGAGAGCAGTTGTGAGCTGCTCCATGTGAGTGCTTGGAAATAAACGTGGGTCATACGGAAGAATAGCATGCACTCTAGCAAAAAAAAAAAAAAAAAAGTTCTAGATTTATCTATTTTATGTCTGCGAGTGTTTTGCCTGCATTTAGGTATGTATATCATATGTGTGGTCAATGCCCACAGAGACCAGAAAAAGAGTGGAAGATCTCCCAGAACTAGAGCAACAAACAATTGTGAGTTGCCATGTGGTTGCTGGGAATTGAACCTAGCTCCTGAACAAGAGCCATTTGCCCCCTTAACTACTGAGCCATCTCTCAGTACCCTTTTACCCCTCTTTGGGCATATTCATACACACTATGATGAATTTCATAAATACGTTTTCATTCAACTGTATCATATACTTTGGCCATTTTCCCCCGTATAATCTTCCTTCACCCTTCTGCAAGTATATTTGCACGCACTTTGATGTCATATGTATGAATTTATCTACATGTCTATATAAACATTTTTATCCATTCATCTGCTGATTCTGTAAATTAGGCTGGTTCTCTAATTTAGCTATATAATTATGCTGTAGTAAACAGATAGGCAGATATGGAGATGCTGTCTTAAAAGTCCTTTTGGATATATGTCCAGGAGAGGTACACCTGAATCATAGGGTAAGTGTTTCTAGTGTTGGGGAGCATTTGTCCCAATGCCTAAAGCAGCTGCCTTATTTACACCCCCACCAGCAGTGTCCAGAGTATCTTCCTTCACAAACCCCCGCCCCAGCATTTGGTTTGGGATGTGATGGAAACAGAGTGTAGTTTTTTTTTTTTTTATTTTATTTTTTTCTTATCAGTTACATTTTATTAACTGTATTCTACCTGTATCCCGCTCCCTCATTCCCTCCCAATTCCACCCTCCCTCCCTCATCTCCACCCTGCCCCTTTCCAAGTCCACTGATAGGGGGGTACCTCCTCCCCATTCATCTGATCCTGTTTTATCAGGTATCTTCAGGACTGGCTGCAAAGTCCTCCTCTGTGGCCTAACAGGACTGCTCCTCCCTTGGGAGGTGGGGAGGTCAAAGAGCCAGCCATTGAATTCCTGTTAGAAATAGTCCTTGTTCCCCTTACTATGGGAAACCAATTGGTTACTGAGCTACCACAGGCTACATCTGAGCGGAGGTTCTAGGTTATATCCATACATGGTCCTTGGTTGAATGTCAGTCTCAGAAAAGACCCTGTGCCCAGATATATTTGGTCCTTGTGGAGCTCCTATCCTTTCCCCATCATACCAGAGTGTAGTTTTGATGTCCATTTTTTTTTCTGTGATGGCTAAGGATGTTTGAACAGTTGTCATTTTATTGTTCATTTATTCCTTATTTTTTGAAGAGTGTCTAAGCGCTTCATTTATGCACTCATTAATGGCATTGTTTGATTTGGGATATCATTTCCTCTCATTCTACATGCTTATCTTCACTCTTGTTTTGTGACCTTGCTTAAAAACTTCACAATTCTGTGAAATGCCTTTTGTAAATTCTCACTGTTAATTTTCTCAGATGTTGAAACTCGTTTGAGAAAGCCCTTGTCTATGCCTTAGTTATTGTCTTGTTGATTTGACAAAATATCCTGACAAAAGCACCTTAAGGGAGAAAGGGCTTATTTTGCCTAACATTTGGCAGGGAAGTAGCAAGAGCTTAAGGAAACTGTTTACATTGCAGCCGTGGTCAGGAAGCAAGTGGAGGCGAAGGTTAGTCCTCAGCTGTTCATCCTGTAGTCAGTCCAGAGCTCCACCCCATGGAGTAATGCCACGCATGGTTAAGGTGAATCTTCCCATGTCAGTTGTCATCGAGATAACCTTTTACAGACATTCCCAGAGGCTTGTTGGTAGGTGATTCTAAAGCCTTTCACCCCAACCATATAAACCATCGTACACCTGTTCTTGAAATGTTCCTGTATGTTTTCTTCCTATGACCTCAGTCTCAGCTCTCACATGAAGCTCCTTGATTCACTTTGAGTTGTGTGGGAGAGAGATGGGATCTAGTTTTATTCTTCTACATGTGGAAAGCCAGTTTTCTCAGTACCGTTTGTTAAAGAAGCTGTCTTTTCTCCAGTGCATGTTTGGACCTTATGTGGAAACCTTGGTGGCTGTTTGGTGGCTGTTTGCTGCCGAGTTTCCTATTCTGGAATCATTGATCTTATGTGTTTGTTTTATTTCATTTTGTTTTTGCCTGAAATTACTGTAGTAAATTTGAAATTAGGTCTTGTGACACCACCAGCGTTGCTCTTTGTGCTTTGGGTTGTTTTGACTCTTCATTTAAGACTTTTTTTCCCCATCCATTTTTTGTGAAGAATGTCATCAGAATTTTGATGGGGTTTATATAGACTCAGGAGAGTGCTTTTGGTAATACAGCCACTTCCGAAAATTTGGAGCAGCTTTTTATATCTGTATAGTATGTAAACAGTTATCCTTTTGATACGTTAGGTATGAAAAAGTCAAATGTAGATGAGTTTATGATATATGAAAGCAATTTATTAAAAGCATTCCATGCTACCTTTCATCAGGCTGAGGGTTGTGAAGAGGAGTCAGCCATCTTTCTTGAGTTAGTAGTTGTGGCCAGGCAAGGAGAAACAGACATGACTACCGCTGTAAAATGACTTTTATAGACTATCTTATTTTCAATGAGAAGGAAAGCATTTTTTAAGTAATACTCACTCCTTCTCTGTGGGAAATATATTCTGAGAATATATTTGGCCACACCTGAGGATGGTACTCAACTCCCTGTGCAATGTGCTTAGGTGTTCCTGTAGGTACATCCATACGTACGTATCATGGCTTAATAAATTAGGCACAATAATCCTAACAGTGGTAAGGTTGGTGGCTTTGTCAATAATTAGATCAAATAATGATAGTGGCATACTGTGATTAGAGTACAGTTTCTCAGCATACTTTATTGTGTCTGTTGTGCCATGCTTATTCATTTTATGATGGTGATGTGAGATCATAGTGTAGAGCATACAGGACAGGAAGTGAGGCGAGTGCGCTACCTTTATTTCTGTTGTGATAAAAATACGTCAGCATGAAACAACTTAGGGGAAAAGGGCTTTGTTTTAGGTTAAGTTCAAGTCCATTTTGGCATAGAAGTCAGGGAGGAACTGGAGGCAGTCCAGAGCAGGAAGAGAATGAATGCACACATACATACTGCTCAGCTCACTGTCTCCAGCTTTATGCAGGTCAGGACCCAAATCCAGACCCACATCCACAATCAAGACAAGATAAGCATGCTCACAGGCCAATTTGAGCTCCACAGTCTCTTATTGATACTTAGGTGATTCTAGAATGTGCCGAGATTAATGTGACAGATGAAACTAACCATCACGGTGAGTGACATTAATAGAGTATTAGGCTAGTATTTGGAGGTTATCTGAACACAAGCACTAGTCATACCAGCAATTGATCTTCTAACAAAGACTGATGAAGCATGAGCAAGGGAGTATAAACATGGTACAGAGATGCTGGGCAAAGTGCTGATTCTTGTGCCACCAGGCCAGACTGGGACAGTGCAAGACCTGTCCCAGTTTAGAGACCATCTGACCAAAGATGGGTTCTATGTATCAACTTGCCTATGGCCCTACCCCCGCTCCCGTACAACTCAGAAAAGCTTATAGTTCTTGAGATTGAAATGTCAAAATCAAGAGGTTATTCTTTATGGATTGTGCCTTGTGAGTGTCCTTGGATGGAAGGAGGGACAAAGAGGTACCTTCAAGCTCTTTTTTTATGGATTATAAGGGAGCTGATGCCATTCCTGAAGACTATCAAGACTGCATCCCAAAGGTCCCACCCCTCAATACTGATGTCCCTGTTAATTAGGATTCGTTGACTTCTAGGGGAGAACAAATATTTAGACCACAGCCATAAGTTAATTAAAAAAAAAAATAACACAGTATTTAAAGTTGCAGTTAAGTGTTCCACATCTGGAGTGCTTGGAGCCAGAATTGCATTAGATTTCACTGTTCAAGCAGTAAAAATGTTAGGAGGTGATATGGTCCTCAGGGCTCAGACCTCATGGATGAGACTTGTGCCCAGTGTTTGTGTCTGCTGGAGAAGATGCAGCTGTGAAGAACAGGCCCTCACAGCAGGTCTTCGGTGAATATAATCACCTGGCACCTTGCTCTTTTTACAGTCCAACTCTAAAACCATAAGGGATGTGCCCATTGTTTATAAATTAACAGCTGTAGGATTTTTGTTAAAGCAGCCAAAGCAGGCTTAGACAAGTTCTTTGTTATTTTCCATGCTCATTTTAAACATCCAGAGGTAGCCTTGTAAGGTCAGAGGCATGAGCACTGCAGCCTTTGAGCTCTGTTCTAGCCCTGTGTAAGCACAGCATATGTCAGCAGAGGTAGCTGGGTTTAAACTCCCCTTCTCAGGCTGGCTGTTTTGACCCAAACCCCGGGAACTCTGATAGAGTATACACGACAGTTCATAATTATTCATCATGCCTTAAAATTTTTTAAATTAGCATACAAAGCAGTGGGTTTCATCATGGCGTGTTCATTATTTATCCTGCTTTTCATTATGCTCGTCTGCCTTCATTTCCTTTTTTGCACTTTAAAGTGAATTCTCGGTAAGTCACAAAGGTGGAAATTACCATTTTTATTAAAGAAGTACAATTCATATCACATTCCCGTTAACTCCCCCTTTTCCTGTGGGTTGACAGGGTTCTTGAACCCTTAACTATTTTGATGTGTGAAGGCAAAGCTCCCTGTGGCTGCCAGTGCTTTGCCCTGTTCTGTAATCTCTCTTGTTCTAGTTAGTGCCAGGCTGGCCTTTATTCTCTGTGTTAAGAAAGTTGCAGTTTTATAATGGGGGAGCACAAGACCCGCCAGCCAACAGACTTCCTTTTTTGATAGTGTCATGTACTGAAGCTAAATGTTCTCTCTTATCACTGAGGTTCCCTCTCTGTGGGTCTGTCTTTGACCCCTTACTCCTCAATGCTAATGTATTTTGATTACTATATGACCTAGCTCCATGCTGGTAGTTGTGCTGACCGCTATAGACTCTTAAAATTGTTTGAAGGAAGTATTTGTTCTCGTGTGTGAGTGTCTTGCCTGTGTGCATTAAGTGTATCCACATGTGTGTCTGGTGCTCACGGAGGTCAAAAAAGGGCTTTGGATCCTCTGGAGCTGTAGTTGTAGGTGGTCAGGAGCAGCCACGTGGGTACTGGGAACTGAACACTGTTTCCTCTGAAAGAAAAACAAGTCCTCTTAAGCCATCTCTCCAAAACCTCAAAGTAGATTTAAAAAATTAGTTTTTAATTAAACCAATTATTTGTACAAGAGTTTCCTGTCTTGGGTAGGGTTCTTATTGCTGGGAAGAGACACCATGACGAAAAACACTTTTATAAAGGAAAATATTTAACTGAGGCTGCCTTACAGTTCAGAAGTTTAGTCCATTGTGGCAAGCATGGCAGCACATGGGCAACCATGGTACTGGAGAAGGAGCTGAGCTGAGGGTTCTACATCTGGATCTGCAGGCAGTAGAAAGAAGGAGTGACGCTAGGCCTGGCTGGAGCATTTGAAACCTTAGAGCCTATCTTCAATGACATGCTTCCTCAAAGAAGGCCACATCCCCCAAACAAGACCACAGCTGCTAATATGCCACTCATTGTGAACCTTAGGGGCTATTTTCTTTCAAACCACCACATTTACCTATTCAAAGCAATTCTCTTTATCCACTCTTCATCATATAGCAAAGGATACTCTAACCCTTCTGTAAAGGGCAAGACTGGACATATTTTAGGTTTTCCAGGTCAGAGATAAAAATAAAGAATTTTATACAGATACTTTAAGTACTAGAGAAAAAAAGACATGAGATTTGCATCTATTTTAGATGAAAAATTAAAAATTATAGTGGTTGTGATACTAAGATACTTAAATTTTATAATGCTCTTCAACTCATATAAAAAAAAGTTGTTCCACTCAACTGTTTGCATGGTGAAAGTGCAAAGTTGTCAGTGCTGATTTTGTCAGCGTCATGCTGCTCTCTATTGAGATTTCGTGCATTTCACTGAACGTCTTTTTGCATAGATAGTGCCTCAGACTTTGTCAGTCCAGGCTCATGGTTTGGAAGTCTTTCCTGCAGTTCTCTTAGCTGTAGTGTCACTGCAAAGAAAAAAGCAATGCTTTCCTGTCTAATCCACATTTCCCTTACAGTGTGGAACTGGAAGTCCATCTCTTTCTTCTTTTATTATTTATCAATGGTTTTAATAATAATAATAATAATAATAATAATAATAATAATGTGCTACAGGAGGCTGGAGGGATGACTGCTAAGCAAGAAAACTTGCTGCTCTTATAGAAGACCTGAGGTTGGTTCCAGTATCCCATGTCTGGTTATTCACAACCTGTAACTCCAGCTTCAGGGAGTCCAGCACTATCTTTTGTCTTTCCTGGGCACCTGTATACAGGATGCATGCACACACACACACGCACACACACACACACACACACACACACACACACACACGAACACACAAATATAAATCTTTAAAAAGTCATTGAAAATTAAAATGAGTTGCCGGAGGATGGTGCGAGTCCTTCACAGTGCTGTCAAGTTATGGCGGTGTCTCTGGTTGCTAGTGATCTGGGCAGCAGTTAGAGTGTTTGGCATCATGTCGGTCACAGCTGAGCTCTGCTCCTGTTGCACAGAAGCAGCCACGGACACTGAGAGATCTCCAGCACAACTGTTGTTCCCAGCAAAGCTTTATTTGTGAACACGGATATATGGATGTGTTATGGTTTTCATGTCGTTGAATACTTTTCATTTTTCAACTACTTGGAAAGGTAGAAACCATTCTTCATTTATGCTCTGTATAGATTGGCCAGATGGTTTCCAGAACTGTGTCCTGTGTCAGCTTTCCCTTTTATTGGATCTTTCTCATCTGCATACAAACCAGCTGTTGCTGCTGTTTTAAGGAATAGGGGATGGGGGTGGGGTGGGTTGGGGGTGGGGATGGGCATGGGACAAGAACCCTGGCGTTCCCCTTTATCACAGCCATCCACTTATTTGTAGAGTCGGATGTCCTCCCTCTCTTCTTACTTTGTCACCTGATCCTGTGTCATCCAAGCCTTCTGCTGGGATTGCCTTTGTGAGGAACACTGTGGACTTTCCTTTTACTTAATCCAATGTGCCTTTTTATTTTATCTATTTATTTTTGGCTATTGTTCTTACATTATTCGATGTTTCAACAGTGTTTGAAACAATTGACCACTTACTTTGGAGTACTTTCTTTGTATGGTTTCAAGGACTTTATAGTCCCTTGTTTTCTTCCTTCCACACTAGCTAATTGTTGGTGATTTAAGTCACTTCTTTGCTTGTGTTTGAAGTCTCCAAAAAGCCTAGGTCCTTTTCTATGTGTGCTCACAGCTCCTATGGCCTGATTTGATTTAGGCTAAATGTTCTCTGTGTCACTGATAATTCTGATGTCTTTGTCACAGAACTACTTCAATGAACTCCAGAGCTGTTTACCCGTGTGTATAATGTATATTTGGATATTTAATAGGTGCTGTACCAGTCAAACACTCAACTTCATATTTCTAAACCTACTCGACCAATAGTGTTTACCATCTTAGCTGATGCTGCAACATTTTCAAGGTTCTGGGATCAGAACCTCAGAGCTGGCTGACTTTTCTCTCTCTTATCACCCATTCCTGTATTTCATTTACTATTGTTTATTCCCTGTTCAACATATAAACAGAATGAATCCACTTCTCATTCCAAATGCTGCTTGTCAGAACCAAGCCACCAGGCACACCAGCCGTAAAATCTCTGCTCTTCTCTGTTTCTGCCTTACTGCCTTTGTAGAGTGACCTCAAGAGTTAAAGCTGGAGGGGTTGCTCGGAAGTCTTAAGTTCTATCATATTATTCCTCTACACTGCCTAATGAGAGCAAAGGCCCCGGATTCACAGTGGCCTAGAAGTCCCTGCGTGCTGTTTGCTTTCAGTTGTCAGGGGCTCCATATTGCTCCTCCCCGGCCTTGTTCTTCAGAACCAGCTCCCTTAGGCTCATTGCTCTTCTTGTGTTCTTCACCTTTGCTCCCATGAAGACTGTTTCAGCCGCTGCTTGCTGTCCTGATGCATGCTTGGCTCCTGTGTGCCCCTAGCCGGTGCTTAAATACCATGGTCTGCTGGTAATCTCCTTTTAGGAGCTATGTAGGAGGACCACCAGCCCCCATCTTCACGTTCTTAATGTGTTCTGTTTTCCTGTAACGTCATTGTGTTCAAACAGTGTGCAATTTTAATCTTACTATCTTTCCTTCATTGTAAGACTGTAAGCTATTGTCTTCATTGGTGAAGTCTGAATGAAGGCTACACTAGGGGGCTCAACAGAGAGCTACTGGTTCTGTGACCATTGTCACTGCCATCATCATCAACATCATCATCATCATCATCATTAAATAACTTTGTGTAGATAGGTGTTTTGCCTGCATATATGGCTGTGTACCACATTCTTGCCTGGTGCCTGCAGAAACAAACACACAAAAAGTTGTCAGATCCCCTGAAACCGAACATACAGATGGTTGTGAGCCATCTTGTACATTCTGGGACTCGAAGCTGGGTCCTCTGCATGAGCAGCTGGTGCTCTTAGTCATCTCTCCAGCTCTGAGAATTAGTTTTAAACATTTTTGTGAACACAGTTTTACAAGGTGGTTCTATTGATTTTTGTATTTTCAGGTTTTGGGTTGGAGACAGGCTCTCTGAAGCTCAGGCTGGCCTTGAACTCTATGTAGGCCAGGTGTGTTCACGTACGCATATGTGGGTATGCGTGTGCATGTGTGTGTGTGATTTTAAAGTTGTTTAGGTTTTTATTTAATTTCACTCCAGGCCCTCAAAAGTGCTAAGCAAACATTAAACTTCAAGCGACATCTTTTTTTGAGACAGTCTTGATTATGGCTTAGTCGAGTCTCCAAAGCCTGGCTGAGTTCAGTTGATCCTTCCTCAAGGTCTCAGGTAGCTGAGACCACATCTGTATTAATAGGCTCTTGGTGCTCTGTGTCTATAAATTAGAGTAAATCACTGTTGAATGAACAGAAGCTGTGGCTCTGCGTTCTCGAGAGCAAAACTTTAACTGCTCAGTGACTACAGTATCTGGCAGCACAGGAGCAAAACTTCACCATCATCGGAGACAGAGATAATGGACACTGATGCCTTGAGCCCTTGGGTTTCCCAAGGCCCTGCAGATCATGGTCTAAAACCCTGGGGACCCAAACTGGTTTATGCAAACTGTAAAGCAGTATTTCTCATATGAATGCTCTGGAACTTTCCGCAACATTGTTAAAATTTGTTAACATAGTAATTGTTTATGAGGGGGCCACAGTAAAGAAAATGCATGGGAGAACTTCCTGGTATGATTGAGGTTCTTATTGGAGGTAAAAGAGTAAATTTCCAGAGCAGAGAAGAAAGAAACAGGTGGGGCATGGTCAGGGCTGTCTGTGAGAGAGGGGAGAATTACATGAAGAGGGGTAGTGGAGATAGTGGGAGAACAAGAGATAGCAAGAGAGGGAATAGTGAGAAACCTGGGGGAGGGGGAACAGCCTTGTCATTATGTAATGAGAACAAGCCGGTTATCTGGGAGGAGGGAAGGCTGGGGAGGTTAAAACATTGATGTATAGTGAACTTGGCAGGGTGTAGATGAAAGGGTTCTGTGCGGGGCAGCCGGAGGCCCACTTGCAGCACTTGTTCTAGGTGCAGCAGGTGCTGCATTTGGGTTGGGTGTGGCTGCTGGTACAGCCTACAACAGGAAGGCTGTCAGGAGAAGGCTGTGACAGAAAGGCCCCAGGTGACAGCTGAGGGTATTTAGGAGCAAGCCAGGCAAAGAAAGTGCTGAGAAAGGAGCTTGCAGACCTGAGAGAACGAGAAGTACAACAGCCTGGTTCATGGCTCCTCTCAGGCTTCAGTTGGCTCAGTGGAAGCGAAGGTTCTCTGGAGAGGTGACGATGAGTCACCTTTGTTCCATGGCAAGGAGCTTGTGCCTTTATCCTGCAGCAAGTGGGCAGTCACTGAAAGAAAGAATATTGTACGTTTTAGAGCATAAATCACTTGCATAGAATGCAAAGCAAAGTTTATAAACAGAGAAAAATACATGAGGAGTGTGTGTGTGTGTGTGTCTGTCTGTCTGTCTGTCTGTCTGTGAGCATGTGTGTACATTGTGTGCACCCTTTCCTTATGTAAATTTAAAAACATTTAAAAATGGCTAGTCCTCATATCCCTACCACACCAAATTGGAAAAAAAGAAGTTACTGGTGTGTCTTTAGGTGGGCACATAATTTCACAACTTGTATTTACATCTTTAATGTACTAAATGCTGTCCTGCCCTGCTATTTCTACTGCCTAAAGAGTCCGCAAATGCTGTGTGTGGTGTTGAATTCCCGATTATGCTCTCTGCTTTAAAATTTTTTTTATAAATGTAAAATAATTTTATTTATTTGTTACCATTTATTCACTTTGTATACCTGCTACAGCCCCTTTGTATACCTGCTACAGCCCCTTTCCTCGTCCCCTCCCAATCCCACCCACCCTCCTTCTTCTCCCCCTGTGCCCTTCCCCAGCCCCCTGATAGGGGAGGACCTTCTCCCCTTCTATCTGACCCTAGCTTATCAGGTCTCATCAGGGCTGGCTGCATCATCTTCCTCTGTGGCCTGGCAAGGCTGCAACCCCCAGGGGGAAGTGATCAAAAAGCCAGCCACTGAGTTCATGTCAGAGACAGCTTCTGTACCCCCTACCAGGGAACCCACTTGGAAACCGAGCAGCCTATAGGCTTCTTCTGAACAGGGGGTCTAGGACTTCTCCATGCAAGGTCCTTGGTTGGAGTATCGGTCTCTGCAGGGACCCCTGGGCCCAGGATATTTTGGCTCTTTTGTTCTCCTTGAGGAGTTCCTGTTCCCTCCAGGTCTTTCTATCTCCCTCTTCCATAAGTTTTCCGGCACTATGCCCAAAGTTTGGCTATGAGTCTAAGTATCTCCTTTGATACCCTGGTGGGTAGAGTCTTTCAGAGGTCAGCTGTGGAAGGTTCCTGTCTTGTTCCTTGTCTTCTTCTACTTCCGATGTCTATCCTGTTTGCTCTTCTGAATGAGGATTAAGCATGTTCCCTGGGGTCCTCCTTGTTGTCTAGCTTCTTTATGACTACAGATTTTAGTATGTTCATCCTATATTATATGGCTGTATCCACTTATAAGTGAGTATATACCATGTGTGTCTTTCTGCTTCTAGGTTACCTCACTCAGGATGATCTTTTACCATTTGCCTGCAAATTTCATGATTTCCTTGTTTTTAATTACTGAGTGGTTTTCCATCGTGTAAATGTACCACACTTTCTGTTTCCATTCCTCCACTGTGGGACACCTGGCTTGTTTTTCAGATTCTGGCTATTATAAGTAGAGCTGCTACCAACACAGTTGAGCAAATGTCCTTGTTGAATGGTGGGGCATCTTTTGGGGTGTATACGCTCTCAGCTTTTTAGGAGTAGAGTTATCCTTGAAGGACAGTGCACCTGCTACGTGACCTTGAGTTTTCTAGCTCTCTGGCTGGCTCCTGGCAGCCTCAGGGATTTGGATCTCACTGTTTGAAATAGAGTCTCTGAGGTAATCAAGGATGTATTAGAATCTGGAATGACCTGGTCACTCACAGCTTCATCTGTAAAGCCAGGCCCCTAGCACTGCACAAAAGCGGGATGCACAGTCTGTACATTTCCCCCAGCATAATGTACAGCTCTGGTTAAAGAACCTAAAGTGAGATCATCAGTAGTTGTGGACTGTGTGTGTCGCTTTGAATGTGAAGATATCTGTGGCTTGCCAGTACTTGTAGCACCTCTTTCTCAAGTTACCATAATTAAGATTAGTATACTTTGATTGCTTTTCTCTAATCCCTGTAACGCTTTCAGTTTGTGGTATACTGTACATACAAAAGGATATATAAAACATACCACGGAAATTTCAAAAACAATAATAAAACAAATGTTTACATTAGTAGTATTTCTACGAATGTGTGTGTAAACATTCTTGCTTACTTGAAACTGGTTTCGCCTTGATATGAATAAAGACATATATACTCGCTATACTCTTTTTAAAGGAACATTTTTTTTTATTCACAGTCAAATTTCAGTGGTTGGGGAGATAGCCTAGTTAGTGAAATGCTTGATCCACAAACATGTGGGCCTTAGCTCAGTCTCCTAGAGTACAAGTAAGCAGCTGAGTGCTCCCTGGCAAGCCATGCTAGCCAAATGGGTGACATCCAGGTTCAGTGCTTGGCCACAACCCCCAAAATAAGGTGGGTAATTGAGAAAGACACTTTCTAGACTCCATATGACTGCACACACACATGCATGTTTGCGCACGCACTCACCCACACACATGTACTTTAATGTCAAACAACATTTGAGTTATTTCTTTCTTGTTTGGTGTTGCTTTTATTGATAACACACAGAGCGTTTTACCTAGGAAAGGTATAGTTGCGCTACAAACCTGTGTAGACTTGGCTGGGATTACCCTGTGTTTTCAAGGTGACTGTGTCATTCACTGCACTCTTAGGGCTGATGAAAATTCCAGCTTTTTCCTTACCTCTGTACTGCTCTGCATATTGTATTGTTTGGCCAGTGTGCTTGCTATGAAAAAGAGCCATGGTTTGTATATGGATTTCCCTGGTATACGGTGAAGTTGAGCTTGGTTTTTGCTTTTGCAGATTACAGGTTATTTATGTTTTCTTTGTTGGAGTTTGTCATGGCTTTAGCTGCTTGTCTCTTGACTTTGAGTTCAGTTGCATCTAGAATACTAATTCCGTGTTGTTTCAGGGTGCCCCAAAGACCTCCCAGTTTGCGATTTTCTTTTCTGTTTTTCTTTGAGTGTGTGATGTTCTTTTGTTTGTTTGTTTCCTTGGTGCTCGACTTCCCTCCACTCAGGACTTCAGGACTGCTAAGAATACACTCCAGCCCAGAGCAAAGTCTAATTTAGTCTCAAAAAGTAGAATATAGTTGCTTATATAGTTAAAATGCGTTTTTAGCATTGATCATCGAGATTTAAGATAGACACAGTCTAATGAAGACTTCTTTGTAGTATTTATACAGGTTTCGTTTCTGTTCCACAAATGGGAATGGCTGTAAATTCTGTCTTGTTTTGCTTTGTTTTTTTAGTCATTGCTAGCAGAAAAGAGCTTATTGTCTATTTTTGGTGTGATGTGTCTTACTTGTTAAACCAACAAGAAAACTTTGGTTCTGACCAAACATAGGGAACAAGATCTACTGTTTATTATTTTGTGATTTGTGGTAGGGGAAGGGTTTTATACGTAGGAGTTTATGGCTTCATGTTTCAGACCCTGTTTATCTTCAGTGTCTGCCTGCTTTCAACATAGCCCGCCAAGTCAGTGCTGTCCCGGGAACATATTCCTGAGAGTCAGTCCCGTGCCAGCATCCCACTAGTTACTTAACTGTGTGTACCATGTAATAGAAGACATACAGAACCACCCTCCACAACCAGTGTGTCCTCAGCTTAGAGTCTCCTTAGGAAAACCTGAGTAAGGCCTCCTCATAGCTGAGTAATGACAGCAGACACAGCACAGGGTGGAGGAGGGAGAGCCGAGTGGAAAGAGACATTTCTATAGCAACATGAGTCTAAGTGAGCTCATTTCTGGGACCTGGGAGGAAGCCTATGCACGTGAGAGACACTGACTTTAGTCCCTGGGTCAGCCCGTTCAGTCTGCTGACTCTGGCTCCAGCCCTCCGTACTGTTTTCCCTCCTTTTCCTCTACATTCTCTTCATTCCCAGCCTTCCTGCTCTCACTTCATCACTGGCATTTCCTGATCTTCTCTCCTGAATCAACTGATTTCAGCAGCATCTTTTTTACTTTACCCTTTCTCTCCTGATAGAGCCTTCTTGATTCCACTGACTCCATTATTTCAGCTGCTCTATGTGGCTGTCATACCTAACTTGTTTTCAGCCTGATCATTTCTCCAAACATCAGCATCCCTTTCTAGGTGGGAAGCTTAGGAAAACAAAGGTTTATTTCTAGTCCTTGCCGTTTCTATTCTGTAAACATTAATTCTCAGCCGTGTTCATTTCTACAGCGCCACTATCCTCCCTGTTCTTCCTGACTCTCCCCTCTTTCTCCCTTTCCAGGGATCCCGTTTTTCTGCATGCTTCATGCATGTAGTCTCCCTCAGCTCCTTTATCCATTTCACACTATTGGAAGTACAAACTGCTGTGAGGTGAGGAGCAAAGAAGCTAGGACCAATTCAGTTGTTTACCAAGGTCTTCTTCACTCTGCTCACTGCCTGGGAACTCAGGACTGTCATTTCTCATACACATCAACTTTACTTTCCTCAGAATCTTAAGAATTTTGAAGTGACCATTTTGCAACAGATTTTTAAAATATTATAACATTATGAACTTGTAATGGGCAAGAAATCTCTGATCTCACTTTGGTGAGAAGCATCATGTGGCATGTAATTGGATAAGATCCCTTTTTGAATAGCCTCCTTTAGAATCCCTTAGCTGCTATGTTCCCTCCAGCTATAGGTCAGGCACCCAGTCTGAAAACATCACACTGAATGTGCTTTAAAATTAAAATCATTTTGAGTGCAATTTCAGATTTTTAGATTAGGTGCTCAGCCTTTAAAGTCTATACAAATATTCTAATACTCGAAAAGCTCTAAAAGAGTCACTTTGTGCTCAGGCACTTCAGAAGAGGGAGATAAACCCAGACAGCTCTATCTTCACCTATGGCCTAGAACGTGTAGTTACCCAATGGCAAAGTTCTGTCCCTCAAGGTGACTTTGATTGTCTAAGAAATGTATAAGGAAAAACATACCTATTATGATGAGAATGAGCCAAAGCCTGCCTGCTCTTGTCAGCTCTGGTTCTAAGTCTGTAACTCGAGTTTTGAGAGGAGTTGGTCTTGGGATGTTTTATTTTAAATTTCCCCCTGTGGGAACATCATTCCGCTTCTAGCCTGCTTGTGACATCAGTGGCTAACCGCAGATGGCCGAGGGACTTGGCCCTTGCAGCTGGCAGGAATCCACTTCTTTCTCAGCTGATGTCCATCAGGCATCCTCTTTGGTTCCAATGGGTGGTGTGAACACCTTAAAGTGCACATCTTCCTCTCTCCCACTTCTTATAACTTTTTTTGAGATTATGATACAATTATATCATTTCCTCTGTGTGTGTGCACACATGCGCACACACTTCTAAATACATAAGTACAACCCAGTCAGTCTGTAAAATGTTACTTGTGTATATTTTTAGGGCTGACCATTTGGTATTGGATAACTAGTTGGTGTGTTCCAGATCTCAGCATTTCTTAGTTTCCTTTAGTTCTTTGTCTAGGGTTGAAGCCTCATGAACCTTCCCTCTCCACATTAGCATATCTACTGATGTTGACCTTCTTAGCTCATGTTTAGGCAGCCGTGGTGGTAAGACTTTATGGGTGTAGCTTTTTGGCATTCCCAGGAGACAGGCTCTCACAGCAAACTCCGTGTTCCTCTGGCTCTGACAATTCTTCCACCCTCCCTTGCGCAGTTCTACCTGAATCTTAGGTGTGGGAGTTATGCCATAATGTATCAGTTGGGATTGGGCTCCACACCTTTACATTTTGATTGTTTGTGGTTTTCTGTAATGGTCTTCATTACAGGATGAGATGGCTCAGTGGTTAGAAGTGCTTAGTGTTCTTGCAGAGGACCTAGGTTTGGTTTATGGCACCCATATTGGGTAGCTCACAACTAATGGTAATTCTAGTTCTAAGGAATCTGATGTCCTCTGACCTCTGTGGGCATCAGACACAGGGGACACATATGGTCCACACACACCCATGCAGCCACACACATATACATAAATCATAGCTCAGATCACTTTTATGTTTAGTACGACCTCACTGTAGACCTCATAGTCTACAATCTGGCCAGTGACTGACATGTGTCACATTTGCCTAATCTTGAAAATGGCGTTGAGATATGTAGGACTGCTCTGTGCACCAGATGAAAAGATGAACATGGCATTGAAAACAAGTTTGAAGCAGTATTAGTTAACATTGGCAAATGTAGAGACTTTGGCATTACCACTACATTACACACCAAACACCCACTGGTACTTGTCACACAGCTTATGCATGTCCCTCCTCTACAATGAAACAACTATAAAAGGGAAACAGATATGTAAAACACAGTAGATCTCAAATCAAGCCACTAACACCTTCAAATGAATAACTTCAGTAGAGCAATTATGATTCCCATCCAGCACCTTCTTAAACAATCAGTACAGATGCTGCTCAACTGTTTGTGGCCCCCAATCACGTGATGACTCGGTTCTTCACACCTTACCTTTTCCAAGCATTGAGAAAACTTAACTTCAGTTCTGGGCTTCACTGTTCAATATACAGTTTACATTCAGATCTCCCTTTCTCTTGGTTGCTCAGCAGTCAGCACAGAACCCTGCCACTTGATGCAGTTACTGTGTCCTTAAGTTAGTGTTTTAATATATGAGACTACAAGTTAATGATATATGCTATTTGGTATGAAGACATGAATAGTCCCCAGAAAAGAAGTTTTGTTTTTAAAACCAGGGTTGGAGAGAGGGATTGGAGGTCAAGAGGACTTACTGCTGATACAGAGGACCTGAGTTTGTTTCCCAGCACCAACAGGCATGCTGTCAACCTCCTGTAACTCCACCTCCAAAGAGCCTGACACCCGACATATGTGGCCTCCATATGCACTTGCATTAATACACACACACACACAAGTTAAAAATAAATTAAAACTGGTTTATAAAACAAACAAGCCAGGAGCAGTGGTGCACACCTGTAATCCCAGCACTCCGAGCCAGAGGCAGGTGGATCTCTGTGAGTTCAAGGCCAGCCTGGTCTACAAAGCAAGTCCAGTATAGCCAAGGCTACACAGAGAAACCTTGTCTCAAAAAACCCACCAAAACAAAACAAACCTCTTGGGCCTAGTGTATGAGAATTATCTCTGAAAAACACTGGCACATATGTGATACATCATAACCTATTAATAACGTATAAATGCAAGGGTATTATGCATATCTGATGGCAGTTATACCTTTTTATGTGAATATAAAATGATGTAATGAAAACTTTAGAAAATACTTCTATCTCATCCTTAAATACTCATTTCAAGAATTCCTAAGGAAAACTTGCTTATATCACTAAGTATTCTAGGAATACATTTTGCCTTTCAGATTTGAATTCATAGTGGGAAGATAGACATGCTGGAATGTATTTAATCCAATACACTGACGTAAGATGCAGGAGGATTTGGATGCCCGTGTCTTAAGGAAGTTCTCCATGTTCTATCTTGAACTGCAATTACAGTCCAGGCATATTAATGAAATGGCCAGTCCTGAATGAATTATTCTGGCAAAAAGATTTTTAGGAAGTCCAATAAGCATAAATCCTTAGACTGCAAGAGTGGCGTACTTACTGCTAGCGCCTTTCATCCTTTCTTTTGTATTTTATGCCATAAATTAGTTTTCAAAACACTGGTGTTCGTTTGCAGCATGATGTAAGAGGCATCTCTTTCCATCACAGAAAATGAAAACGTTTTCAGGTGACCTTGGCAGGCAGCCTCAACTTTCTAATCAACTCGGAGATCGTCTCTTACTAATTGACTTGACAGTTTGCAGAGTATTAATTTTTGCATTGTCCTTCAGTTACTTTATTGATTAAACAAACATTCTCTCCAACTGCCGATTTAAAAGATGTTGCCCATAAGGAAATAAAAGAAGGCAAAAGTATTCTAAGAGGTTAGAGTCGTTAGAGCTGGACAATTTTGTGTAAGGTTTCTTATCTTTTTATGTCTCCACGCTTTTCAGTTTACTTCGGTCTCCAGGGGCCCTCTGCAGGGGCCTGCCAGGCTGCTGCTCACTGTGGAGCCCGAGCTGGCTGCAGCCTCCTGCGAGTTGAGATACAGAGGTGAACCGCCACAGGAGGCTCTTCCCATGTTTTTGTCATCAGTCTTTCTGTGTGTTTTTCTCCTCCCTGTCCCACGTTGCTGCCACGTATCTTTGTTTTTAAAGTGAATTTGGCTTTCAGGTTGTTGGATTTCCTCTGAAAATTCTAGAGGAAAGGATCTAGCGACTGCTGGGTGAAGCGCCCCGTGTTAATGCTGCTCCCTATTGCTTCCATGAAACATGGCCAATAAGATTTAATAACATGTTCTGTTAACTATTAAACTATGACAATAGGAATTAATTGAAATAATTTGAGTGGATTCCTTCCTGCTGACCCAGAGAGGTGCCTTCTTTTATTAAATTGTGAAGTTGAAATTTGAATCGTAATTGTTAAAATTAGGAGGCATTGTTTAGTCAGTATTCACACACTCTGTTTTGTTTTCTGTTTTAAGTTCCGAATTCTGAGACAAAGATAAGATTCCTCCTGTGTGTGATAGGATTACATTGTGATGGAACACTCAGTACCCCCTTGCATGGGTTTTGTAAGATTTGTGCTGAGAGAAGGAAACAAAATGATGTTTTGTGTGTGTGCTGACTGATATGATTCAAAGCAATGATAAGTGAAAAAAATGCACAATAGCCAAAAAGCAAGGAAGGGTGGCCCCCATCAGTTACCTTGACAGGAGGGAGAACTCTGAACAGACCTCTAGAGTTACTGTTTCCATCCAGGTGGGGATGGGGCAAATACCAAGGTCATTTCTGCATGTAGATTTGAGCTGTTGTTGGACTCTCAGTAAAAAATGAGATTTGAGATTTCGTTACAGAAATCTTAACAGGCCCCAAACTCCTATGGATGGTCTGCATTAGAATTTTTGTTGTTTTTGTTGTTGTTAGAAGGGAGGCTAACATCTTCCGGTAGGACAGCTTTCCCCAGTTGGTAGATGTAGAAGGCTGTGCTGTTTTCCCCAGCCCAGTGCTGAATGCTTGGGAGCTTGACTGCTAAGGGAGTTAACAGGAGAATGCCTGAGAGAACCGACTCCTCAGAGTTGTCCTCAGAGCTTCATCCTGGTGCCAGGGTATGCAAATGCCATGCACATACACAAAAACGCTAGTAAACAATCAAAAAAACAGAGCTTTACCACGGTGACAGTGTGCCAGATGTTTCAGAATCATGTCCATTAAAAATAGTCTACCAAATAAACATAAGCAGATGAGGTGATAGATATGTTAATGAGCTTGATTTCCTCACTCTGTACAGTGCACGCTCAGATCATCACAATCCAGATGAGTATTATTTTTAAAAAATGAAGCCAGCAAGATGGCTCAGCAGGTAAAAGTACTTCCTATAAAGTGCAGTTCCAGGATCTGCACGAAGGAGATAGCCATCTAATCACCAGGTGCTCCTGAGTGTGTCATACATGTGTATGTACACGTGTGCACGCACGGCCCCCCCCCATGTTAAAAAAAGATGTCTTTATCAGAGAAAAAGACAAATGTACTTTGGGCATCTACATGTGTCTGTTACTGCAGCTGTACCCTGCAGTTTTACTTAGGTCCCATCCTTTGTCTTTAGCATCTGGTGAGGTTGTATGGCTTCCGGAAGAGAAGTTTAGATTAAGGAAAGTGAGGAAGAGCCTGTGATGGAAACGAAAAGTAATTGATGTCAACATTTATGCTTAACCTCGTTGACCAAATAATGTCAAACCCTGAAAAAATTCTATGTCCAATGCATGTTTTAAATTAGATTTTTGATGTTTTCCTTATATGGTAGGATAAGTTTCTTCCCCCTTCCTCACCCCAGACTTCAGTAGCCAAGGCTAGCATTCTTAGATGTAATTTTGAAAACAGAATCTTGTCAGAGTGTTAGTTGACCTCTGGGCATGCCAGTTATGCCATTTGTGTCCTGATTCAGGGCACGTAGTCTGCTCCTGTCCCTGTACCTTGCAGCACATGCCACATGGAGCTGAGAGGCTGTTCCAGACATCCCTGTCATTAGACACTTAGCCTCTTCCCTCCTGTATCTGATCTTTTCAGCTCTGGTTAGCTTTCCCCTGAAGCCATACCTGCCAGTTTCCAGCCAGGCCAGGTTTCCTGCCCCAAGACTCTTATCCTTAAGAGAAGCAAGAGTGGAAGCTGAGGCAAAATAACCAGAGCAGAGAAGTCCCAGCCATGGGATGAATGTGTGCCAAGTCCAAGGTGGTGAGAAAGTCAGAACCCTCGAGGGCAAGCGCAGCAGCAGTCTCCGTCACGATGCCATCCTGGAAGAAGGCAAGGCTCCTGAATGCTCTGGGGAGATCTGGGCCTCTGTAAACTAGACATGCTCTGTGGGGAGGGGGAAACAAAACTATGAATGGGTAAGTATACACAGACATCAAGGACCATGACACATGTCAATTCTTTCTGTTTCTCAGAAAGCTGGCCTCCATAGTCTACAGTCATTCATTTAGATTTTGTGCATAGAGTCATAAAGAAAAAAAAAGCTACTTTCTAAAGTTCTTGTGCAGTTCTTACAACAGCAGTAGAAGCGGTGGATTCTGTGAACTTGGTCTTTGACAGGGGGCTTCATCGGACCATGCAGGGAAGCTGTATCTGATGCTGTCTGACACCGAAATATCAGCATACTGAGACCTCAGAACCTCAGACATTGCCTCCATGTGAACCTGTTGATTCTGCAGTTTAAAGGCAGACATGTTTTATGTAACATAAGGGCTCAAGGTGAAATGACTTCGTGGTGATGAGAAAGCAGAAAGATACTCTGTTTTTCAAGTAACACAATAAACTTGCTGGGGGCTGGAAAGCCACGTAAAGGCAGATGTATCTGGGCTGGCTTTGGGCCATCCAGTGGTCATCACCCCAGCCCTTCAGATCCTTGGATGGTCTTTGAAATATTTTTTTAAGCCTCAATTTTTGAAAGCCTATAAAAAACTGAAATTATGGGAAATTATTATTTACATGGAGAATTCAGTCCATTCAGAAAATTACTGTTTCTAAAAGTAGCGTTTAAAATTTAGCTAAGTATGATCTATACTATTTCCTTTTGCCCTGACAAATAGGTAAGAAGAGTTGTTTATAGGGACCCAGTAACACACTATTAATTCAGTAGGTGTTTTTGGAATTGCTCTACCAGACTCAGGAAAGGGCTATCTATCAAAGCTTCCATCACCTCAGGCGGCCTTTCTGAGTGGCTAGAGAACTGGGAGTCCTCAGGAGCTCTTGTCTGAGATAGCTTTGTGCATGTTGCTTCCGCGTGTGGCCAAGGAGTGAAGGGCATTAGGTGTCCTTTTATGTTGGAGGGGTTTATGTTGTAATGAATGGAAAGAGATCTGTAAATAATAGTTACAATTTTTCACACTACAACTGTGAACCGAGAATTGACAACTGGTTGCAGAGATGGTTCAGCAGCACTGGCTGCTCTTCCAGAGGTCCTGGGTTCAATTCCCAGCACCCACATGGCTATGTATAACCACCCGTGACTCACTTCCAGGAGATCAGTTCCCTCTTCTGGCCTCCTTAAACAGTAGGCATGCAAGCACCAAAACATACACATAAAATAAAATAAAAATAAAAAGAGCTGAAAACCTCCCTCTGAAAGAATTGCCTGGTGCAGGAGACTTAGTCTGTGCTCTGCTGCTGTGAAATGCATGACCACACCTTGACCATAGCAGCTCTTACAAAGGGAAGCATTAATTGGGGCTGGCTCACTCTTCGAGAGATTAGGCCACTGTCATGGAGGGAAGCATGGCAGCGTGTGGGCGGATGTGGCGGCACACAGGCAGACAGACACATGGCTGGACAAGTAGCTAAGAGGTCTACCTCCATTTCTGCAGGCAACAGGAAAAGAAAGCCACTGGGCCTGGCTTGGGTGTTTGAAACCTCAAAGCCCACCCCCAGTGACACACTTCCTCCCCACTCTTCCTCTTCCTTCTCAAATAGCGCCCCTCCCTGAAGACTAAGCACTCAAATATATGAGCCTATTGGGGTCATTCTACTTCAAACCACCCCAGCAGCTCAATAATTCTCAATCCTTAACTGCAGGTCTATAGACAGGATAATAAAATAAAATAGCCTCACTTCTCTAGCAGTCTCTATAACTTTTATCTTAATATTAACATATATTATTTTATCTATATTATTTTTATATTATTTTTCCTGTAGTTATTTTTTCAATAGCCTAGTATGTAGTTAAAGTTATTGAACAGAAAATTTTCCCATGCTTTCTCCCAACTTAGTTTGATTTTACATTCCTCTTCCAATTGTTTCACAAGCTTGTTCTTAATTTTAATCAAGGCATAGTGATCCACCAGATGAATATGGAACAACCTGATAGTCTAAATCAGTAGATGCTACAATTGTTTTTGGTTTTGAATTTAGCATTAAAATTCACTTTAGAAGAACATCTCTGCACATATAGCTTTGTCAGTATTTTAGTTTTGTTTTCATAGAGTAAGTATAACTATTGGATGTATGTTTACTTTATATATATATATATATATATACACACACACACATACATTCTCTCTCTCTCTCTCTCTCTCTCTCTCTCTCTCTCTCTCACACACACACACACACACACACACACATTGGAGGAGTCGAGACAGGATTTCTCTGTGTAGCCCTCCCTCTCCTGGAACTCACTTTGGCAGCCAGGCTGTCCTCGAACTTAGAGATCTGCCTGCCTCTGCCTCTTGATTGCTGGGATTAAAGGCATGTGCCTCCATGACTGGCTTATTTAATATATTTACAGTCAGGATTTAGTATAAAGTTCTAGATGATTTTCTACAGCCCACATTTCTTTTCTTTTAATTAATTTTTTAAAAAAATTCATTCATTGTAAAATGAATGAATTCCAGTTGTAGTCCCCTCCCTTGGGTCTCCTCCTGGTCCCACCCTCTCTTTTTCTTCTCCCCTTTTCCTACCTTGTATTCAGAAAGGGGGAGCCCTACAAACTGACCTCAGCCTATCAAGTCTCTTCAGGACTGTCTACATCCTCTTCCCTTGTGGCCTGCCAACTCTGCCCTCCCAGGGAGAAGAGATCGAGGAGCAGGCAAAGAAACCCACATTTCAGTTCACTGATTTGTCATTAATTCTTGCCTGACCAAATGGTGGGATCTAGAAAAAAAATCATCCTGAGTGAGGTATCCCAAAAACAGAAAGACACACACGGTATATCCTCACTTACATAGACCTATAAGATAGGATAAACATACTAATATATGTACACCTAAAGAAGATAAACAAGAAAGAGGTCCAGGGGTAAGATGATCAATCCTCATCTAGAAAGACAAAGGGGATGGACATTGGAAGTAAGAGAAAACAAGTAACAGGACAGTAGCCTACCACAGAAGGCACCTGAAAGACTCTACCTAGCAGTATATCAAAGCAGATGTTGAGACCCATAACCAAACCTTCGGCAGAGTGTAGGGAATCATATGAAGGAAGGAGGAATTAGTATATCCTAGAGGGGACAGGGATCCCCACAAGGTCATCTGAACACAGGGTTCTTCTATGAGACTGTTTATCCAACCAAGGACCATGCATGGATATAACCTACAACCCCTGCTCAGGCATAGCCCATGGTAGCTCAGTATCCAAGTGTATCCCTAGTAAGTACCCCTAGTAAGGGGGACAGGAACTGTTTCTGACATGAACTCAGGAGTTACCCCTCCCCGCTGAGGGAGGAGCAGCCTTGCTAGGCCACAGATAAGGACATTACAACCATCCTGATGATACCTGATAAGCTAGGGCCAGACGGAAGGAGAGGAGGACACCCCTCTCAGTGGACTCAGAAGGGGGCAGGGAGGAGATGAGGGAGAGGGCTACAGCTGGGATACAAGTGACTGTATAAAATTATTTAAAAATAAACAAATATTAAAATAAATAAATAAATAAAAATTCTTGCCTGACTATAAATCAGTTTGTCAACTGAATTACTTCAGTGAGTCTCCCTTTATTAAGAATTGGTTTTATTTTACTTTATTGTTTTTCATGTTTTTTTTTTCTCCTTGACTAATAACTTTTCTTCTCATTGTTTGGATTTTTAGTTCTGTGCATTTTCAAGTCTCTTTTGTGCCTAGTGCTTGAAGTGCAGGTGCTGTGTGGTGACGTTTCTGGCACATGTGTGCATAGGTTTGGGTGTGAACTTTCCCTTCTTCTTTCTTAGGGTTGTCATCTTTGCTAGGTGACATTTCCCTCTCCCTCCCAAATATTCCTTTTCTCTGGGTTAAAGAACAGTACCGGCAAACACAATGAGAATTCCTCCGTCTGGCCTGGTTGTAACTTTGTTCTGCTTGAGGTCCCAGCACTGCGTGTGACACTCCCGTCAGCCCTTTGCAGGCCTGGATGCACTACCTCTCGGAATGATCTTTTATGTGAAGTTAGATCTGAAGAGAAGCTTTTTGCTTTTGTTGGGTCTTGGAGTTTGGATTTTGAATCTTACAAAGGTTCCAGTACATTAGAGGCTTGATTGTCTTCTTCTGACACTCTTGAAGGTGGTGGGACATTTAAGAGACTGGTCCTGTTGGCAAAAATTAGTTAAAGCGGACATATGCCCTTGAATGACTGCTTTCTCTTTTCTTCATGGGGTAAATAAGCCCTTGGAAATCAATTCTGTGGGTGATATAGTTGTGACATCACATGCCCAGAGCAATGGGGCTAGCCAAACATAAACTAAAACCTCTGAAACGATGAGCCAAAATAAGCTTTTCCTCCTTTCAAAATCATTATCTCCAGTACCCATCGCAGTAAAAGAAAACTGACTCGCACAGTGGGATAGTGTGTGATTTTGTGAGTGGACCAGCCCTACTTCTGTGCATTTAACTCAGGTCAACACTGACCAACTTCAGCTGTAGGTTGTGTCTGTCTCTATCCTCTTCCTACTTCTGATCCTGGACATTTTCTTTCATTAGTTCTAAGCCAAATTGCATAATGAGGTAGGAAAAAATATTCTGTTCCTTTTATTGGCACCATAATGTACACATGACTTATAGCAACGTTTCTTCTTAGGAGTTCAATGAACTCCTAGTAGTGAACGAGCGTTTCCAAGTTACCTAGTCTAAAACCATCACTATATGAACACTAGTCTACATTCTGGTGTTAACCCGGAGTGTTGCCATTTACTTGATGGTTGAAAGTGATGCCCTTTTATTGTATGTTTTCATATCTCATGGTGTCTATTGTTGTATCACTAGTTCACAGAGGGCAGGGAAGTATATAGAAGGCACTTCCCTCTGCAGCTGTGGTAACACTGCCGTGACTCCAAAGCATTCGTTCTTTGACCTTGTACTATGCTGTTCTGGGCTCACATTCATGCATCTGCAGCCGGAACCTGGGTTAAGGTTCAGAATAGGAACATCAGGCTGTTGTGTAATTATTTTCCTTCCCATCCACATTCATGAACCAGTTCCCAAAAGGAATGTAGGTAGTTTACAGTGGCAGAGCGCTAGAATGCTTTCATAGCATTTGTGAGTATTTGGATTTGAAGATCCTGTGTACTTCAAAAGAAAAGTAAAATATCCTGCCTTGGTGGTACACACCTGTAACACTGGGCGTCAGTGGCGGGAGGAAAGAGATTTGGGGCCATTCTAGGCTACGTAATAGGTTGTAGGCCTTCCTGGATCACAAAAGTGAGACCGTCTGATCTCTCCCTTTAAGGAGAAAGCACATTTATTAAACACTTTGCTAACTGAGCTGTCTCCTTAATCTTTTGTTTGTGAACTCACCGAAAAGAGCCTGTAGCAATACCACACTCTTCTCTATGTAAGACATTCAGGTTCTCTTTCATGGTCCCTGAGTCACTTCCTGTCTCCAGGTTCCTGCCTTGATTTACTGCCCCGACTTTCCTTCATAATAGTCTCTAAAGTGTAAGCCGAAATAAACCTTTCCTGTACAGATTGCTTTTGTCCTGAAGGATGCTGCTTATGGCTTGTTCCCCATGCCTTGCCCAGCCTGGTTTTTGTGTAACTCAGACCACTCGCTCAGACATGGTACCAGCCACTATGGGCTGGGCCCTTTCACACCAACTGGTAATGAAGAGAAATGGCCCACAGGGTGGCCTATGGGCTAATCTTGTGGAATTATTTTTTTCTCCCCCTTCCCAGATGATTGTATCTTGTATTAAACTGACAAAAAAAAAAAAAAAAAAAAAAAAAAAAAAAAAAAAAAAAAACCTTAGTACCACAGTTGGTCTTCCTCATTGTCTGGAACTAATATGTGTCATAGCACATGCCTGCAATTACAGCATTCTTCAGACTAAGGTAGAAAAATAGTGAGTTCAAGGCTAGCCGCAGCTACATAGTGAAATTGTCTATCCTTTAAAAAAAAATCTCAACAACATTTTTAAAAGAAGGAAAGGAAGTAAGTTGTAGTTCTGGATGTACGGCTGAGTAGTTAAAAGCAGGATTTGGGTTTGAGTCCCAGCACCTACAATATGGGTGCTAACAACTGTTTGTAACTCCATTTGACCTTTCCGGCCTCTGTGGACACTGCATAGACATGGTGCAAAGAAATGCATGTGGGCAAAACACCCACACATGTAAAAATACCTCAAAAATTATACTGAGAAAAATTAATCTGTGTTATTAAACTGATAAAGTGAGCAGTTCATGGGAATGTTCACTCTAAAATTTGAATGTCTTTACCAATTTCTGTCTGTGTGATGGAAACTGCGTTTTAAGATGTCAGGAAAAAAATTACATAGACACCTTTATCTCCTAATGTGTGGTTTGGTGATATAAACTATTTCTTATTCAAACTGCAGCAACATTCACAAAAAGGCCGCTAAACATCACATTACTTCTGTCCTTGGGGAAGGAACCTGCCTCCTCATGTGGCCTCGAGGGTGACCGGCTTTAGCCTCCTTGGTGTTGGAGAGCCTGTGGATAGCAGGTTAGGGAGTCAGCAAGTATGGAGAACTCCTGGCTCCAGACTCTAGCTCCCCCCAACCACATGGCTTAGGAAGATTCAGTGGCGAGTCTCAGGCTTTCAGCTTGCATGTGCTCCCAAATAGACAAGAGGGGAAATTAAGTCACACACAGGCAGAGGACCATTTAAAGGTGTGATTGACACATTAATTAGCTCGGTGTCTTGAGGTCTGTTACGGCACTTCAGACAGCAGCAGTTTTGAAGGTGACATTGGAGAAGGAACAAAGAATTTCATAAGTGAAAGCGCGATGGTAAGAGATAAGGAAGCAGAATGCCAAAGATAGGTTGTTGGTTTTTTTTTTTTTTAAGTTTTGTTTAGGAGTGACTCTAGACAAATCTTAATTTCCGTGGACTGTAGAAGACCAAGAACAAAGCAAACACTGACCTATCGCCTAGGACTATGCAGAACAATGACCACTACCACATTCTATATTTAGCACAGGTTGAGTTTTCTCTTTCTGGTCCATAATACCTGTGGTCTTTAGCCCCATCCTGATCTAATTCCAGGGCCCTTATTCATCTTACTTCAGGATTTTGAGCTTCTTGATCTATTATTTTAGCCTTATCAGTCATTTTCACTAATAAACTCAGAAGTCCCTCTGCTTGTCTAAAGATGTGCCGACATGGCTATACATATGTCATTCACCTGATTGCCACTGATCATATTTCAAGATGAGCAAAGAAATACTGGGTTCCAAAAAAGTCACCTTGAGTCTTAGCAAACAACTTTTAGAAATGAGATATATTTTTATTTCTATGTTTATATGTGCCTGCAGGGGCCAGAAGAAGGCATTAGGTGCAGTGGAGCCAGGGTCACAGGTGATAGGCTCTGGGATATGAACTCAGGTCCTCTGCAGGAGCAGAGCTCTCTAACCACTGAACCATCTTTCCAGCCCCCTAAGAAATGTGTAGTTGGAACATTAATGTATTGTTTCTTTCATGATGTTTCAGTCCACTTTTTTTTCCATTGCCATTTCCCTCCCCTTTGTTTCCCTTATTTCTTCTCTGGTTTTGTGTAAGGAATTATTATTATTACTATTATTATTAATTTTAAGATAGAGTCTCAGTGTGGCCTAGGGTGGTCTTGAATTTACACTGATACTATTCCATTAAGCCTCCCCAATTCTGGTGTTACAGAGGTGAGTCACTATGCCATCAAGAATCTCTGTTGGGTAGATTAACTAGTGTCTGCCTTTGGAATTCTGAATTCTTGGTCCTTTTCTTGGCCATCATAGTGTGAATTCAAGCGGTTATATCACAAGGCTGGCCAAATACTATTTGAATAGCCAAGCCTACTTTCTCTTCTTAAAGAGACCCTCATTGGACAAGTATGTATTGAATTTGACTGAATCGTCTAAAAGAAAGAGGTAGTCACAAGTGTTTGATACGCAGTCATTTGAAAGAGAAAACATACTTAGAAGAAAGTAGTAAGATTCTTATGAAGGAATAAAGAGATTGAGGCAGTTTAGATGTTTCCAAACATTTAAAACACAGCACATATAATACAGTGGAAAGTATTCCCAAGCAGCTGCCTTGGTTGGCTAAACGGAGTGAGTTTTGAGTTGAGTACTTCATAGAACAGAGTTTGGGAAGAGCATTGCAAATTAGTATTTACTGATAAGTGAACTGACTGCAATGAATGTGACATTGTAACATACGCTGTCATTTCTGCAGTGATCTTCATGTCAGTTATATTAATGCTGCCTGTAACTGTTATGGTTAGTGATTTAGAAACTTTTATAAGGCCTTTGGGATTCTATTTAAAGCATTTCCATAATTACTGTCATTTTATTCAAGTCTTTTTGGTAAAGGTGGATTTGTAACTAGGGTATTACAAATATTCCAAGAGAGCATTAGTTTTGTGCTTTACAGAAATTTCTTTCTGTTCCAAATTCTTACGAATTTGTTTCTGCTTTTCATTGGTGCCATACAACACTATGGTAGCAGACAGCTCGTGGGGAAAAAAAATTAATTTTATTTTTATAACATGCTTATCTTTTGATGTTGGACTAAAGTATTTAAAGTTTTTTTGTTTCATTTTCTTTTCTTTCTTTTTTTTCAAATCTATAGTCATTTTGAAATCTTTATTCATGTGCATTATGTTTGATGATTATAGTCTTTAAAATGAAAATAATTCGTTCAGTAATGGAAGTAATCTGTTCAGTACTGGAAGTGAAATGTCTTTATACAATACATATTTTTCATGGGTAGGTTTTAAATATAGATTATTAAATATTTCCTAAAAACTACAATTTCTCTATTTTTTTCTTAAAGGTTGGCGAAAAGTATTGAAAAAATATTTGATTCTTTTTTATTGCATCAATTGTATGTTGATAGAGCATCTACTCCATATGCCACAGAGGTTTTATTCTTGAGCCATGCTTGTTAACTAACATTATATAAAAAAGAAAGAGGACACTGACAGAGAAAACCCAGGTGGGTGCCGAGAGGGCGCAATAGGCCACCCATGCCCGTGTGCTGCTTTAAGTATGATCATGGAAGGATTTATAGCTGATAGAAAGCTTTCCATTACAAAGTAAGCGCTTTAGCTGTTTTTGAAATCCACATTTACTCATTGTGTAGTGTTTACTCGTCTACCATATCTAGTTCATAATAATATAACAGAAAAATATCTAAACTCTTCAAGAGAGACAGAAAACCATTACACAGTTATTCATTATGTGTAGTGATTCTCTGTGTCACGTGACTGATAAGCAGGAAGTGAGTCATACCCTTAGACCTAGCACCAAGTCCCTGCTTGACCATTGTTTAGCTACCAACCAATATTTATCGGGTAAATTAAGCATAACTATTGTAAGTAAGAGGTATTGTTATTAATTAATTTGTTCAGTATGCTAGCATGAATTCTACATATATTGTCTGTTGGCTACATGTGCAAACTTTACTGTCAGCTTGTTTGCAAATATGTTTATTTTAGGTAGGACTGTCACCTTTCCGCTTGCTATGTCTAATCCAGGCTGCTGTGAACACAGCTGCAGAGAGCAATGTCTCCCTGGGCCGTCCCAGGTAGCACCTTTTGTGCCTTTTTTTTTTTAATGGAGCCGGATACAGTAGCTGGTGCTAAGTAAAATCAGTGACTCAGAATCCACAGCAATCTTTTCTTTACCTTTATCAAAATATCACTGTAGAACAGGAGGGGATAGCTTTTGAGAAATAGTGATAGTACTAGCTCATAGTTATCAGATGGTACTGCTTTCTGTGCTGTGCGCCGAATGCCCTGCGTGCTCACCGAATCCTTGGAGCAGCTCAGTGTGGTACAGAAGGGAAAATCAAATGGTAATTGGTGCAAGCTGCTGCTTCCTTGTTATTTCACATAATGATTAATCATTTGGTACATCATTCAGTCAAGCAGTATGCCTTTCTTTCTGATGGCGGAAATGGGGGTACAAATACATTTCTATGATGACTGAATCTCAGTAATCAGCCTAGGGAGATGACCAGATCTTTTAGCCAGAAACTATTCAACAGCAAACACCAAAGCCGAACTGTTTATTACCAAAGACCTGGTTCTTCCAGTGACTCATTCCTGTATCTGGGGCACGATTTTTCTGCAGAAGCCATTTTTGTCATAAAAGGGAAATTAGTTTTGAACTTTAAAATGAATGTCCTTTCATTCCATGGTCACCTCCTGTGTGCTTCATTACAGTGCTGTTGGAGACTCAGTAACATGTGTGGCTGACCTCAACAAATCCAAAGCTGTTTCTTTCCTCCAGAGATACTCCAACTCTCATGTTTGTTGAGGTCTCTCTCTCTCTCTCAACTCTCATTCTCTCTTGTTCCTGCTCTCTCCATCTCTGTCTCTCTGTCTCTCTCTCTTGCTCTCTCTCACACACTCAGCCTGCATAGGGATTTGGTATATTCAGTATTACTTTAAAGAATTAGATAACATTCAGAAACAATAACTCTAAGATAAGTCTAAGATAATTCTAAGGTAAGCCTACCACTAAGCTAATAAAAATTTTGCATAAAATAGAATTATAATGCAGAATTTTGACATTCAGTGCATATTATATGAAGAATCACAATGTTCTTAGAGTTTCATTATTTGTTTCCCATTGATCACACCTGGTTTTCTCAGTTGAACAGAAACAGCTATATGCTACATTGTGGTAATGACTGCGTTATGGCAACACTCTATTGTTTGTATACTGTGTTTTGTTTTATTTGCCTTCACAACTAGAAACTCTTCAATTAAGTTAGGGATTAAAGGAGTTGCCTTTGGCAAGGTTTTGTAATTAAGTTTCTAACTTTCCCATAAATGTGCAGGTGTCCCGTTAACTTCTGTTTCGCCTATTATAACCTGTTTTAAGATTCTTTTGTGGAATTGTAAGTTAGCTATAGAAATAAAGTACCACATACATGGCCAAAATAGATAACCTGCTTTAAGGGAAAGCTATTTCTTTTTAAGCGCTGTTACTGTAAGATGGGCCTGCCTTCTCCCCACTCGTCCTAGGATTGTGTTGTGTAGACCTTTGAGCTCAAGGGAGTGTAACTGTATATTTAAAATAGAGATTGAATCCAATCTTTACTTGCGTATATATTCAAACAACACTGAGTTTTCCCTGGGAAGTTACTGGATTATAACTTCCTTTAGTGCGGGCAACAATCCCTTTAATCCGTCTATTCAAATTGTGCCCAGTGGTTGTTTTGGCACAAGCATGGTATTAATAATGAATGAACCTACTCAGTATTGAAATACTGAGATAGGACATACACAGTTACAAAGCCATGAGGTAGAAAAGCAGCTAATCACTTTATAAAAAAGGCTGTCATGTACCTTATTCAGTTTACAGAAGAAGTTACTATATATTTCATTAACCAGATTTTCTGGAAGCATTTACAGTGTGCTTGCTTACACCCAGGATCCGCTGAACTAGAACGGTTGGTTCTGAGGACAGCCCTCTGAGCACTTGGGAGGAAGAAGCATGGGGCAGTCTAAGAAAAGCTTCATGTTCACAGGAGACATGGTGTAGGGGCTCCTTCCCCATCAGCACAGACTAACGTAGAACCAGGTAATACTTAGATGTGTACAGCAGTGGCAGGTTTAACACTTTCTACCGAAGCCTCCTGCATTACACTGGAAAGAGCTACAATTAATCTTTTATTGTTATCAAGTGACTGGCTGCAAATCTAAGGGACCTTACAGTTGTAGAAATGTGAGTTATTTGCAATATTTTCTTTTAAAAACTGGCTTAACTCATATCTCATTCTCATGCCACAGAATAAACTCATTGTATCATTTCAGGGAGAGATGTCCTTCAGCATAAGAATTTTCACTGAAAACATAATATCTTGTTTGTTTTTCCTAAAGGCTTTCCAAATATATTAGCATTCACAAAACATGAGATTTAGCTCAATGAGATTTAGGACAATGAGAACAAAGACAGCAGTGGACCAGAAATCCAGCCTAGTTTTTAGGAGAGAGATTGCTGGAGAAACAATTGACTTAACAGAACTATTTGAAACTTAGATGATTATAAAAGAAATACCAGGAAGAAATATGTTAGTTTAGACTAGTGAATCTTAGAAGGGCTTTGGTGGAGATCAGTGGTTCTCAACCTGTGGGCTGTGGCTCCTTTGGGGGTTGCCTAAGACCATCAGGAAACATACATTTACATTATGATTCATAACAGTAGCAAAATTACAATTATGAAGTAGCAATGAAAATAGTGTTATGGTTGTGGGTCGCCACAACATAAGGCCCTGCGTTAAATAAAGTGTAGCAACAGTAGAAATGTTGAGAACCTTTGTCAATGTGTAGATGCTATCCAAGTATTTAGAAGAAATGATAAATTATGGATATGAAAGTAGTAGGATTTGTTGGAAGCCTGAATAAAGATGAGGAGTGACCACCATCAGAAATACAAACTCCTCCCTGACCTTGAGCAGATAGACAATTCCTCTGTTCTAGGCTAATACAAATGAGGACAGAGAACAGAGAAAAACCAACCAACCACCAACAGCAAAAGCAGGACAAATTTAAGTTCTAAGAGTGCAGTGCCCTGTTACTATACGATGAAATGTCATCATGAGGCAGTTAGATGAAGAGCAAATCCTGCCCATCAGCCACACTGGGTCGGATATGGGTCGGATGTGGCTCACTAGTTAATAAAACATTGGCTGTAACTGTTGGGAAGAAGAAGGGAAAAACTAACATGGCGAAAGGTCTCCCGTGAGGGGAAGCCAGCACATGCTCCCTAGCATGGCGTGTGACCACAAGAGCACAAGGGAGCACGGGAGAAACAACCAGGAGCTGAAACTGCTCAGGGAAGGGGGCTGAGGCTTGTGTTAATTTTATCATCCTCCTTGCAACTTTATTTACTTCAAAAAATAAGGGTGGGTGTGCAGTATTGAAAAGAGAGGATTCATGTCACATGTAAATGCCATACCTAACTCTAAATTTTAAATTTACTGCACAGACCTGTGTTGCTTTGTGACTTTGATGACTTACATCACAGAAATCCTTAATCTTATCATTTGAAACATAGGGATAATTACAGAAATTACGATACTAAATAAGCTCCCATGAATATTACAAAGAGAAAAATGATATGTTCAGAGCCCTTTGATACAGTGCTAGGTACATACACATGGGTGAGAATTATTTGTTTTATTTTAGTATTTTGCTGTAAATGCATTTGACTCTCAAATCCTTAATATTTTTGTTCTCAAGGAAAATTCAAATTTTAGACGATTATTTGTTAGGTAGTTATTATATTCAAGTGAGCTTTTGGCTTACATCTAATGGCATCATTAAAGGTCTTAAATTTATTTCTGAGGTGCATCTTTGTGGTTCTGGTATGTTCTGCTGTAATAACTGCCCAGTGTGTGGCCCAGTTGTATATAGTGTCTGCAGCTTCCTTTCTTACTAAAAAGCCAATTTAGCTAGCGGGGGAAAAAGTTTGTTTTTACTTTCTATTTATCTGGAAATGCAAAACTTGAGATGATGTGGCATTTAAATTCAGTGTACGATTGATTTGCCTGTCAAACTCTGTCTCTGAATACTTCCTGTGACATTGCTGCGGCAGGTGTTCAAAACATGTATTGGTCCTGTGTGCATTTTCTCTATCATTTTTGACACTAGGGGTCTGCCTTGTGTTTGCCAGTTGGGTTTTATGGAGAAATTCCTAACTTCAAGATGCTCTGGGGCAGCACAGTGAAATAAAATAAGAACTTGTTTATTTCTGTCAAAAAGAAGCGCGTTCAAAAGAATCAATTAGGCGAGATGGGAAGGAGTGGAGTGGAACCTGTGGTGTGTGGCAGCCATCTTTAAACCCTCGGAGACGCTAAGTGAAAATGTGCTTTGTGTATTATCCACATAGTTTTGATTCTTGAATCACATTGCTTTACTTACCAAAAATAAAATTAAATAAAAAAGGAAATGTTAAAAAGCAAGCCTAAAAATAGACTAAGAAGTGAACAAAGGAACTTAACTGTTTACTAGACTGACTGTAATCATGCCGAAGAATTAACTTGGAGACGTTGCAGGCACCTTGCTGTGACCATTACTTGGAGGAGTACCATCTGGGTAGAGAACTGTTTGCAGCAGTTTTTTTTCACAGCAGCAAAGAGTGATAAACAGAATGAGAATAGAATGGAGGCACTAATGTGTAATCATAATTTAGAAAAAGGAAGGGAATATGTTGGTTAAGTAACTTTGAAGTAACGCCTTTGGAGAAACGAGTGCATCTCTAAAGCCCAGATCCTGGAGTTAAAATAGAATTGACTCCCCATTCAAGATGCATCTCTCTGGAGAATCTGATGAGTCTAGCTCCAGGACAAGGAGTTATTCAAGACTAATGCAGACTTAGTAGGTCTCTGCTGGCCAAACTTAGGCCAGTTGGAGAGATGGTAATGGATTGTAACATGATAATTTAGAAGGGAAATGCTGAATATACAATGTTATTTAAACACATACACACCAGCATGAAAAGTACTCTCCTACTTAGAAGAATTTCAGCTAATAGATGTAGAAGGAAAAATAAAACTAGAAAGAGCTGCATTTTGCAACCCCTCGTGCAATTTCTGACTCAGGGACAGTTCATCAACAGATGGAAAAGCCACCGTGTAAAACATTCTTGGGGGAACGAAGTATGGCTGTTTCCTAGTACCAACGCATATATTATATGATAATCACAAAAAAGGAAGAGGCAGGACTGTGATGCAGTCCCCTGGCAGACATCACTGGAGCTAAGCAAGCACACTTGGCATCAGCAGCTGTGGGGACCAGAGCTACATGCCTCCTGGTGTGCTGTTTGGGAAGACAAGACAACACCAGAAAGTGCTCATCTGGGTTCTCTTAGGATGAAGTAATCAAGACATCCACACAGTGAGACATTCTTCAGAATACCTGACCTGAATTTCTCACATTTAATGACAGGATTTTCTTAAGGCAAAGGGCTGAAATAGCTGTGCCACCAGGACACCTGAATAGACTCTGATTCTTGATGATTCTTGAATCATTTTAAAAGACGAACTGTGAAGAATGTTGGAGGGAAAATTGAGAAAATGTGAATATGGCATTTAGATTAGGTAAAGGTAACTAATCTGTGCTATTTCCTGATCATGTGGTTATATTATGATTAAATACTTTTTAAATGGTTAAGCACAATGAAAAATAAGTGTGGGGGAGACAATATGAAATGTTTCAAAGTAGAAAAATAGAAGTAAATTATTTGATGAATGGATTATAGCCTTGTATATATGAATTTTCTTTTTTAAAAGATACATCTATAATGCTTTGCCACTAAAGGAATTTGACATTTTTGAATTTGCAAACAAGGAAGATTGGAACAGAAGGCAACATTGTATTTCCCTAAATGTGGGTTAGTTCTGAAATGTTTTGCAAATATCTGATCACATCATTTTGAGACCTCAAAACAAAACTCCTTCTTAGTTGCCATGTTAGTCACTTCCTTTGAAAAGCACTTTCCCTTTGAAAGTCACCTGTAATCGTCTGTTTCTTGAGAAAATGAAAAAAAAAAAAAAAACAAAAAACAAAAACAGTGCTAAAATTATGTCCACAAAAACCATACATTGCCAATTTTGCATATGAGATCAAAGTCTCAGCTTGCCTTCTGGATGGCCAGCTTTATGGAGGACAGCACAGCAGATCTTGGCTAGAGGTCTCCCAGGTCCTGAGGTCCCCTCCTGCTCCCCCTCCTTTATGCGGCTTCACTGCTGCAGAGGGCTGTGCCCTACCACAGGACATTAGACAGAGATGTTTATCCTCTCTCTCTGGCTTGGGGATATGTGTCTGCCAAGATTTTGATTATTCTGTTTCAATTTATGTCAACAAACAAATACTAAGTTCTGATTGTATGCAGGACGGGTCTTGGTGCTTATATAGAAAACCAGGATTGAACAAAGAATGCAGCATGTACCTATGAGAAGCAGGTAATGCAGGGAAGGAGGGCTTGAGACTGTGAAATCAGCTCCTGTTAGGTAGAGAATGGATGTGGTGAAAGAGGCACACGGGTGTTACGCTGTGAGTGCCTCCTGTTCCCAGGTCTTGCCTTTCTGTGCTGTCAGGCCTCTTTTTCTCAAAGCGGAGGACTGGGCCCAGTCATCCAGATGGTGTGGGCCCTTTACAGAACCATGATTCATGGTCCTGAGATCTGGTTGTATATTTTTTTAATTGCCCTGCTTTCTGATGCTAATTAGTGCAGCTAGGCAGCCAAGTAAACATCTGCTCAGGGCTGGATTCTGGATAAAGCCTCTCCTTTGGCTGGGCTTGCTGGAAACTGTTCATGCTTCACATAGAATATTAGATAATCTCCATAAATACTGCATAGTGTGGGAGCAGGATCAGACTTTATAGGCTAACGCATGGCTAGAAACCTCACAGAAAACGGGGAATGTACTGACATATATTAAGACAGTAATGTTTTACATACATTGACATAATAGCATTGCTAATATGTTTGCCAAGTTAAAAAGATTATGAGGTGTATGTGTGAGTATGTTGTGTGAGTGTGTGTGTATGCTTTTTTTTTTTTTTTTTTTTTTTTTTTTTTTTTTTTTTTTTTTTTTTAGGTGATAGTTTTCCATAGAGAAAAGGGTAGTAAAATGGTTGATATTATATAGTATTAGTACAGCCCTTGCAAATCAGTTTGGCAGTATGTTTTAAGAATTTTAGAATAATCATTCCCTTTGACTTGGTAATTTCAGTTCTGGGAATCCGGCCAAGGAAAATAACCTCCAATACAGAGCACTTTTTGCACTGAGGTATTCATCCACTCCAGTGACGTACGTTATGCTGGATGCAGAGTCCACATGGAGGTTGACTCTGGCTTCTCGCTGACGGGTTTCAGAATGTTCAAAATATTCTCTGCTTCTTGGATCCTGGAAAGTGATCATAGGCAGTAATAACGTAAAAATGAGTCCTGTTGCATGGATGTGGAAAGGTAAGATACTATAGAGGGGTTTGAATCCAGAAACATGGCTACTGTGGCTGGAATACAGCCACGCCCTTAGCACACACCTCTAATCCCAAACAGTGATGGTAAAGTTAGTTTGTGGAAGGAAGCAACCAGGTTTGAAAGTAATGTCTAATTGAGAGGCAGAAAGAGTGACAATCAGGGAAAGATTTGACAGAATAGCATATGCCCAACTCTCACAAGAAGAGAGCTGACTAAGAAGAGAGCATGGTAGACAGAGAGAGAGGAGGAGAGGAGGCAGTTTTACCAGGAGATTTTTATAGAGACAAGTTGAAGAGAGAACAAGCTAGACACAGGTGAAGATAGAAGGAGCCAGAAAATGAGAAGGTGCCAGAAGATTAGAACTAACTAGAGTTAGAGGCCAAGCAAAGCACTTTAGTCAGAAGCTGAGAGAAGCCAGTTAGAATCAGTCAGTCTGGAGACAAGTTTGAGCCAGAACATCTATTAGGCAGAGTTCAGAAACAGCTAGAAAGGGTGAGCTTATTCAGCAGTAAGTCTCAGAGGCTGAAAACATTCTAGGCCTCGAAAGGATTTTATGGAAGGTAGAGGTTCCCAGGACTAGGCCTAGCTTAGCAGGTAGAGGCGGTAAGCCTCCAAGATGACAAAATTAAATCAGGCAAATAAAAGATAACTTTAACAAGATACTAAGCTAAATTACAAGTAGACTAAAGATGATATAAATGTAATATATTTATATGACATATTTATATAGAGTATATTTTCAAGGAAATAAAAGAAGTTGTTTAAAATTTTGGTATTTAGATGATAAGCCAAAACCTGATTTTTCTTCTTTTCCATTTTCCAATTATCTTTTATAAAACCATTTATTTCTTATGTGAAAATAGGTCATCTCATTTTCCCTATATGATCAAAAGACCCAGGTAAATCAGATAATTATATCCTTCAGTAAGTAAGACCACCCACTGGCCAAAGCTGTCACCACATATTGTCCTGTGCTCTCCAAGCCCCCAATATGTCTTCATCAGAGAAAAGAGAAACTGCAGCCAGTGAAAGTTTGCTAACTAGTGCATTCATAAATGTCTGCCACACATGTCTGTGTTCTTTAGTTTTTGATCACTAAGACAAACACCTAAGAGCATGTAAATTAGTGGGATTCTTTTTGGCTCATGTTAGAGGACCCAGCTGTGGCTGGCTGGTTCTCATGCTTCTGAGCTATGGGATGCGTGAACGTTGTGATGGAAAGTTGTTGAGTCTAGTTTCCAGGAAGCAGAGAGAATTGACAGGATGGGGCCAACCACAAGGCCTACCCTTCCAGGACGAGTCCTTCAAGCATGCCCCACCTTTCCAAGTTTCATTACCTCCCAATTTTCTGTTGAGATCTTGAATGAATCAGTGGATCAATCCATTAATGAGGATACAGTTTGAGATTAAGCCTTTGATAGCCAAGACTCTTGGGGGGCTCCTAATATCCAAGCCATGTACTAAGCTGCCTAGGAATACTTGCAGGAAGCTGGACTGTGAAGAATGGGCAGAAAGAGAGGGCCACAGAATTTTTCTTTCTTACATCCCTCTTTCAACTATTGGCAGTAGCATCTAAGATCATAGCACGTCAGGACATGTATGGGTGATCTCTTATGAGGCTGGCCTTCCAGACTGAATGAGTGTGTCCTGGTACTTAGGCCTGATCATTTTTATACTCATAACCGCTGAGTGAGGCCATTTTGCATGGCTTCTCTTCGTTGTTAAAATAGTCCAGAACCCATACACTGTTTATTCTGTAACAGGCTAATTTTCTCACCTTATCTCCCTTATAATCAGTGATACCTGATCATTATATAAAAAGCCTCATGCAAGCTATATTAACCTCTTTCTGAATTTCAACACATGTTATTAAGTACTTAGTCTGTGCCAGGTCATCAGCAGGATGTTGGAGGTACATGAATAAGCAAGACACAGTTCCTATCCTGAAGGAGTTTATAACAGGTAAAACAAATAATTATCCTAACATAGGACAAATTAAATTACTTGAGCAAGCAGCATTTGCCAAAGTTTATACATACTGTTTAAGGCCACTAGATGCGGTTTTGAGAAAATAGAAGTTTTTCAGTAGGATTTGACATTTATACTAAGGTACAAATAAGTTTTATAAGAAAAATGTGCATGAAATATGTCCTAAATGATATTAAACATGCCCTAGCATGTTTAAGAGCCTAGAGGAAAACAAATATGATTGAGATATAGCCTGTGATGGGGTAACTTGGGAGGCCCCAAAGCGGTCAAATCATGAGTTAGGGCTTTGTTTCACATGGGTTCACATGATGAGAACTTTTTATTTTATTTGAATGTAAGGGTATTGCATATTTTAATTTATGAAATGTGGTGATCAGAATTGTATCTTAGAAATAACTCTGGAAAAAAGAACCCTGCACACTGTTGGTGGTGATGTTATTGGCTATTAGAGGAAACAGTTTCAGCAGAACTACCGTATAATCCGGTGACCCCACTCCTGTGTATTCCTCCCAAAAGAAACATAATATTTGGGTTGCCATATCCTTTGTAGACCTGGTCATAGTGATGTTGTGGAAACCATCCGAAAGTCCTCCAGGAGGGCATTCATCTTACTTAAGTAATTGTGTACAGCTGAATAATGCATGTAAAATACTATGTATTCCAGCAGTTTGACACAGCAAAGTACTAAGGATAATGTAAATATCAATATGGGCAGGATGGCTGGTTACAGTAAAATGTACTGGGAGCTATGAAAAAACTGTGAAATCTACTCACCTTAACATAGAAACAGCTGTAGGACGTATTGCCTGGTGAAGAGAGCAAGACAAGTATTACAAACATTTGAGTGGGGAGGACAGGGTAGATCCTTGCATTTCTCACTCATCCTTGAAAGTCTCTAGAAGGAACTACCCATCTTCTGGAGGAAGGTGAGTGGAGATGCTAGGGCGATGCTAGAACCTAGTCCTGGTCCTCCTATGATTGCTTCCACTTCTCAGTCAAAGAACCATGAGGATTTAAAACCTTACAGCACACGAGCTTAATGTTTCAATTTATTTAAATAAGTGATTATGAAGATTCAGAGGGTGAAGAGGGAAACGCTTAATAATACAGGAGGGTAGCTGCATGTAGGAAAGTACTTAGAACTGGTTATCTAAAGTCCAATTAACCCATTAATTCTATAGTTATTTTAATTATTTAAAATTTGTTTAATCTCTCTATCTCTTCTCCCTTCCTCATTTCCTCCTCTTCCCCTGACCTGTGTGTGAGCTTGTGTGTGTATGAGTGAGAAAGTGCTGTGTGAGTATGTACTTGTCACTGTGTCAGTGGACAACCTCAGGTGTTGGCTACAGTTTCTGTCTTGAGATAAAGCCTCTCCTTTCATTGCTGAATGTACCAGGCTAGCCAGCCAACAAGCGTCTGGGGAGGTTGTCTCTGCCTCCCATCGTAGCATAGGAGCACCGACATTCCACACATGTGGGTTCTGGGAATTCACGCTCAGGTGCTCATGCTCGCCTGACCAGTTCCTCACCCACGGGGCTGTCTCTCCCCAGTCCATGTATTGCATCTTCAAGAGCTGTGAGCATTTGCTGTGCTGATTCTGAAGTGCCTGCCCCTGTGGTTCTTCCCTAAAAACTCATGAAGCGGAGCACACTTGATGTTTCCTGAGGTCATGTGGGGTGTGGGTGTCATCTTTTCTGAAATCCTCCCATGTCCTTTGACTTTTTTTTTTTTTCTTTTTTCTGGGCTGGTTGTTTGTACTTTTTGTAAGACATGTCATTTCTATTTCGTGAATGCCATCTTACAATTCTGTTTCCACCACCCTAACTATTTATTGGTGAGTGTAAGTTTTAATTGACCTGTTTTTTATAATGAATACTTTCCTGTCACGTGTAAGAAATCTTGCCGTTCCAAAAGTGTTCTTGAGTGTCTTTAGAAGCTTCCCCTTTCACCTTTCTTGTATATAACTCTAACCCACCTCATGTAAAGGGTGTGTCTGAGACTAATTTGAGTGGATATTTAAGGAACCCAGATGAGGTTACTGAGAGAGTTGGCTACCACCCCGCCGTATGGCGTGTTCAGCCTCCTGGTGGAGTGGGTTCTGTCCTGTTCTGGCCTCCCTTCTGGCCCACTGCAGCAGTGACTGTTGTTATGCCAGCGTCACACCATTGTAATTCCTGTAGCTCCCTGATTAGTTTTAAGTCTTGTAGAACAGGTTTTACTACTGTGTCCTTCTTGATCGAGTGTTTACTTAGTGCTTTCATGCCTTTATAATCAAATAAAGCTGGGAGCTGTTCTCCTTTAGATACTGAAAACCTCCTAAGGCTTTACATGTGGGAGACTGGTTCCTGGCCTGTGACGCTATACAAAAGTGGGGTTCCTTAGGAGGTGCAACCAAGGGAAAGAAAGGTAGGTCACTGGGGACATGGACTTGAAGGGGATACTAGGAAGCTCACTTCCTTTGCTCTTCACTTTCTGCATGCCACGAAGTAGGCTTTTCTGCCATGCTCCTGTCACCTGCACTACTGTTCTAACTGCCGGCCCAAAGTGAACGTGAACCGGGACTTCTGAAGTTGAGCCCTGAGACTGCCTGTGTCTATAGTGTGTCCTTTCAGCATGGAAGGGGAGAAGCAGCTCCCTGGGGTCTGTTTCGTAGGGCTCTTCTGTGATGTAATTGCTGTCCAAACGCCCTATCTCCTGATATTTACAATGGTAATTAACTGTCAGTTTATGAGCTTTGGGGAGCACAAACTGTAGAAAGTGTCGTGATTACACATATATGTTTTCAAATTATCTTATAATTTTGAGCCTACTTTCCCTACAAAATAAAAAATGAGCACTGCTAGAGATTTCACTGAACTTGAATTTGCAGCTCCTCACGGGCTGACTTTATTTCACTTAGTGTTGAATCTTCCAGTTCCAGAATGCAGTATGTCATTTGCTGCCTTTTTGACTTTGGAATACTTCAAATGTTTCTAGACAAGATAATTTGTTACATTTATATTTGCTGGAAATATTTTCATCATCTAAAATGTCACTGGTTCTTGAACACTATCTTTAATTTCTCAAACCAGTTTATAGCAGCACATAACATTGTGTTGCTGACCTGTTTAACATACTTGTTTATGTGGAGTGGAGAAAGCCTTGAATGAATGAGCAAGGAGTGGATGAAGTCCTGAGGGAATTTGTTTTGTTGACATGAGCACAGCTATGTCAACATCCCCAGTGCCTCAGACCTATGGGAGGGGCAAAGCTTTCCTCTGGTCCAGGCGTGAATGTTGACAGCCTACGCAGAAACCATCAACCACAACTTCCTTCTTCCAAATGAGTGCAGCCCAAGACGGCTGTCCTACGGAGACCCCGGTCAGCTGTCATGAAATGACCACACTGGATTTCTGGTTGCTGTTGCTGCTAGTGGTGGTACATCTCTGTCAGGCCCCAGCTAGTGTGTGTGTGTGTGTGTGTGTGATTCCTTTCTATACTCCCTTTATCAAGTCTGGTCAGGTTTTCCAGGAGCAGCCTGTGCAGGATCTTGTATTTGGCTGTAGTCACATTTAATTCTAGTAGTTTTTCTGTTAGAACTTGCCGATCATGAAATCTGCCAGCCGTGAGGGATTCGAGTTCTTCATTTCCAATGGTTTCACTCTCATTTCCTCTTTCTGTCATCTTGCTTTGATCATGAGCTTTAGTCAGTTGAATAATACTGACATTGGATAATTGGACAGTTGAATAATACTGTCCTTGTCCAACTTGGAGAAGAAACTTTCAGTGTTTCACAATTTGTTTGCTGTTGGTTTTCTTATAGCTATTCCTTAACACTTTAAGCAAATTTCCATGTAACCCTAGTTTGGTATGATTTTCTCTTGAATGGATGTTGGATGTATCAGATATTTTTCTGTGTGTGATGATCAAATGATTTTCCTCCTTTATTTTCTCTTAATTTTCATTTTTGTCAAAAATAGGATTTTTTTAAAAATTTGTCACTATTAAAATTCTGAAATTTAAACAGATTTTTGGACTGGTGCTTCAAATCCAGCATTGGCACTTGTCTCAGCAGCAGGACCCTCTCCAGACCTTGCTTTCACCATGAAGCTCCAGGAGCTTTCCCAGTTCAAACCTAGCCTTCAGCACTTCTTCTTTTCCAAGGAAAGAATTCCAAAGGCAAGCCTTTCCTGTGTTTCCCCCAAGTGCTGGCCAGAGGCAATGTATTAACCTCTTCTTTCAAGACATCTGTGTGTACTCTTAGGTCCTGTTGCTGAGTTTAGGTGGTCTTCCTCACTGGTTATTGTGTTTTTGTAAAACCAATGCAGAATAGATGAAGCCAGTAGCTGTGCGTAGGCTTAACGTTACCATAAGCTGTAACCACACATTCTCTTGTTTGAGAATGCCATATATGCATGTGTGAGTATTGATTAAATCCACCCCCAAACTTCCAATCCAATTTCATCTCTAGCCCCTCAACCATTTCTCTTGCCTAATTTCGTACGCTCTTAAAAAAAAACAAAAAACAAAAAAAAAACAAAACAAAAAACAAAAAAACCTGCTGAGTTCCTATATGTACAAGGGTACAGGACTATGTACTAGCAAATAACTAGCCTCACAGGGCTCTCTTCCCTGAAGAAAACTGACTCTCCATATGATACTAGACGTCATCAGTTGCCAATAGTTCCTTAGCTAGGGTGTAACTTAATGAGCTCTCCCTTTCCGTGCTGAGATTTTGGCTGGCTTGCTCTCATCTAAGTCTTGTGCATGTAGTCATGGCTGCCATAAGGCAATGTGTGCAATAGCTCTGCTGTGGCCTGCAACTACTGTTCCACTGCAGACAGTTATTGCCTCTGGCTCTCAAATTCTTACTACCCCCTCTTCTGAGGTGATCCCTGACCCTTGAGGGGCAGGGTATGATACAGATGTCCCAGTTAGAGCTGAGCACGCCATAGTCTCTCAAGCTCTGCTTGTTGACTAGTTACAGGGGTCTGTATTAATCTCCATCTGCTGCAGTGAGAAACTTCCCTGATGAGAGCTGAAAAATGCATGACCTATAAGAGGGAGCTGCAGTTTAATTCTGTGTCCATTTGGCAGAATAATATTAGGTTCTTCCCAAGGGCCAATGACTTAACCACATTCACGTTTTTGGTCCATTTAATGGTATCAGGCATGATTTCCATCTCAGTGTTAATGGGCTTTAAATCCAAGCAGAAAGCAGTTGCTTAATCCCATAACTTTCCTGCAACTATTGCACTAGAGTCCCTATCTTGTCATGCCAGTCATTATTTTAATGACTAGCTACCAGGGTTCACAGCTGGATAAGACTGTTTTCTCCAGTAGCATAAGAGGCGGTTGTGAATGCTAGCCAGTGCTGATGAAACTTTCACGAGGGTAGTGGCTTGATTTCTCTGTATCCTTTGACTCATATAAAGCATCTTCAGCAACAGGGTCTTAACGGGCAACCAAAAAGCAATGTAATTTTTAAGGGTGGTCTGTAGGTCCACTTTTTGACCATAGAACACATTCTGTTCCCCTAGGTAAGATCCTTTCCACAGAAATTAATCAGACAGTCTTGCCCGAAACATCCTCAGTAGTTAGGGCAATGCTCCAAAATCAGCTTCATCAGTGTGCACATCATCAGGGCACACACCACTTCACACATAGCAGCTGAGGCCATGGGATGCAGTTCTGGTTCCTTGAATCTTTGCAACCATCTGTTTCCCACTGTTTCCAGTGTTGAACTGTCTAGAGCTTTCATATCTGACAAGTCTTTTTGAGAAAATGGATGAGCCACTTTCTTCTCAGCTCCCTTTTGCCATCTTTAGTCAGGTGCTTGTTCTTGATAAATACCACTGTGCTACTCAGAGCGCCAAAAAGGCTTCTTTGTATTATTAATGTGTAAATTGCTTCAACTGATAATGTTCCTTGCATTTTCTGAAATATAGCCAACTTTATCTTGATATCTCGTGTGTATTGGTCAATTTAGTTTGCTACTTTTTGTCAGGGTTTTTGCATCAGTGTCTATATAAGAGATTGCTCACTGTTGTTTTTCCTGCAACTTATTTTGCAGGTTTTGTTATAGGGGTTATGCTAAGTTATGCTAACCAACCACTGAAATCACTGCAATGATTTCCTTCTTTTCTCTGTCCCCTTTTCTTCCAAAGTTATTGTGTAATATTAATGTTATTTTGCCCTTGAATGCTTAATGAATTTGCATGCAAGGCACCTACGACTGAAGTTTTTCCATTTGGTGATATGGGTTTTTTTTTTGTTTGTTTGTTTTTTTAATTTGGTTGCTCTTCTTTATTATTTTATGTGTGTGTGGTGTTTTTGCTTCAGATTACTATGTATGGTCTTTTTTGCAGTGATCCTTCTTGTCCCAGGGAGAACTTTTGGCTTGATGATTTCCCTCATTATAGAAAACAATAACAAAACAAAACAAAAACCTTCTAAGGTGTCATCCCAGGATACTGTGTAAGCCGCTGAGTAAACTGAAACACCATGTGCATCGCCTCAGTAGGTAAAGTACTGGTTGTGCAAGCCTGAGAGCAGGAGGTTCAATCCGTAGCCCTCACAGAAAAAGCAGTAGCTGTGGCAGCTAGCTGCCTGTGTTCCTAGCTCTCAGGAGAGAGTGACGAGTTGGCAGGTTGGATAGCAAACCTAACAAGCTGTAGCTTCAGCGAGAGACCCTGCCTCAGCAAATAAAGAGTGCAATCAGTGAAAACACTTGCCACACCTATGAGTACAGGCGTGCATGCTCTAGTCATATGTACGCGCCTGCGAACATACACAAAAGTAAAAACGTGTGCCCCTAGAGTGTCCACCTTTTCGTGGTTTCTGACGGTGAAAGCAGTGAGCTTGGAAAGCATTTGCCCAGTGTTGCTCAGCACTCAGCGGGTTAGTGGATATTGAAGGAGGCTTGCTGCCAGTCTCCATTGGTCTGGACAGAGGCAAACTTCGCAGTCTCATGGCTAGCACTGAAAACCAAGTTCCAAATCAGACTAAACACTTGACAAATTGAGTCTGAGGCTCCAGATTGTACCTTTCCCTGTCCTTTTCTTTGGAGAATTTAGTTAATTAATCCAGCACTTCAGAGGTCCCCCTCACCTTAGCCACTAAATTACTTTTGAGTTTTCTCATGTGGCAAATTAGCCATCCAGCTCAGGTGTTAAGTGGATAATCATACCTCCTGCTGACACCTCAGAGATTGCTTTGCAGTTAAGTAATTTTTTTTTCTTACAAGAATGAACCTGTTCAGAAGAGGCAGAGAACATGTTTTTCAGTGATGTAAGAAGTGGCATCAGCATTGAACACAACAGAAAGGCAAAGTCAGTTTATGAATATTCAGAACTTGATGTGCTGTAAATAGAAGTTGGCTGACATTTTGAAAACATTGATTTGATATTAATAGACATTTGAGAAAATGTTTGGCGTCATGGTTACAGTAGCAAAGGAACGTGTTAGTTCTTGGAACCATATGAAAATATTTATGAATGAAATGACATGATGTCGGATATTTGCTTCAAAATAAGATTCAAGATCTAAATGAGTCAAGTCCCCAAGGAAACAAGATTGGTCACAAGCTGACAGTTGTTTAAATGAGAGAAGGACTACTTGAGGATCCATAGTGCCTATCACCATTTTTTTCCATAGGTTTGTAGTTATTCCTAAGGAAGGTTTTAAAAAAGGTGGGTGTTAAATAAAGAGTTACCATCAAACTGAAGTTACAGAGTCTGTAAACACTAATCACTTCTGTTTCCGTCATGAAGGACCGTTTCATGGATTGATCTACTTTAGGTACCTAATACCTTTGTTTCTATTACTATAAAATGTAAAAAGGGTAAATATTGCAGAGCATGTGGGGGAAGAGAGCGCTTGGATTCTTGTGGGGGAGATGTAAATCTCCACAGCCAGGTTGTGAGATGGCTCAGTGGGCAAGGGTGCTTGGCAGTCAGCCGGATCCTCTGAGCTGAATCCCCAGGAACCACGGAGTGGGCAGAGGGAACCGACCCCTGCACATTGTCCTGTGACCTCCACATGTGCTACACATGCTGACCCCCCAAGATTAACTTAAAGTAAATAAAATAATTAAGCACAGCCATTATGTACAATGAAAGAATGGCTCCGCTCAAATTAAATACCACAAAATATATTCCCGTATATGAGTGTGTGTGTGTATAACATATACACAAAACATGTAAAAGAGTTGTCTCTACACACATGCTTATTGCATCATTGTTCACAAGAGCTAAAATGTAGAATCAACCTAAATATCTATTAGTAGATGAAGAAATTATGCTTTGTATTGTCATTTATAAGTGCACATACACATGTTGGAGCATGTTCAGTCTTTAAAAAGAAGAAATCCCGTCATCTGCAACAGCATTACAAATGTTGAAGGACACATTGAGTCAGGTAGGCAGACACAGAAAGGCAAATGCTAGATGATCTTAGTCAGTTTAGAACCTGAAAAGGATGAACTCAGAGAAACAGAAAGTAGCTGTAATTATCCAGACTAGCGGCTATGGGTAGAAGGGCTATTGGGCAAATGCTGGTCAGAGAATACAAAATTTCAGTTAGAAGAAATAAATTCAAGGGGACTATCGTCCAACGTGGAGACTATGGTTAACAATGATAAGCGTGAAGGTTGCTAAGGATTTTAGTGTTCCCACTACAAAATAATAAATGTTGCAGCCAGATACAGCCAGTCCACAGTGTATTCATATTCTTCTAAAGCATCATGCTGTGTAGCGTAAAAACAGATCATTTTTGTCAATATAAAAAAGACCCCAATTGCTCTCCAAAATTCACTGCATACTGGCTGCCCCTTACTGACCCAACTTCTGTCATCAGCGGCTGCTCCCTGGGCATTTGTTGGAGCCAGTTTTTAGCTCCTATTTTCTTGGTCTGTACTTTTGGCTCCTGATGGTACATTCTCCAAGAAGAGCTTGAATGATTTTTTTTTTAATGTGACAGGTTACTTCTCTTAAAACCTGGAAGCGACTCATACTGAATTTATAATTTAATCCAGAGTTCTTTATATGATCAGTAAAGCCTGAATGATCATACCTCACCTGACACTTTAGCTTAATCTCCCATGTTTCTGCCCCAGGCTCAGTAAAGGTAATCCCCAGGTCTGTGTTCTGAACATAGGCGTGTCAGGGTCCTCTTGTCTGGGAACCGCAGTCTCTAGTTCCTTTGTCTATGGAAACTTTATCACAGGCTCTTCAAGTTCAGTAGAAAGCTGCCACTTCTCCATTATGGCAAAGATTATAATCTTTGTTTTAAAAATTCTTCCAATAAGTCTAGCTTAGCCATCTCCTTCCATCTCTCAAGAAGTCCTTCATGTTGTATACCTTATGAAGCCCATGGTTTGCGGAAGTCCAACAGGTGACTGACTGTCTGACATGCTGTTAATACCACATACCACCCCGAAATAAGAATTATTGAAAAAGCTTAATGATTATCAACCATTGCTCATAAGACAGTTAAAGGGCTTTTCTAAATGTTTCCTTGAATAAATAGAATATATATTGGATAAACAAATGAATACACATTGCTTGCTCTAGATGCTTGTCAGATAAACCTTCTGAGAAAGCTGCTCTGAAAATGATACACACGTAGCTGCCAAGAGTCAACTAGGTCATTAGTCACACTGTGCATGCGAAGGGAGGGGGGTTGTCCTTAGGAGGAAGTATGAATAATTGACAGGCTTGAGTCATTGTCTCAACTGCCAATTATTGGCTTCCTGAAAATAATTCAGATTCTGAATATGTAAGTTTAGAGCAGGCTGGGAAACTAAAGCTCTCAGAAGACTTTTCCATGGACTTTTGTGCACTTTTCCATCTTAAACCAAAGGAAGCCAGAAGAGAGAGGGCCAGATGGAGACAAACTGATGGAATTGCTAGTGGGAAGTTGGGTAATACATACCTGATGTCATCTCTCGGTGATCAGTAAAATGTTGTGTGAAGTCACTGCCTCAGCGGTATGGGGTAAGGGTGTTGGAGCTTTGAGAAAAAATAGAGAGCATGAAAACTACAGCAAACAGGGTGTCCATGGAAATGGAATAGGTTGGCAGAAAGAGCCAAGATGCTGGATGCTGGGTGGCATCCTAGTGTGGTCAGTAATAAACACTCTCTGCTCAACCAGCAACAAGATAGCCTCGTCCCTGGGATGCCTGGGATGGTTCTGCTCTCCAAGCGGCATGGCATTTCTGTAAGACAGGACTGCTTCCGGATAGCTATCAAAATGCTGTGTCCATCGCTACCACTTACATGGTTAAAATAAATACAAAAGCAGATGGAGGTTCAATCCAGACCTCAAGCTGGGACCAGGTAGCCCAGGCTTTTAAGCCATAGAGTGCGAAAAAGTCTGCTTCTGTGTGCTAAGAGCTGAGTTCTTGTCTGCTTTATAGGGGGAAATGCCCAGGTTCCTCAGCCGTGATACTCTGCCCTTGTGCTCTGATCCATGCTTGTGTTTACAGCCTCTTCTCTACTCACACTTTGGGCTCCAGCCTTATTTTCAACCCTGTTTTAAGAGTGTGATCTTAGGTTCATATGAATGTTTATTGTGTACGTCAGTGCAGTTGGGGTAACTAGAACACGGCACCCCTGCCCTAGAGAGAGCTGCGTTTGCTCCAGGCCTTTCACCGTGGTGCTCCCTTTGGCTGCGTGGAGCAGCTTCATTCTCATTGGCTAACTTCCACTGAGCTTGGGCTCTCAACTTGAAACTTAGTCTGAAGGTTAGTCTGACCCTCTCAGGTCTGTCGTGACCAAGCCTCCCACAACTTTTGATGATAATCCACACTGCCCTGTCAGGCTGAAACCATCATTACCCTGGGTCCAGACTGTGCCTGCGTCATTCCTGATCAGCTCTGCTAGCTTCAGCAATTTCCTGGGTGTCTGGTTCTTAGCAGGGCTTCGCAAATGTCTACAGAGTATTAAAGGAAGGAACATGTTATCATTTTTAAGCATTTGTTACAAATGCCAAAAACCGAACTCTTAGTGTTCTGGGGGTGTTTCGTCTCTATGGAATGCTTATAAAGATAGCTTTCTTAAGGTACAACTTAAAATAATTTACTGTAAAACATAGTTGAAAGCCAGGTGTAAAGGCATGGGTAGCATTTAGGTGGCTGAGTAGGAAAGAAGGCAGCTGAAGGCCAACCTGGGCTCTAAAGTGAAACTCTGTCTGAAAATCTAGTTTACTCCTGATACCTTACAATATTAATTTACCCAGAAGGCCACAGAGCTGAAGGATACACTAAGAAGGTCAGCATTTGGAAAGGGAACTTGATGACACTCGTGTTAAACATGACAGAAGATGCTTAAAACAGAAAATGTCAACATGACTCCTTTTTGAAGAGACGAAGAAAATAGACTTTGAATAAAGGGGAACTGGGATGTTTCTTTCCCAATGGAGTGAAGAGAAACTCCAGCCACAGCACCATAATGTCCTCCACACGCCATCCCCAGCATGTGGTGAAGGGTGACACTGGAAACTCACTTGATGGTTACAACCCTCTGCTTTTGATGTGCTATTCTGACATTCTGGGAAACAGAAAACACCCACCCACACGAGATAAGAACGGAGGAAGACTGAAGTGGAGATGGGGGAAAGACACATGGTCTGGAGAAGTGAAAAAAACATGGCCACAGAGAACAACTAAAAATAAAACTCTTAAACTTACACTCACTTTTGGCTTTGCTGTTTGTCTCACACAAACTTGAGAGAAAGTAGGTAAGAGGTGGAAGGAAGCTGAGGGGGACATGGCGATGCCAGGAAAAGCCATGAGATAACGTGATAATAACGCAGAAGAGTCTGGCTAGCTGTAAACAAATGCCTTCACCGCCGTATTAGTACACTGTTGAAGTATAAATTACCATATAATTTTACATTAAAGTTGTTGGAAAATGTGTCACAAACAGGTTTACTTTTTTAAATATCTTCCATAATACTCACCTGTTGATAAGTTTGCTCATGGTTGCAACCAGATTTTATCATTGTACTTACAATGTCATAGCAACACCAATGTATTTTTAACTGTTTTATATTTATTCATTTGGTGTGTATGTGTAAGGAAGGAGGCTTTCTTGTGCCGGAGTATGCCTGTGGAGTCAGAGGACAACTTTTGGAAGTTGGTCCTTTTCTTCTATCGTGTGGGACTTGGGGCTTGAACTCACATCATTAGGTTGATGATCAAGCAGCAGAACCTGCTGAACCATCTCAGCAACCCAGACTTTCCTCATTTTTCTTACACCAGTGTGTTTGCTTTGTTTTCCTATTCATTTCTAAGATTGCGATGACATCATAGCTATTTATGTGTTTGTCAGGGAAGAGCCAAAGAAAGCATTAATCTTTGCTCATGATTGTTATAAACTAATAGTTATTAAACATAAACACTTATAAAATCTCTTTTGGGTCAGGGATGCCATAAGAAGATTTACAGAGCAAACTTACCTAGGCCAAGTGGGGTGAATCACAGAAACTGAACCATTGACCAAAGAACATATATGGACTGAACCTAGACCCTCTACACATAGGTAGCAGATGTGCAGTTTGGTCTTCATGTGGGTCCCCTAACAGTGGGAGTAGGGCCTGTTTCTGACTCTGTTGCCTGCCTTTGGATCACTTTCCTGTAGCTGGGCTGCCTTGTCTGGCCTCAGGGGGAGAGGATATACTTAGCCCTGCTGCGACAGGGTATACCAGGGTGTGTTGGTACCCATGGGCGGGGGGAGGGGGCCTCCTCTTCTCTAAGAAGAAGGGGAGGGGGGAAGGGGAGATGTAAGGGTGGGACTGGGAGGAGGGGAGGGAGGGGGCTGGGATCATCCTGTAAAGTGATCAGACAAACAAACAAATAAGTAAATAGATAAATAAAATAAAATCACTTAAAAAAAAATGTGCCCAAAGCATAGGGCTGAAACACTGTGGTGAAGTTGACGTCTCTGAAATGCCTCTTGGTTGGCAGGTCCCAGGGTGCTGACACAGCTGCATGTCTTATAGCTGGCCTTCTGCCTTCGTGCTTTCTCACCGTGCAGTTTCCAAAAAAAAGTAGGATGGTTATTTGCTTCTTTAATGAGCCTGTGGATCACCAAATGAGTTCACAAACATAACTGTCAGAGAACACTTAAGCATCCTACAGATCATGATTAGTTTTCGTTCCTCAGTGTAGGTTTCAAAATGACTACTATTGATTATGCTATGTGGAAAGATAGTTGATCACCTTTTCTTGAAAGCATGAGATAATTAATGCTGTTTGCAAAGACAAAAACAGAGAACTTTAATAACCAGTGCTCTTTTCCTTTTCCATCTGTTCTTTCTCATAGGTACAACTTGGCCAAGTAGAAATCAAATGTCCAATCACAGAGTGTTTTGAATTCCTGGAGGAAACAACTGTTGTCTACAACTTAACCCATGAAGACTCCATCAAGTATAAGTACTTCTTGGAACTTGGCCGAATTGACTCCAGCACCAAGCCGTGTCCTCAATGCAAACACTTCACAACCTTTAAGAAAAAAGGACATATCCCCACTCCTTCCAGATCAGAAAGCAGATACAAAGTAAGCACGCTTTCAGGAGTGGTAGGTCAAAGGTCACAGGATGGGAGGAGCCATGATAGGCCGACTGGTAGTGAGCATTACCTGGGCTCCCTTAACCCCTTATCCGGAGCCCCAGGTAAGCAGATGTTGCCTGGGATTCTGACTTATGATCTGGGGAGACCCATGATAAGAGATCACTCTGGAGGATTTAACTGATGTTTTCTCTTTGACTTCAATCATGTTGGAAATTCTTAATGACCCAATGGAAAGACCAAGCTTTAGAGTGACAGTCATCACTCTTACCAAGTTCTAAGTAAATACTAGGGCCTTATTTCTTTTATTTTTATTTTTTATTTTTAATAATGAGCTTGACTTTTTCAGTAGTCTCGATTTCCTTTCTCTCAGCTTCTGTCTCTAATGAGCAAAACGTTGTAAAAACATTGTTCATTCACTATTTGCCAAATACAAAATGTTGCTATGTGCTTGGCATTTGCATACATTAGGTGACAAGCAGTCCCTGCTTCAAAAGAGTTTCATAAAGGTATGCTGGTCAGTTTACCGTTCCTGTGACAAATACCTACGATCATCTTAGGGAGAGAAGGGTTATGTTATCTGTTGGCCAGTTGAAGACATTTTAGTCCAGGGTCCTTTTTGCACCTATGTAGGAGAACCAGCTGAGCAAAAACTACTCCTCCTGTGATTGTTCAGCAAAAGAGAGTGGGGAAAGGGGCGGGAGTTCCAACCTCCTCTTCAAAAGGCATAGGCCCAGTGATCTAAAGGCGTGCCTTGCCTCCTAAAGTTTCCAACATCTCTCACTAGGAACAAGCCTTTATTTGCCATATAGACTAGACATGGGAGTGGGGGCTGCTTTAAGGTGCAATCTGAAGGAGAGAGGGACATTTGTAATACACGTATGTAAGTAGAGTGCTTGGGTAGACACTACCTAGGATATTAAGAATGGCTTCATGGAGAAGGAATTGTGCTGGCCGATCCAGAGGAGAGCATTTCAGAGAAAGCATGAGTCAGTGCTTAGGCCCAGAGGCTGGGGCTGGGTGTGTTGGAAATAGGTGGGGAAGGAAGGGAGGGGCACCTGGGAAGATAGGTGAGAGCAGGTCAGGCCAAGTCTTGTACCATGTGTTCACAGGTTTGAAAGTAATTCTATAGGCATCAGAGAGAAATCAGACTGGCAGCGTCTAGAGGCGGCCACCATAGGGCAAGACCAAAGACAGGAATCCTAGGCGCAGCTGTGGGATGCAGCCAGGGCCTGTTGAGACACAAGAGTGCCACCAGCCTGGGACGTGTTGCACCTCGCTAGGAGCCTGACCTGCAGCAGGGCAGAGGACTGCTAGTGTGAGGCAGTGAGGCCGCTGTGGTGGGGTCCTTCCTCACCGCCTCAGCAAGTGGCAGTTTGAAAGGTGAGCAGTCCCTGCTCCCCTGCTTTGTCTTGGAAGCGTCACCACTCCATTATTCCTCCTGTAGCCTCAAGGAGACTGGTTTAGCGAATGGTTTCCTCTCCTTCCCAGTGGCAGCGGTGGGCTAGAGTCCTGCTCGGGTCGTCCAAGTGTCTCAGGACTAGTGGCCTTTGAAGATGCTCAACTCTCATAGTGTTTTTGTACTATAGTCTCTTTAGAGCATAAGTCTCAGGAAAAAAGGCTTTTGTTAATCTTCTGCAAAGCACGCCATTTTGAGACTCTGAAATTTTGTAATTGAAATCATACCTTGCAATCACTGGATCTTGAGAGAACATTTTTATTTGATGCTATATATTCTTGACTTATTTGAGGAGCCACCACAATTGTGTTAATTTATTAATGTTGTCAAGAAATGATTAGTTTTAGAACTTATCTTTCCCTAACTTAGAATATTTTATTTTTTTCTACATTACTTTTAGAATTAGATACAGCTATAAAACAAGAATACTCAGTCATGGAATTTGTGGTAATTAAAACATGAATGCATAATTGAATCAAAGTGAAAATAATTAAGTAATTTAAAGTGTAACGTTACTTCTCAATGGGTAACAAATACTATAATTTAAGGTACAATTATTATAAGTATAAAATATTATGTCTTGTTTTATCAAAACCATGTTAGGACAAGCCTAACTTATTAACTTGTATGTACATATATATATGTGTGTGTGTGTGTGTGTGTGAGTGAACCAAAGGTATTTGGATAATATATCCCAATAATAGGCTTCTTCCATTGTCCACCAGCTGGCTAGTAGCCAAGCAAAGGAGCAGGAGACAAATGGACCAGGAGAAGAAATGCTACTTTAAGGAAAACAGAAATCTAGTACAAAACAAACGTTGTCCAGAATAAAGCAGTTTAAATCTTCAGAGGTTAAGAAAAGGATTGAAAGCTAAGTATGTGTTAGCCAGCTTTATGTCACTGTGACAAAAAGCCTCAGATGTTTACATGGGGGGCATGATGCTTCCTGGTTTTGGTCAGATGACTTGCTATTGGTATTGCCTTGGGGCCCAGTCTGTGATGTGTAGCAGGAATCTGTAGAGTGGCAGAGGAAGCAAGAAGAGGAGGGGCTGGGTCTCAGTACTTCTTCAGGGATGTACCCACGATGGCCTAACTTTGTCCCCTAGGTCCCACCCCCTAAAGGTTTTATATCAACCGGCAGCATTGTAGCAACCCAACTTCACCAGCATCCATGGGCCTTTAGGACATTCAGGATCCAAACTGCAGTACCTCTCACAGCAGGGCTATTAGACAGATTACACAAGAGCAAGGCCACCACTGCATGTGGATATGAGTGTGTTTGCTGTACCTGCTTATTCTCCTAGAGGAGAAGCCCAACAGTCAAGAAACATAATCTCCCTGCTCTGTGCTATCCATAGTTTGAGGCAAGATTCCAGTAATTCCTAAAGCAGTACATCTTGCTACTTTGAGTGTAATGTTCGAAAAGCATGTTCATTACTAAACTCCAAGCTGTTCATTAGCATTACCCAATTTACATGCTCAAAACCGTCTTCATACTGAGGTACGGAGGGCATTGATGTGCTCATTCCAGCAAGCCCCATGCCATACCTGCTCACAGGGTAGCACTGTAAATTAGCACTAACATCTTGATACTTGAGGTGAGCAAATAAACTTTTTTTAATTTTGATTTATTTTAATCATCTATCCCAATAACTAAATCTATTTCCAATTTGGTATAACAAAGTACTCAAACTATGATGTAAGGTAAAAAATAAAAAAAAAAAAGTTGCCTAAAGTTTCTGATGTTTTGTACATGTCACCAAGTCCTTTACATGCTTATTTATTGCAGTAGTACTGTTTTTGAATCATTGGATTACAGTATCTCGCTCTTAAGATGTCAGTCACTCAGAGCATTTATTATGACTTTGGCTGACAAGTCAGAAGTACTTAGATAGCAGGCTGAAACTGATTTAAAATGTCATTTTTTAACTGGCTGGGTGCTTCTCACATGACACTGAGATCTGAAATACCGTATCTGGGCCTTTCATTTCTGGTTTTTGTAAGTCATTTGTTAAACTTTTGTACTTACCAGATGGCAATTGGACAAGTAGAATATAGCATTTACCAGTAATCAGGCCTCTCAGGTGCTCATTTGTCCTCCCAGCCCCCCAGTTAACAGTTCGAATCTGGCAATAATTTGAATGAAGTGTGCTGTATTCTAAACACCATCAAATTCATACCAAATTTAATAATTGCTTTCCTGAGTTCAGAAATTTACACCCAGACAACCTTGTCAAATCAGTTTTCCTATTTTCTCCAAAATATTTACATTATCTTCTTCCTGTAACTCATGGCATAAGGTCAAAAATTTACACAATTCCATTTCTTAAGGCTGACTTTCATTTCTGATTAAAAGTAACAATCTCTAGCATAACTTGCCGTGATGTCATACTTAATGCTTGCTGAGTTGTAAGCAAGTTCACAATGAGAAAATCAGTATGACTTAAATGTACTCACATGACAACTAGGGACAAATGCATCACTCACATCTGAAGTTTGTCTCCATAGCGATTATCATTGGGATTTTATGGTACATTTGTGTAGTTGTCTCCTTCCACCTGGTCTCTAGGAGGCCAGGTCCAGGCTGACTTCATTTACTGCTGATAAGCAACTATGACCTTCTGAGCATGCTTATGAAATCTACTTGCTAAGGGAACAATAAATGGCCAATATGTAAATAATAATAAATATGGGTGGAAAGTGCCGGAAGTGCAGGAGAAGAAAAGACAGGAGAGATTGATTGGAAAGGTTTCATTAAAGAGTAAAAACATTAACCCTTTAAATGTCGACTTTACAAAAGTAGGTCAGAACACTGGCTTTAATCGTGATTTATATTCTCAGCCTGTTACACTTTCTCTAATGTTTTGAGCTTAGTTTACACATCTTTACCTGGGGGTAGGAAAATCACCTCTAAGAATGTAGTGAGGATTGAATGAAATTACCCATGTAAAGGACTGGCACCATAACTAACACATAGTACAGGTTTCACACGTGCCAGAAACCACTGTTGTCATTATTGTTAGGCAAGGGGAGCAAAATTAACATCTCCAAGTATTAAGAAGGGAGTAGAGTCAAAAAGAGTAGAGATGGAGTCAACGTTAGCCCAGGAAATGAATGATAGGAGTAGAAGAGGGATGATATTGACTGCCTGGAAGAAGAGCAACAGGGTAGGTTGTTTAGGTCATAGAAAAAGTGCTTGAGTTAGAAATATGTTGACGATGGAAAGTATAAAAACCCTTTGGGACATCAGAGAGATACCTATGAACCATGGGTCAGAAGTAATTTTTATACAGGTCATCAGTATTAGGAGATGGGAGGAAGAGAGACTTATAACTTTTCTATCATCCATCTACAATGTATCCATCCATTTATCTGTCTGTCTGTCTATGAGAAAGAAAGATGATAGAAAGAAAAGGATAAAAAGAAAGGAAGGAAGAAATAAAGGAAAAGAGAAAGGAGATTTATTAGCTTATAGGCTGTGGTCCAGATAGAACAACATTAACTGTTTCCCAGTGGAAGGTCCAAGAATCTAGTAGTTGTTCAGTCCATGAGGCTGGATGTCTCAGCGGTTTTCAGTATACATCAAAATCCTCAAGAAATAAGCTCTACTGCCAGTGAAGCGAGAGCGAGAACAGGCAGGCCCAAAGCAACAACCTTTCCTTCTCCCGTGTCCTTTATGTAGGCTGCCACCAGAAGATGTGGCCAGATTAAATGTGGCTCTTCCTTCCTTGAAAGGTCCAGGCTAAAGGTGTGTCTTCTCATTTCAGATAATTTGATTAAGAAAAAACCCTTACCTGTGTACCCAGCCACTTCGATTATAATTAATTAATTCCAAGAACAGCCATCACAGTAACCAAACCCATAAAAACAAAAACATGCTTCTGAGAAGAAAAGTAAGAGTTGTTGTATTGTTCCAGGGAAAGAAGGAGAGAGGAACAGTTTACCACCGAGGATCAGAAGTAGCTACTTGTGGTTGACTGAGTCCTTCAGTTGCAGGATCCCTTCTCCTTCCACGCACAGACTAAGAATGAGCCACCTTTTCATTCTGACTCATTGTGAGTTGAAGGCCGTGCCTGTCAACACAGGGGACATTTCAGAGGCACCTCTGTGGTTCCTGAAGGCAAAAGTAATCACAGCCCTTCTCTGTGAGTTGCTGTGAGTCACGGCACTGTGACTCATCACCAGGTAGAAGGAGAAGCCACTCAAATGTCCTGGAGAAGGTGTCTTAATGCTTTCTTTAGTGCCACCCTTCTGTAACAGTCACAAGCTCCCTGCGTAATTCGTCTTCCCCAAAGCTGCACACATACACCCTTAAGGTCGCCCTTTCATGTGTGTGTGGTGAAAATAACTGAAGTGCTTTCAGAAGGCTGTTGAGCCAGTAGGTGTGGTAAAGGGCGCTTGACCTTCCTTCAGATCAAGACGGGACAATGTCTTTATATACGCCGAAATTATTTCAGGCTTCCCTATGAATGTGGAGGTGTGGCTGTATGCTTTGCTCTTATTTCTGCATTCTTTGCCCGACACACACACACACACACACACACACACCTCTTCAAGCTGATTGTTTACAAATAAGAAGCAGACTGCCAGTCAGCTCAGTTTAACTCCCGACACACAGCGATTGCTCTTGGCTCGATACATCGTGTCAGCAGTTGTCAGAAAACAAATGTAGCTTCTCAGATGTTGTTGCACAAGAGAGATAAAACTGAAGCTGTCCAGCCAGATTTAAGGGAGCCAGTTAAACAAAGGGCGTGTTGCATTTGTTAACCTTGAAGTGTTTATCAGTGCTCAGCTATGATGCAAGCCCACTAGATTTTAGGAATACATTTCTCCCTTTGATTATTTATGGGGTGCCTTGCAAAAGTTCCCTTTTATTCTTTCTTGATTTCATAAAAGAGACTTTTCTTCAGACTTTTTTTTAGAGGCTTTTCCTGCCATCAATTTTTAACAGCCAAATACTGAAATTCACCTGATTTTTTTATCCTAACATCTACCCCTAAATACCACCACCACTAATAATAATAATACAGACATCTAGCCAACATAAATTGATGGCGGTGGTGTTTAGAACTGTTTTTGTTCGTTTTTCTTCATCACGTCATCTCTGGAGTCTTTAGGAGAAAGGACAAGAAAGAATTGTTTCTGGTGTTAGCAAAGCAGGAGGAGGATAAGCTAGCCGTGGTGCTGGTATTCAGCAGTCAGATGTCCAGTCAGAAGAAGGGTTGGGACTGGGCCTTTCTTCTTTGCATCCTCTGTACATGTGCCTTTTCTCACTTAGTCCCCCATTTCCACAAACTCAGTGTGGTGTCACACCGGCATGGGGATTTAGCAGTTCAAGAGCAGATCTTCCAGTTCCTTCCCACTTTTGTTCATTAGTGGAAAAGTGGGTCCTGAGACAAGATGTGGACTCACTTATGTCTTAGGTCTTGCTTTCTGAGCTTGGGGGAGTCTAGAATGTATTTCCAGAAGGGCTGGGATGAAAGGGTGATCCCAGGTGAAGAGAAGGAGGCTCTTTGGAAGCAGACACCCCTTTGTAGCTTCTCATAGGTTGCCCTAGAAATAACGTGCTTTCTGCTTGAAAAGAAATTTTTAAGTTCTTGAGGTGAATGTATTGTGTAATGAATGTGTATGAAATGTGTAATACTAGCTACGGGTGTTGGTATGTGGGAGGCTAGCAAGGTATGTGCATCTTGATATACCTTACCCTACCCTGTGTGAGTGTTTGTGTCTTTTCTCTCCTTTTGGTTTTTCTTTTCTTTTTTCTCATCTAGCCTGGTTTCATCTCTGCTGGGCAACCATGAGGCAAGAGTTATTTAAGCACGCCTGGATTCTGTTAAGGGACCCTTGCCTCATGAAGCGTGAGTTCCTGTGGTACTAGAGGAAACCCCAGGAGACAGTGACATCTCAGAGAGCAGGATTCTGCAAGTCTGCCATGAGGAGACTGGCTGGCTACTGCAGATACTCTGGCTTTAAGACTGGATGTTTAAAAGGATCAAAAGAGTGTCTCCTGGAGGTGTTTGAAGCTGCAGATTAGACTCTTTTACTGCCCCTGTAACATCTGCATATCTTCCTCTACAAAAGAAAGGATTTTTTTTATTCTTAAAAGAAAATCTTATTACTCATGTTTTCTGATAATTTATTACATTGATTAGATTCTTTAGGACATACTGTAGGCTGAGTTTTAGATGATCTAAATATGGAGTGTCTGAACCATTGTGTATCTTGGTGTACATGCCAGGGTTATAGGGATTTACGGACTCTGTTTATTGGATAAGTCAGCAAGGCTCATGTTGAGCTAGCTGCAGTGCTGTCTCAGTTTAGGCTGTCAGAATACTGTGTTTCTGTGTGTGCTCTCCGGGTCCTATCTAGTACTAGGACAGACTCTGCCTGACAGAGGGTCTTATCACATGTGACAGCAACATTCTGCCACAGTCTCTCTGATAATTTATCTTCCAGCCTTCCCTGAAACATCTTTCCCAGGGCACTGACTTGTACAAGCTTCTACACTGACAGATTACGATCATATTGCTGCCCCACTTCATATCTGTCTGCTCTGAATAAGTCCGTTACAGACAAGATATTCTCATTCTTTTTTGTGTGAAAAATAAATCAGTATGGTCACTACCTGCCCCTCAGGTGCTATATAAATATTGCAAATGAATTGATGACTGTTTCATTATTGAGAATATGTTTAACCTGACATTCTAATAAAATAAGTTCCTCATGGAAAACTAAGGTAGCTCTTATCTTTATAATCCTTCACTTATGAATGGATTTTGTCTAACATTTTGAGCTTAAGAAGTAATGATTTCATGATTTATTTAAGATTATAGGGCTGGACGATGGTTTAGCTGGCAAAGTACTTGATGTACAAACTGGAGGACCTGGGTTCACATCCCCACCTATATACAAGCGGGGCAGGACAACATGCGCCTGTAATTCCCAACATTGGGAAGGCTTGGAGAAAGGCAGATCCCAGGGTCTTTCTGGTCAACCAGCCTAGCCACTTGGTTAGCTCCAAGTTCGCTGAGAAACCCTGTCTCAAAAATAAGAGAAAAGGCAGAAGAAAAAAAAAATCAGGCATTGAGCTCTGGCCTGCACACACAAGTGCAGAAACCCACATGAATACACACACACACACACACACACACACACACACTGCATATACACAAACACTTTATAGGAATTTGGAAATTTAATGCAAATTTATCTGTCGCTTTCTTGGTTTTGGATTCTTTATCTTGAGTGTTTTCTTGGCATGATGAGTGTCAGGGTGGCCAGGGTGCCTGTGAAAACTAGTGTGTTTCAAGTGCCAGAAATGTATTATGAAGTTCTTTTATGTTTCTTAACTAGTGCAGAAGAGTTTGACCTTAGTCAGGATGATCAATACAGTGCCATGAAGATAAAACACGTAGAAACCATCGTCCGATGATGTGGTCATGTCACGTCAGTTACTGGATTTAATCAGATTCCTTTTTACAGAGCTCGTTAGTTTAGAGAACCCAGGAAGAATGAGGCAGGTGAAGCCTTTGCCCTCCGTGCGCTGTAGACTCTTGGGTAGATTGGATGTCTGCACACCTAATATAAATTTCCTGGCAAAGTTCCTAAATCCGGTTGGGAAGCAAAGGGAAGACATTTTGAAGCAAGAAGCTTTCTCAGGATATATCAGTGGGCATATTGTGTTAGTTGGATCGTTTCCAATTATAGGAAGCAGAGAGGTGATCTCTCTCAGGCCACACCAATGAGATTTGCTAAGCACACTCCCCAACCTCCACCTGGGCAGTGGAAAGGAAAAGATCAGGCTTCAGGGAGAA